>NC_142807.1:28779866-29096373 GCF_049724085.1 Artemia sp. Qi Xiang Cuo | reverse complement strand
GTGTGTGTGTTTTCATGTGTGTGTGTTGAATTTTTGTGTGTGTTTTTGTGTGCAATTTTTTTTGCTTGTTATATTGAGTTTTTCTTTTTTTATTTTTTTTGTTTTTGTGTGTGTGTGTGTGTGTGTGTGTTTGTTTTTGTTTGTTTTTTTATTTTTTGGTGTGTGTGTGTGTGTTTTCGTGTGTGTGTGTGTGTATTTTATGTGTTTGTGTGTGGGTGTATTTTTTTGGGTGATTGTTTTTTTTTGTGTGATTGTTAGTTTTATTGTTATTGTGTTTTTTTTTGTGTGTGTGTGTGTGTGTGTGTATGTTTTTGTGTGTGTGTGTGTTATTTTTTGCGTGTGTGTTTGTTAGTTTTGAAGTGTGTGTGTGTGTTTTAATGTGTGTGTGTGTGTAAGTTTGTGTGTGTGTGTTAGCTTTTGTGCGCGTGTGTAAGTTTTTGTGTGTCTGTAAGTTTTTGTGTGCATGTAAGTTTTTGTGTGAATGTAAGTTTTTGCATGTGTAAGTTTTTTGTGTGTGTGTGTGTGTTTTAGTTTGTGTGTGCTTGTTTGTTTTAGTGTGCATTTGTATTTGTTTGTGTGTGTGTGTGTGTGTGTGTGTAAGTTTTTGTGTGTGTGTGTATGTTTTGGCGTGTTTTTGTAAGTTTTCGTGTTCTATTGTGTGTTAGTTATTGTGTGTGTGTGTGTATTAGTTTTTGCGTGTTTGTATGTTTTTGTGTGTGTGTATGTTTTTGTGTATTTTTTTAAGTGTTTTCGTTTTTTTTTTAGTTTTCTTTTTTTGTTTTGTGTGTGTAAGTTTTGTGTGTGTGTGTGTGTGTAAGTTTTTGTGTGCATTTATTTGTTTTTCTGCTATTTTTTGGTCGTTATCTGTTTTTAGTTTATGTTTGTGTGTTTGGTTGTGTAAGTTTGTGTGTGTGTGTGTATTTATTTTTATGCATTATGGTTTATTATTTCGTGTGTGTGTGTGTGTGTGTAATGTTTTTTGTATGTTTAATTTTTTGTGTGTGTGTGTAAGTTTTTGTGTGTGTGTGTAAGTTTTCGTGTGCATGTATGGGGACCGGGAGAGGGCCTTTGAGGCACAGGGAGGGCCTTTGGGGGTCCGGGGGGGCAGTGGGGGGCCTGGGGAACATTTGTGGACCGGTGGAGGGCCTTTGGGACCCCGTTGGTCCTTTGGGAGCTCGATGGGCCTTTGGGGGACCCAGGGATGGTCTTTGGGGGTCTGGGTGGGCCGTTGGGGGCGCCGGTGGCCCTTTGGGAGCGTGGGGGGCCTTTGAGGACCGGGAGCTTCCTTCGGGGTTTGGGTAGAAGGATTGGAACCCTTTGGGGTTGGGTTAGAGGACCTCACAACACTGTTCAAATGAAACTTGTGTATTATAACGACCATAGAGTTTCACCCTTAAATTCTCTTCTAAAATATCTTCAAAAATCATCTTTTAAAATGTCTCTAACTGTTTCGCCGAAATAGTTCCATAACCTGTCTAAAACAGTTTCGCCCAAATAATCCCTAAACGTAATTCAGCGTGTTCCTTTTGTTTTTGGCATCTCTGCGCTAATGCATTTCAAATTAATAAGAAACCTGATTCCCGCACTAAAACAATTCATCGCTAAGATGTTTCTTGGGGAATTGTTTCCATGGCCGTTGGCTATTAATATCCTTTGGAGTTTGACCAAAAGAGTTGTTTCCGAGGCAAAGACATTAATGACTTGGATCTATTCCTGGAGAATCATTTCTAGGCGAAAATTTTTAAAGTCTGACAGATGATGTCATTGGTTGATTGATCTGTCAAGAAAGGGGAATTAATTTGTTGTTTCTAAGGGGAATTATTGATTCACGATAGGTGAATTGAGGTCGACAGCACAGGTGTTCCACGGTCGATGGTGGTGTTGTTGTAAGTGCACGCTCTCAGCGAATTTAAATGTAGTTGGTTTTGTTGTTGACTTGGAAATTTCGGTCATTGACCGATTACGCAATCAAGTTCTCTGAAATTCACTTCCCCCTCGAGTCCTAGATGAATAACACTGTTCCCGTTAGAATTCAATGCGCATGTGCAACCTTTGTTCCGGAGTTATTACACATAGAAACATCAAATAAATCGATCTTGGAAAAAGAGGTCATTGACCGATTACGCAATCTTTCTCCCTAGGGACTCTATGCCCATATATGGACTCCCGTCAGTATTCTATGCCCATATAAGGACTCCCGTCCGGAGTTATTATGGCCATTCTACTAGAGAGTGCAAAGAGGGAGGCTTTAAATTGCTTGAGGTGGAAGAGGAGCTTGCTTAGCCCTGCTGGCCTTAAATCACTTCGTGTTGTAGTAACTTGTAAGAAGTAGCAAAAGTAGTAATAAAAAAGGCAATTCATTTTTACGAAACAATTCTTATTACTTTTATTTTAAGTTTCAGTTATAACTGGACCGAGTGGTTCCTTACTTGCAGTTCATTACCACAAACTGTTTGAAAGAGCCATAGGGTTGCAATTTAATATTTGATATTGAAAAAAACCAAACTTGGCAAAGTGAGAAAGAACTAAAAATTACATGTTAAAAGGGATTCTAATAATCTGAAAGGAAGCGGAATAATACAGAAAGATAAGATAAATATAAATAGGTGTTAAAATGGATGCATTGAACAATGTCTCCACAGGTGTCTATAGAGACCTCTCTTGATATTAAAGTATCTCTATTTTGACACGAAAATCCCTGATAGTCCGGGCGCCACTAAAGCGTATCTCGCTTATTTCTGAGTTGAGGTGATCAGAAAAACACAGTCAGTTTGACAATAGTTTCCGACTCTATCTACCACGCTGAATCTGAATATGGGTGGTGGCAAAGGTGGAGATCACGGCTTGACCTTGCAAAAGCAAAAAAAACACTTTTTTTAGGCGTATAAAATGTGTACAGACTGTTTATTTTTTTTCTAAGGTTGTACCACTCCGATGTAGTGGCGTGACATCTCATTTTGTTCCTGACATAGTCTTCTCATAGAATATGTTCGTTTTTTTCTGATATCTCGTATAGCCCAGGAGCTATAGGCTAATATTTATTGATTTTCCCCGAAAATCTCAAAATTCAAAGGTTCATTTTCCGCTAAACCACGTATCTTGGACCTTTCTATAATTTTTGGATATTTCATCCTTTTCCAGAATTTAATTTGAGTATTTAGCTTCACATTGCCGTAAAGTTCAAAGCTTCAACTGTTCGGTGAAGCCGTCTAGAATTTTTTGAAAAAGTATACGTCAAAATGTATATGCAAAAATACATTTTTCCAAAATGATGATATGACACATCTTTTATGCTAGAATTTAACACCAAATCTGAATATGAACTTTACTTTTCAACCAAATATCAACTTCAGTTTTTATAGGTTAATTGTTTTACAACTCCACCTTGAGATCAAATTTCCCAGGTACGCATTTTGTAGGAAGAAGAAGACGAAAATTATAAAAAGAGCTTTCGTGAAAGAAACAATCTTGTGAACTCTGTTGCTGATTAAACTTGAGGTTGGTAGTATGATTGAGAAGCTGTATTGTTAGTGGTTAGAGCTAAGAATAGGAACTGAATGACGCCTAATGCCTGACTTATGTAACTGTGTAATGTCATGGACAGGTAGGCTAAATAACTTTCAGATTCCTGGAAATGCGTGAACAGAAACTGAGTATTAGGCTTCAAGATGAAAACTAAAGACCGGGTTGGAATTAAGAATGAGTTTTTATCTCAAACTGTTTGATAGACATGTTGTGACATTTCTATGTAGATTTGGCCTATACTGTAATTAGGCTAACCTAGATCAGACATTTTTTAGGGTATGTTAGTCCTGATGTTGCTGAGACCACCTTAAACCAATCTACCACAAATCCAAATCAACTCCTAGACCACACAAAATGTGCACTTTATCCGTACAGTGCAACCATATTTAATGGTTCGGAGGAGTCGAAATGACATTGTATTGGAAAGTACTGGAATTGACATGCAGCCTTGACAGCGTGAACTGTCAAGTTCATTTACATGCTTTCCAACTCTTGCAAGTGCCATAGTAGCTTCCAGATCTTGTTTTTGTACTAACAGGAGATTTTCAGTTCAAAATTCCCAGCTTCATTCATTTTAATCGTGAAAACTGTAAGAGACAGAGATCTGCAGTTTATTTGATAAAGTGTCTGTAGTAATGTAGTTAGAACTAGACCTCCGTTGTTTGGGTAACGGGAAGTGTTGCAGTCAAACAGGTAAAGATTGAACAAATCAACAAATAAATAAAATAATGATAATAGTAGCAAGTAATGTAGTTTTCTATTTCTAATAATTTAATCTGACAACTAAAGAATTCCAATTATCCAACTTTATCCTTTATCAGTACTGAAAACAGCGAGAGATATACACCTGCAATTCATTTGGCAAGGTGCTTGTTGTAAGGACTGGGCATTGGTAACTAAACTAGCTTTTGCAAGGTCAAGAGGTTAGGCAGGTCATCGATTTCTTGTTCTCTCAAGGTTACTAAGCGGACAGTTGTAAGAACTAAATATCGGCAAGTAACGCAGTTTGCTAATTTGAGATTCTGTGAAAAGGGCTTACAAATCGTTTTTGACCTGATGAAAATACGAAAGTTGAAATAAAATGGAGACAGAGTTAAATCTACAATTACAAGAGGAACATCCGACCCGGAGGCTTTATTTGCCTCTCCCCCCCGGGTGGGGGGGGGGCAGTCACCCATGAAAAGTCATAAAATACGCGAGAAATAAAATGATTTTTCAAAATTATGACAGTTAGTTGCGAAAAGGTGATCTAAGAAGGTCCGTCACCAAACTTGGGCCTTTTTAAGGATAGCTAATGACCCGGAACGACGCCTTTGTTTTTCCTCCTAGTTTTTTGCCAAATTATGCCCCTGATCTGAACACTTCCTCTATGCAGGCTGATATTTTTTTTTTATAGGAACATACAGAAGATGGTAAAGCGTCTCACATAACAACCATGATGGTCATGCCGACATGTGAAAGTTCTGCATCCAAAAACAAATCAAAGGCCCCAGTAGTGAGATGTGATCGTACCAGAGACAGATCGCTTAAGACGTCATCTCTGTTGTTTGGTAAATTTGGCAAAACATTTCTGAAAAGAAAAACAGTCCTTGGTGACTCAAAGCTCACTCTCAGAGATATTAGTGACTTCAGTGACGTTCCAATTCAGCCCATATTTGTGGCCTGGGCGCTCTGTCGGTTTATTCCAACCAAACTTCTTGATGCCACTGTTATTGACTCCAGCGCAGAATTGCCCAGTTTCAAATTATTTTATGCAAGCCAGATAGAGAGTGAAGTGATACCTATCACTCGTATCGGATATCCACCAGTCATACCAAGTGCTCCATCTAATCCAGCAGTTGTTGAAGAGGCAATAAACGTTATGCATCGTACAGCTCACGCACTGAAGTTACCTCATACTGTAATAACGTGTGACCTAGCTATCTACGAGATCATTATCGCATTAAAAAAGAAAAAGCCAGAAGCATTCAGTGATGTTATTCCAAGAATGGGTGGATTGCATCTGTGTATGAGCTTCCTTGGTGTGATTGGGTACCTCATGAAAGGCTCAGGGCTTGAGGAAATCTTTAGTAAGGCTGGCATTTTACTCCCTGGAACTGGGAAAAAAGCTATGACTGGAAAACCCTATTACAGGTGTATGCAGGCTCACATCATCGTAGTAGAGGCCTTGTACAGAGTATATTGGAATGCTCTTGAACAGTATTACATTGAATCAGACGAAGAAACAAGTACTTTTGATGAGCTGTCAGATTTGATGTCTGCGTTCATGAATTGCGGTAGGCTCATTCGACAACCTAGACAAACACTTGGAATCTATGAAGCCTTTGATGAACCAGTTCAACAAGTCGCGTGACCAAAACCTTACAACGAAGTTGTAGATGGAGTATATGAATCTTGTGCTGATTCTTCTCCAGTTCCTGATGGCAGAGCGTGGGGGAGACTGGGAAGGTCATATTATGGGTGCAACCCTCATGTTGCCGTATGTGACAGCCGCAGGGCATTATAAGTATACTGCATGTCTACTCCAGTATTTGAGTGACATGAAAACCTTGCCACCTAGCTTGCATGATATCTTTGTCAAAGGACTATTCAACGTGAAGCGGAAAAATTGCAAGATGAATTGTGTTTCCCCAGATCATGCACTGGAATCCACACTCAACCTTGAATCAAAACAAAAGGAGAGGAATAAAGGGAATCACACTGAGCTCAATGGCAGTTGCCAAGTGGACTACCACCATACCATTCTCTGCTGAGGTTTCCTCTGCCCTTTGTCGACTTGCCGGAATTGAGAGCATGAGTGAATTTGACGGTGAAGGAAGCAAAAATGGAGCCTTTGAGAAGCGCCAAGAAAACCTTGTCAGTAGTGTAGTCTCTGTTGTCGAAGACCATATTGATCCCTTTACATGTGATGAGGAATCATTGGTGAATATCATTTCAAATCAAGTCGCTGATGAGGCAGTGGCAAAGAGCCTCCTGGGTGCACGTGCTAGTGGTTTAAAAGCATTGGAAGCATACTTCGATGGAAAACCCAACCCTTTTCAAGGTTTTCCTTGGTTACTTAAACCAAGGTTAAAGTAAAGACTATGGATTGCGAAACAAAACAGGCCAAACGCTCGACAACCAAGACCGGTAGCAGCGTTCATGCTGAATTGGAAGCTGTTACTGTTGGCACTAGTCAAGAATCTACGCTTGAGATGCTAAGTAAGATCATGCCGCATGAACTTTTGCCCTACGCCCCAGCAATATTTGAAGCAGGAGCTGGTGAACGTATTAAGCTTCGATCGGGTACGAAGTCAAGTTTTCTCGAGTTCATTCGTACCTCTGCAAGTTTAGAAAGTTGGCCTAGTGAAGTACCGATTAACACGGTCACGGGAACTGGTGTGGTGGTAGATTTCATGCCGTTAATCCGGTCGCAAGTGCCAGACAAAACCGAAACCGTTGAGGCATTTTAGAAACGAATCCTTGCAAGGCTATTAAACCGACTCCCAAAATCTACAACCGAGCTGCATATTGTAGCTGATCGGTATGACGTAGTGTTCGGCCCTGCAAACATGTCCGTGCATCCTATTGTTCTAAAAGACAGTAGTTGATTTCATTAATGGAGATGAATTGCAGTGACCAAATTTTGTCGTTATGAAGAATTTGGTGCTATAAAACAAGAGGATTTTGCTTAACCATTCAAAAAGTCACGTAAGACTTGTAGAACGTATTTTTTAAGTATGGAGTCATATCTCTCTCCCTGAATTAAAATTTACTATTTACCTCTCAGGTGGATTCAGTGACAGAATGTAGGTGCTAAAATTGGTCCCATCCAAAACGACATTAGATCCGAACCCGGACTACGAAGCTACCTTGTGCAGCACACATGAAGAAGCCGACACGCGTGTGGCTCTCCATGTTGCCGAATGCTACAGAAATGGATGTTCCGAAGTACTTGTTGGAGCGAATGATACAGACATTGTGGTCATTCTATTACAGAACTATTACGAAATAGTCCTCTGCAGATGTGACCCGGGCTATAAACCCAAGCTCTACGTTCAGTTCCGTGACAAAGTCTTTCCGATCCTTACAATTGTGAACAGAACATCGTGGGCTGTTGTAGAGTCAATAGGGCTGCTACATTGCATTAGTGGATGTGATACGGTCAGTTTTTTCTTCTCGAAGGGCAAAAAAACATTTGCTACATCTGCTGTTAAATCACAGCTCATTCAAGAAATTGCTGATCTTACACAGAAAGTGAGGAGTGATATCCGAAACATCATTATGTACGAGCCCGAAATCTTGCGTATCTGTACAAAATTGGCTGTATCGGTATATAGCAAAAAACAGTCCGAATTTTATTCTCTCAATGACCTCCGAATTCATTTATTTCCCAGAAAAAAAGAACTTGAACAGCTTGCCCCCAACAGATGGTTCTTTCGTATATAACGTCAAGATAGCTATACTTCAGTGGAGCATTATTCTTCAGGCTGTGATTTCTAAGCCCTATGTCTTCAACCCACTTGAGTTTGGCTGGACCCATCACGACATTTTAGGAGTCAGTCCAGTGACTTCAGCGCTGACCCCCTGGCCTCTAACTGTCAACAAGGCTTCGACCTTTTGTTACTGTAAAACTGTGTGCAGTAAAAAGTGCCCTTGTTTGGGGATAAAGCCATGCGACATTCTTTGCGCATGTGGTGGGCGATGTGGTGCCGACAGCGACGATTCAGACGAGGATTAGCGGGATTTTTTTCGTACGTTGGGGGAAAACCGTTGGGATGCGCGGGAACTGTATTTTGACAGGCTTTACTTGTATTTTTACTCAATTAATTTCAACCCAATAGTATTTTTATACAAGTATTTTAATAAAAATACAAGTATTTCTATATAGATGTACAGTACTTCAAGAAAATCAGAGCTTATAGCAAATTAAATAGTATATAGCAACTAAAGTTGAAACACGATGACCAAGTCAACACTACCGTTAGACTCGGCGTCAAAATTTAGCATATAAACATGTCTCGCTGTACCATTTAAAAAAAAAAAAGGCCTACAAATAAATAATTAGCATATAACAACCGAACTTAATATTGGGTTGAAAATTAACGTTGATATTTGGAATCCACGCTAAATTCTAGCGTAGAATATTGTGTCATATGACTATTTGGCAAAGATACATTTTCACATACATTTTTGTCTTACACCTAAAAAAAAATTATGTGCAGCTTCAACAAACAGCTGGAGCTTGGAAATGTTCGACAATGTGAAGCTCAATATCCAAGGTAAATTCCGGTAAAAGATGAAAAATCCTAAAAATATATTAAGTTACGAGATACGTGCTTTACCTTGAAATAAAGATTTGAATTTTGAGATTTTCAGGGAAAATTATTAAATATTAGCCTATAGCTCCGGGACTATACAAGGTATCGGAAAAAAACAAACATTTTCTAAGAGACGACCATATTAGGAATAATATGAGATGCCATGCAACTAGATTGGAGTGGTACAACCTTAAAAAAAATAAACAGTATGTACACATTTTATAGGCCAAAAAAGGGTGTTTTTTGGATTTTAGAAGGTCAAGCCGTCACCTCCAGCTTTGCCACCACCCATATTCAGATTCAGCGTGGTCGATATAGTCGGAAACTATTGTCAAACTGACTGTGTCTTTTTGATCACCTAGTTGTCACATTATAGAGGTCTGGCGCCCAAGCTATGAGAAAAAACTGAACAACAAACAACAAATAAATACGAATTTAAGGTCATCTTTATCAGACCAGAAAAATGACAGATTTTTCTTATATGTTGAATTCGATGGTGTAATTTTGTTAAAATCGCTCACCGGTTTTGGGATATTTCCAGTTTTTTTCATAATATGGCAAGTTTTCCTAAACTCCTACCTTTCGTTGGGTACCTTCAGAATTACTGGGTCTTATATATTGGAATAAATATATAAAGTAGATTCTTCTGATATGCATACTGATATCAAATTAGTTACCAAGAACCATTCAATTTAAAGAAAAGAAACTTGAGACCCAAGATTCCATTTTGACGTCTACAAGAAATCGACTTCCTGGTAACGCTTTCCTGTATCTTCTTGTGAAATACCCCGAAGACAATTAAGATACATTTTCCTCTCCACCTTTTTCTTCCAGTAAGCATATGAATGCAATCTTTTTAGATACAAAAAAATTTTCTGCAAAAGGAAGAGGGTTTTACCCTTGAATACCAATATACATTCTCAATCCAAATTTGGAGGGAATAAAGATTCCCCTCCCCCCAAAAAATATTCTATATGTATCTGAAAGTTCAAAAACATTTAGGAAATTTGGGTGTAAGAGTTGACATTTGGTATTAAGCACCCCTCCGCCCCAAACTAAACAAAATCACTTGTAAAATTTCATCAAGCATAAAGTGAATCAACTTGAAATTGTAGTCAAAAGTCCATGTTTGCAATTTCTGTAGTATGGACTGCGTAGCTCTTTGAAAGCAAATGCACCTTTGTTCAACATTAAATAAAAAAACAAGTTTTTTGAACTGAAAGTAAGGAGCGACATTAAAACTTATATATATATATATATATATATATATATATATATATATATATATATATATATATATATATATATATATATATATATATATATATATATATATATATATATATATATATATATATATATATATATATATATATATATATATATATATATATATATATATATATATATATATATATATATATATATATATATATATATATATATATATATATATATATATAATATATATATATATATATATATATATATATATATATATATATATATATATATATATATATATATATATATATATATATATATATATATATATATATATATATATATATGTAAGGTACCTTCGTTGAGTAGGAGGCATGAGCCAAGGGAAGACCTAGTCCCTGGGGATCCATTATTGATACGGGGGTCGTAAGTACAAGAGGAGGAGAAAATATATATATGTAAGGTACCTCCGTTGAGTAGGAGGCATGAGCCAAGGGGAGACCTAGTCCATGGGGGTCCATTATTTTGATACGGGGGTCGTAAGTACAGGAGGAGGAGAAAGCCAGCCCCGTGGATGTAAGCTCAGCCGTACCCGTAGGCGTTTGGACATGTCCCATGAGCTACAAACCGACTCCCAGCAATGCGTTAATCTATATGGTGAACCAAAACACCATAGTAAGAGCTTCCTCTATAGGAAGATAACTGGAGCAAGATGTAGGATCCATGATTATGGACAAAAGCCTCTTTGAGGGAATGCTACTCACCCAGAGATAGTTCCGATGCAAAATTGGTGCAAAAAGAAAAACATCCACGTGCCTCGGATACCCGCCTAGCCTTCATATACCATAATGCACCTAGGGATGGTTGGATTGGCAGCCCTCCTCCCAAATCTCCTATTGCTACGAATGGAACAAGAAATTGAGCTTTGGATATACCATCTTAAACCCCTTTTCGATCCTTGACCGCTCAAGGCCGTTTCCCTCTGAACACCGTTGACCAGGATGGCATTAATACGGGCACCTGGAACATTTTGATGCTGAACTAACCTGGTTAGAAGCTTCTTTAGCCAAAGAACTAAAAATATATAAAGTAACAATAGCTCGATTTACTCAAAAACACTCCCTGGAAATGGTAAAGAGAATATCAACAAAGGGAGCGCACTGCTCTGATCTTGTGTAGGTTGGAAAAGAGGAGGCGTGGGCATAATTCTGAATAACACTGCACGCAAATCCCTCCTGTCGTTCACCCCAGTAACATTCAGGCTCCTGAGAGCAAGGCTCGATGGAAAGCATGGAAAAATAACCGTCATCACCTGTTACGCCCCCACAAATGAAGCCAGGGAAAAAGAGAAGGATAAGCTCTATACCCTTATAAGTTCTGAGTTATTGTCGGTACCTCTCCATGACTACCTTGTCTGCCTTTGAGATATAAATGCTAGCATTTCAAAAGATTCTGGTCTGTGGAATCTCGCCGTTTGACCTGTAACAGTGGAAAGCTTAATGACAATAAAGAGAGGTTGCTGAACTGCTGTCAGGCCCACAATCTTACCATTGCAAACGCTTGGTTCCGGAGATCTAACATAGCCAAGTATGGCATACTAATTTAACAGTGATGTGTCAATGAAGATGATGCTCGACAACATGATCATATGTCGGCATTAGCTGTCATCTGTGCAGAGTTGTCGCACCTATCGAGGCGTTAAACTTGCGAACACTGACCAGTCGGAAGGTTGCAGTTAAAATCTGGCTTCGCCTTAAAGCTACACAAAGTGGCTAATCATCGTGGAAAATTGATACCAGCCACAACCAGTAAGACCCCGCTATGGCTGAGTGGTATCAAGTGAAAACATTCAACAGATTCGGGGTCCATGAACACTGCAATGATAGTGAAATTGCATAGAAGGTCCTTAAAGATAATACTCTTGCAGTTGTAACTAGTGTTGCTGGACTGAAGCTGAGTAAGAAAAAAGACTGGATCAGCAACGATTCTTCATCTTCATCGATTGCAGACGAGAATCCGACCTTCGGAGGGACATGACAACATATTAGTAATTCAAAAAGGGCGTAACATCACGTTGCATAAAAATCACAAGATCTTTATTGACGGCATGCATGCTAGCTCTAAGAGGTGGCGAAAAAAAGGACATAGGATCCACATTCAAGATCCTTCTCTCGGATAAAAATAACCAGATTACGATGTACCTCTGAAATGCCATTGGCAAGAAAATTTATGACCAATCACAGTGCCTCTACCAGTGGGAAGATCACTTCGAGAAACTAATAAACTGAGAGCAACAAAACCAAAATGACAACCAGTTTACTGCTTCTGTCGCAGCCAATGCAACATTTGCTCCCGATGGGTCTGAATTCACGGCCGAAAAAATTAAAATTTGCAGCCTGAAAGCTGAAGCAAAAAGAAAGTTCCAGGAATATTTGGCCTGATATCAGAATTTCTGAAGAATGTTGGTCCATCCATGAGCGTGGTCCAATCTGGTAGAGTATGCAATAAAGTGCTGATTCTGAGGATTTTAGTGTCCTAAATGAAAGAGTCACCAAAAACTGATTTTTTTTTTACACTTTGAGACTTCAGGGCATGAGAAAAGGATTGAAAATTAATATTAAAAAGACTAAGTTGCTTATGCTGCGAATGAATGAAAATGAAGAAATGATGTTGGGTAAAAAATAGTTTCACATACCTGGGCGGTATTACCAGTAAAGATGGTGTGTGCAGTAAAGTTGTTACAAGTAGAATAACTAAAGCCCAAGGCACTTTTTCACAGTTTAAGAAGTTTGGAAGGATTTGAGGATAATTCTCTGAACCAAGTAATAATAGTATTCAGATTTAGTTCTATAGGTTGTACAACCCAATAGACTGAAGAAGGTTTGTTCGATGTTTTCCAGAGGAATTGTCTAAGGATGGTTTTGTGTACCCCCCTGACTAACTTTTTTTCAAACAGTAAGCTGTATAAAAAACCTAGTACTTTCCGCTTTCTGGGGCTATAATGGGATAAAGGTTGAGATAACCGGAATATATTCTCTGAATGAAGAATAAAAGATTGCCAAAGGTTATCCTTTTCAGCAAGCCATTTAATGACAAATAAAAAGGAGTTTGTCCCTAAATAGGGTGGGAGGAGATGTTAAGGAAGGATTTAAAGGAATCTAATTCCTATTGAGAGAGTGCAAAGAGGGAGGCTTTAAATTGCTTGAGGTGGAGGAGGAGCTTGCGTAGCCCTGCTGGCCTTAAATCACTTCGTGTTGTAGTAACTTGTAAGAAGTAGCGAAAGTAGTAATAAAAAACGCAATTCATTTTAACGAAACAGTTCTTATTACTTTTATTATAAGTTTCAGTTATAACTGGACCGAGTGGTTCCTTACTTGCAGTTCATTACCACAAACTGTTTGAAAGAGCCATAGGGTTGCAATTTAATATTTGATATTGAAAAAAACCAAACTTGGCAAAGTGAGAAAGAACTAAAAATTACATGTTAAAAGTGATTCTAATAATCTGAAAGGAAGCGGAATAATACAGAAAGATAAGATAAATATAAATAGGTGTTAAAATGAATGCATTGAACAATGTCTCCACAGGTGTCTATAGAGACCTCTCTTGATATTAAAGTACCTCTATTTTGACACGAAAATCCCTGAGAAAAAACTGAACAACAAACAACAAATAAATACGAATTTAAGGTCATCTTTATCAGACCAGAAAAATGACAGATTTTTCTTATATGTTGAATTCGATGGTGTAATTTTGTTAAAATCGCTCACCGGTTTTGGGGTATTTCCAGTTTTTTTCATAATATGGCAAGTTTTCCTAAACTCCTACCTTTCGTTGGGTACCTTCAGAATTACTGGGTCTTATATATTGGAATAAATATATAAAGTAGATTCTTCTGATATGCATACTGATATCAAATTAGTTACCAAGAACCATTCAATTTAAAGAAAAGAAACTTGAGACCCAAGATTCCATTTTGACGTCTACAAGAAATCGACTTCCTGGTAACGCTTTCCTCTATCTTCTTGTGAAATACCCCGAAGACAATTAAGATACATTTTCCTCTCCACCTTTTTATTCCAGTAAGCATATGAATGCAATCTTTTTAGATACAAAAAAATTTTCTGCAAAAGGAAGAGGGTTTTACCCTTGAATACCAATATACATTCTCAATCCAAATTTGGAGGGAATAAAGATTCCCCTCCCCCCAAAAATATTCTATATGTATCTGAAAGTTCAAAAACATTTAGGAAATTTGGGTGTAAGAGTTGACATTTGGTATTAAGCACCCCTCCGCCCCAAACTACACAAAATCACTTGTAAAATTTCATCAAGCATAAAGTGAATCAACTTGAAATTGTAGTCAAAAGTCCATGTTTGCAATTTCTGTAGTATGGACTGCGTAGCTCTTTGAAAGCAAATGCACCTTTGTTCAACATTAAATAAAAAAAAAACAAGTTTTTTGAACTGAAAGTAAGGAGCGACATTAAAACTTAAAACGAACAGAAATTATTCCGTATATGAGAGGGGCTGCCCCCTCCTCAACGCCTCGCTCTTTACGCTAAAGTGTTTTATTGTTTAAAAAAATAAAGTTGTGAGACAGAGTCAAACTAAAGTCTGATTCTTTTGATATATCTATTGGTACCAAAATTGAAATCCGTTTTTTAGAGTTTCAGTTACTATTGAGCCGGGTCGCTCCTTACTTACAGTTCGTTACCACGAACTGTTTGATTACTGTCTCCAAGGCTGAGAATCTAAATTCATGTTTTTTTGCGATAATTCTAACGCGACTGGTACCTTTTGTGTTGGTAAGCATATGAGTGTAACTTTTTATGTTACAGATATATCATTCTTATTTTATTTTTGCAATAGGAGGGAAGCTATCACATTAGAGCATCAATATTCAATCTCAGGCAAAACGAAGGAGGATTAGGGTTTAATTGTTACCTCTTGTGGGGGGAGGAGTGCAAAATGTGTTCGTAAATATCTTGGGGAGGGGAAATAAGTTTTGTCCTTTTTTTGTTTTTTTCAATACCCCCCCCCCCCCCTCCTCCTCACAAAAATATTTTTTTTCAAAGTTTACGGGGTAAGGATTGAAAAATAGGTGAATCAGTAGGGTTCTCTGATACGCTGAATCTGACGGTGTGATTTTCATTAAAATTCTTTCACTTTTAGGGAATGTTTCCTCTGATACGCTGAATATAATGGTGGAATTTCATTAAGGTACTATAACTTTTAGAGGGTCTTTCTCCCTTCTTTCGAAAATCAGCCAAATTTTCTCAGGCGCTTAACTTTTGATGGGTAAAATTAAACTTGATGAAACTTATATATTTGAAATTAGAATTAAAATCTGATTCTTTAGATATATCTATTGGTACCAAAATTCCGTTTCTTAGAGTTTCAGTTACTATTGAGCCGGGTCGCTCCTTACTTACAGTTTGTTACCACGAACTGTTTGATTACTGTCTCCAAGGCTGAAAATCTGAATTCATGTTTTTTTGCGATAATTCTAACGCGACTGGTACCTTTTGTGTTGGTAAGCATATGAGTGTAACTTTTTATGTTACAGATAAATCATTTTTATTTTATTTTTGCAATAGGAGGGAAGCTATCACATTAGAGCATCAATATTCAATCTCAGGCAAAACGAAGGAGGATTAGGGTTTAATTGTTACCTCTTGTGGGGGGAGGAGTGCAAAATGTGTTCGTAAATATCTTGGGGAGGGGAAATAAGTTTTGTCCTTTTTTTATTTTCTTCAATACCCCCCCCCCCTCCTCCTCACAAAAATATTTTTTTTTCAAAGTTTACGGGGTAAGGATTGAAAAATAGGTGAATCAGTCCCCCTCCCCCAACAATTGAGACAACTGTGCTTGTCCCCTTCACTCACCCCTTATCTAATGGCTTGTGGAAAGTTAAAATGTTTTGAGATGCAAACGCGGTTTTACAGGGATCAGGTTCTCCTCCCTGTCTCCTACCTAAAAAAAACTCAGGGGTCCTCGTCAATGATAGCTGATGCGTAATTGCAAATGATTATGCCTAAGTTTATCGAATATGAAGCGAATCAACCAAGTTAAAAGAGGATTTAAAACTAATTTCTATTTTGGTAATTTTTTGTGTGGACTACTTGACTCTTTAGAAACAAATGCGCCAACGTGCGCATTACAGACTTTGATAATTTTGATAATTTCAAATTGATTGGCTATCTCAGAATTTTCATCTTCTGTGCCAATCGGTTTTGTGTCGGAAAAAGCCAATTTTTTTTTGGTACAATCTTTTTCACTACTTAAAAAAAATTCCTAGAGCATTTTATTTCACCCCCGAGCTCCAAGTTCCCGTACACAACAGACCATCCGGTATAAAACCCCAAGAAGTCCCAAAATTGACTCCCATCCCTGCGAAAAACGAAAGATATCGCAACAGTTTTGTACCAAGTTTTGTCGAATTGTACATTAGCCAGGACAATTAGTAATTAATTTTATTTTGATCAATTTATTTTTTTTTCTTTTTGAATTAAGTTTTGACTCATTTCATTTATGTATTTTGTACAATGGATTTTGTTTGACGTGAAGGTAAAATTCTTTCGATATGATTTATACGTAATAGTGCTATTTGTGATGCAAGATTCAAATTCGGCAGCCATATTGTGAAATAATTTTTAAATTAAATCCTATTCTATTCTTCTATTCTTTTCTTAATATCAGGTATTTTTCTCCGACTTGTAGACTTTGATAGGTAATCTTAAACTTATAATTGTTGGGGTTTAAACCAGCAAAATTGGGTGTTAAGTCGATTGTTACTTTTAGAGTTTTTGTTACTATTTTCCCCTGTCGCTCTTTACTTAGAGCTCATTACCCGAACTGTTTGTTATTTGAGACTTCGATTCATTTTTAGTGAGAATTTTCTCTTCCCAAAAAGAACCATTTTTAATGAATTTAGATGCAGTTCTACGACCTATGCTTTAACAAAACTTGATTGTGGTAATATAAATTACGCAACACAAGAAAAAGCATTACTCCATGACGCTAAGCGTAATTACTCTACTAGTATAAAAGAAGTGAAAAACCAGTCAAAGCAGTAGTTTTATACAGTTGTCAAAAAATTACACACGACAGAGACTAAAAATGATGAAATCAGTATTTCTTCTTGTTCTTTTCGCAATGATTGCAGCTGCATTCGGTAAGAGATAAGTTTATCTTCATGCATGTTATGTGAATCGGTGTTTTACTTTTCTAAAACTTGAATTTGTTACGGATATCACAATTGTAAAAACTTCTCAAATTGTCTGACAAAAACAAGCAGCCCATCTATAAATCTATAAAATTTACTGTAATTAAAAGCATATTTTGATTAATATAAAAATTGTGTTGTCTGTTTGGCTAAGTGGTTGGCGCGCTGGGCTAGGAATCCTTTCTCTAAGGGGCACGGGTACGATTCCTGGCGTGGCCGGTTATTTGGTTTTGAACGGGGGTCAGTGGTGCGACTCTCTAAGCTCAGCCAAAGTCGACCCAGTTCGAAATGGGTACCTGAAAAAACTAGGGAAGGTAAGCAGAAAGGGTGTGCAAGAGCACAGGAAGGATACCCCCCCCCCCCAATTATACTCCCTGGTTGAAAGGCCTCGAAACGGAGATCAGCACCGCCGGTAGGGACCTTGAGGGTCTAGTGCTGTCATACTTACTTACCTACTAAAAAAAAAAAAAAAAATCACCTAACTTTGTTTATATTACTTGTTCCAATATGTTTGGTTCCTCGCGCCTTAAAAGCTATTTTATTGGAAAGCGTCTGCTCAGTACTTCTTTTCTTTTTTTACACTTTCGTTTCATCTTAATCTAAAATCTATAGAAAAGTGTGCAAAGTTTTTCTTATTTTTTTACTCATTAAGATAACCACTATTTAGGGCACTCTTCTATTAGCTGGACTCTTTTTATATCTCAAACTCGAGACACGTTGAAAAACCCGTTTTTCAACGGGATGATAGAAGACTCCGTTGTAGAGAAATACAATATGTAACGTGGTTTTAACTGCGTATACAATATTTAAAGTTTTTTTTGGGATTTGGGAGGGAAAGAGGTACCTAGGCTAGGTTACGTGTTTAATGTATGCTATGTTTTACCCCCACCCCACCTCCTAATGTGCAAATGTATGGCCCAAATTTGTTTCTTAACTATTGTATTTTCATACTATTTTATTTCATTAGCATTAACCAAACTAGCAGTATATAAAAGAATCTGGTTAATAAAAGAGTACCATATTTTGTTACAATCCGACTAAAAGAAAGGTGATTTTTATCAATTGATTCTATCTTTTTTTTTAAGTGTGTTTTTTTAAGTGTGACTTATGAAATTAATAATTTCATCATTGAAAGGAAACTTAAATGTTATGTCAAAGGAATGTAAAAATGAATGCAAAAGAATGTATTCATTTTCATAAGTGTTCTACACTAAGTTTATCTAAGTTTATCACTATTCTTTCAAAACCTTTAAAAAAATAAAAGAATCAGTTTTTAAATTGATATGAAATTTTTTTTTTTTAATCAAATTGGTTTGAATTAATTTAGTTCACTCTTTAACCTAATCGCTCATTTGCAAGGCGGCTGGATGGCGCACAAAAATAATCTTGCAATCCCATGACCCCCAAACCAGGTGAACAAATCCCTGTGTGACTGATTATTTGATTGGGGACAGGGGTCTGTGATGTGACTCCATAAGCTTAGCCAGAGTCACAGTTTATATAATTATAGTTCTAAACTGATAATTATATAAACTGTGGCCAGAGTCGACCAAGAACTAACTGGGTTCCTCAACAAACTAGGGGAATGACACGGTTAGAATTGGATGATGATAAATAAAAGTTCAAATAGGGATAAAATCCTTTTAATAGACAGTGATGATGATAACAGTGATAATAATTCACAAAAATACCAGATATTTCGGTCACATATACAGTGACCGTCATCAGTAGTAAATAAAGTGGCTTAAATTTCCAATTATGTTTTTTAATTTACTTTAACTTGAGAGTTTATAGTCTGAAATTTTTTCAAAAATTTTTTTTTCCAAAACCATGGAGATCTAACAAAAAATTTTCAGTTTAGAATTTAGCCGAGAAAAAACGACAAATATAAACTATCCAGACAGATAGGTAGATACTTTATTCCGCGATTGAACAAAAAACAGGTACTACACAGAAAAAAGAAAAGAAAATAACAAAAACAAAAACTCACTACAAAATAAACTAACAAATAATTAAATTTATATAACAAAAAAAACTACAAGCATAGCAAAATAAGATAGATTTGAATCAAAAATCCAAAGAATAGAGCATAACTTGAAAATACAGCAAAGAAGTATGAATAACCTTTTAGCTACGGGCTAAACGCTATACGAATGGAGTACGAAACGAAAATGGGTTTATTTGTGGTTTTTACAACCCTGGTACTGACCCGCTACACGTTTATGTCTCCCGCTTGCTTACTTAATGGTCTTTGAACATTTTGTTATTGATTTTTTTTTTATTTATATTTTGTTACTTAGTACCCTTGAAATTATTTTTTGTTAAACTTGCTATCTCTCTAAAAGAAATCCATATTTTTAATTTCAGCTAAACCTCAAACTAATCCCGTTGAAGACGGCACTCCTTCGGAAAATGTCCCTATTGAAGGAGAAGAAGATGCTGATGCCCGTTATAGAGGTGAGACCAATGTTTACAACTATGTATTCAAAATACGCTTCCCCATCGTTCATAAGAAAACGGATAAAACGTTAGAGAATATCTTTTTCTTTTGTCTGTTAGAAAAAACAACATTTACAATACATGATTATTTGGTTGTACTGTAAATTTAGTCTAAGCCTTAAAATTATATATTTTGGTGACTTCTTGCAATTACAAATTTTTGGAGTAATACTTAGGTAAACCTGGCTATGAAAGGTCGCAAAAGCTAAAGTTTGCAGATATTTTGTTGGTCTTCTAAGGCGAAAGTGTTTACAGCTTCCCTTAACACCGGAAAAAGTCGTCAAAGCTGAAATTTCATTTTGTCTTGTATAAATATTCAGAACTAGACAATTAATATATAATACAAATAAAAAACCACATATACTTTCTTGTGAAGATAAAAAGATTGATCGTGAAGATTGAAGGGGCAAAAACAACAAAAACTTATGGCTTAAAAACAATAAATCTGATTCTTAAAACTTGTTCGCAAGCATAGCGGCAACAACTAACTTTAATATTACAATCTTGAATTGAATAGCATATACCCTTAGGTTGGCACAAGAATCCAATGAAAAAACCCATCTGATATCAAATTAGTTTTAGCAGTATAGTAGTCAAGTAGACTTGATTACTGTTATAATTACTACTAGTAACATACTGAAAACCAAAAACCACCAGAGGCCAACATAATTTCTCATGCTCATCCTTTAACCCAGCATACCACTCCTTACCTTTACCATGAACTTCAAATTTTATTTAAAAGCTGAATTTCGGTTATATTTTTTTTTCCGAATTTTTGGTAACTGTATATCTATTTTTTCTTCGATAGACATTTGCATGAATAAGTAGCCATCTTGGCTTGAAAATGTATAGGCCAAGTTTTCATTCATGTTAATAATTAAAATAATAATAAACAGAACACCATGCAATAATACTCAAGGCAAACTAATCTTTCTAGTCTTGGACCTGTAAACCATAGACCTCCAAAAAGCAAGACCAGTATTTAAACTATGGTAAATCAAACAAAATCAAACTTTGTAAAGTTTTTGTATTCAGTTGATTTAAAAATCCTACCAATAAGTCTATACTAATGACAAGAAATTGTGATTAGGTAATTATTAGGTAATTATTGAACAAATTGAGCGTACTAACATTTATTGCAGGAAAAAAAAAAAACATCACTATAGCTTGAGTACAATGTATTCCTGCAACAAAAATAGTTTTTATGATAAATTTGAACAGGTAAGGAGAGTGGACTTTACATCTCCTTCCCATCCGGAAATGATCCAAGTTTCTTCTTTTTTGGTAACTTTCTGAAATATTAAAATTTTTTACCATGCATTAGTAACTTTTGGAGATAATTACACAAGCTTTAAATGATTCGCATCTTTGTGAAGGATCTCTCTGTGCTTGAAGAGAAGCTAAAATAACTCAATAATGGAGTCTCAGCACAGGGGCAGTAACGTACTAATCATTTTTTTAGGCTATGGTGGATACCGTCGTCCATATGGTGGCTACGGAAGCTATGGTGGTTATGGAGGAAGAGGATATGGTGGCTACGGTGGAAGAGGATATGGTGGCTATGGATACAGAGGTTTTGGATAATCAACATATGGATACTCAATGTGTTTACCTTTCATCTTATTGTATCATAATCTTTTTTCAACGAAATAAAAATTATCGTAGTTATGCTGTTTCTAAAATTGATTACCATATTTTATTTACCTGTGGTAATCGTCTTGTGGTAATTGTAACCGTTTCAACAAAGATGTAAGTACTTATTTTAAAACCAGGGGCAATTTCAGTGTTTAAAATTTCATCGCTACAGAAGAGTGCCTCAGAGAGGTTATCCCCTATTTCTACCATAGCTAATCCACTGAATCCTAATTGTTAAAATAAAACGATTTTCAAAGATCCAGCTTCATCAGGACAATTTGGCTACGTAAGAACTTCGTAAAGACTATTTGGCTGTTGTCAAAGTCATCTCTTGAGCCAAGGGATACAACCAAAACTTTATCAACTTGGCTAAGAAATCTCCAAACTAAAGACAGCTTATATCAAAAAATACAATAGCCTACATGTCTCAAGCCTCTAAATGTAAATAAATAAAATACAAACAAACGTGTTTTTTTCAACTGAAAGTAAGGAGTAACATTAAAACTTAGAACAAAAAGAAATTATTCTGTATATGAGTTGGGTTGCCTCCTCCTCACTTCCTCCTCTTCACATTAAAGTGCTGAAATACTTTTAAAATAGCGTCTTATTCTAAGTAAATGGTCCTTGCGTTTCATGAGTCGTTCTTAAAAAAAAAGAAAATTAGACAAAAAGTCAAAACTTTAGTTTAAGGAGCAAGGAATTGAGGTAGGGGCAACCCCCTCATATATGAAATAATTTCTTTTTGTTTTAAATTTAAAGCTGCTCCTTACTTTCAGTTGAAAAAGCTGGTTTTTTTTATTTAATTTCTGATTGTTTTTAAAATCATGAAAGAAAATCTAGCTCTTCCTCCATGAAAAGTTCTCCCCACTCCTGAAAATTGCTTCATGGAAAGTTTCCCCGCGTAAAATAACCCGCCAGACAATTCCGTCCTCACTGAAAATTCAGTGAAATTCAAAACCAAGAAAATATTTTGCGGACAGTTCCGCCTAAAAAATTCTTCTTAGCATAATTTCATCTGAAAGACTAATTTCTGGTCACTTTTTAAATCATGCTGGGAATCCCCCCCCCACCCCCCTAAGTGGAAAACTTACCCCAAAAATCCTCCCCAAGTGGACAGTTGCTCCCTTGGAAAATACGGAGAATTTCTCCCGCAGAAAATCCACCCCCACATTGGAAAATCATCGAGACACTTTCAACCGCGCTTAAAAACCTCCACAAAAATTCCCAGGAAACATCTCCACATGTAAAAATTGAGTTGGCAAAGAGAAAGTAGGACGAATAAAAACAATTTCGTATTAGAATTTTGTCTAATCCCCAGAGTGTAAAAATTCCCCTGGATAGCTCACCCCCGATAATTTCTCTCCTCATGGAAAATTCTCCCTTTGGAAAATAAGACTTAGTATAAAACTCCCCCAACCCTAGAAAATGTCTGTATACTTCCCAATAATAAATACTATAGGTAAACAAAATGCAAATTTCATAACTTAGAGCCCTTTCATCCCCAGGGGCTGCGGGGGTCACGCTATCTTCAAAGACGTAGCTATTGAGCTTTTCAACTATGCTGAACTAATTGGCTATCTTAAAATTTTGATCGGACAACTTTGAGAAAAAAAGGGGCACTTAAGAGGGGCTAGTTGTTCTCCAGTGTTTTTGATTACTTTTAAAAGAAACTAGAGCTTTTAATTTCCGTTGAAATGAACTCTCTTTCGGTATTCTAGGATCATTGGTTCAATACTACCCCCCCCAAGAAATGAAAACCAAAAAAAAAAAAAAAAAAAATGCATCCACGACCTTTCTTCTGGCAAAAAATATAAAATTCCACATTTTTGCAGATGGTAGTTCGTAACCCATCAAAAGTTACGAACCAGAAAAGTTTGCCTTATTTTCGAAAAAGGGGGGAAACACCCCCTAAAAATGATAAAATCTTAATGAAAATTAAACTGTCAGATTCAGCGTAACAGAAAACCCTATTGTAGATGTTTCAAGCTCCTATCAACAAAAATGTGGAATTTTGTATTTTTTGCCAGAAGAAAGATCCCGGATGTGTTTATTTTTTTTAGTTTTTTTTTTTTTTTTTTATTCTAGTAGTCCTAGAATATCGTGAGAGGGTTCATTCAGACGGAAATTAAAATTTCTAGTGCTCTTTTCAAGTGAGCAAGAAATTGGAGGGCAGCTCCAAAATGGTCCCCTCCCACGCTCTTTTTTTCCAAAAGTCACTCAATCAAAATTTTGAGATAGCCATTTTGTTCAGCATAGACGAAAATCAAATAAATATTTGATTGCATTGGCATTGGTTATTGGGCAGTATACAGACGTTTTCAGGAGGAATTTTTTTCTGGGGGGGGGGGGGAGGCTCAGATAAAGGGGTTACGTGGGAAGATCTTTCCAAGGAGGATTTTTCCTTGGGGGGAAGGGATTTCTTTGAAGATTTCTCTTTGGGTTTGGGATTTCTTTGAAGGGGGCAACGGATTTCTAAGCATTATTTAAAAAACGATCAAAAATTAAATAAAAAAACAAGTTTTTTCAGCGGAAAGTAAGAAACAACATTAAAGCTTAAAGTGAATAGAAATTAATACGTAAAAGACGAGAGTCACCCCTTGGTCAATAACTCGTTCTTTACACTAAGATTGTTTTTAGTGCTTTCAAAAGAGCTATCTATTCTAATTAATGGCCTTTGTGATTCAGTGATTTGTGATTCGAAAAAAATTCAATCTTTAGGGTAAAGAGCGAGGTATTGACTAGGGACGAACCCCCTAATATACATAATAATTTTTGTTCATTTTAAGTTTTAGTGTTGCTCCATACTCTCAGGTAAAAATACTATTTTTTTATTTAGTCATAGGCAGAGCAGTCTCGCTGCCTAAGTAAAGAACAATGTTGGCACAGTGTATCTTTTTTTCCATACCAGGGCACTTCGTATCAAAGGAGTTGTCGTAGAAACTTCGAAAACGGCTTATTCAACTGGAAATTGGAGTGGCTAGTGCCCTTTTTAATAGCCAAAAGTGATTGGAGGGCAACTAGACCCCCCCCCCCGCCCATACTTCCTCCAAAACATCCAATCAAAATTTTGAGATAGCCATTTTGTTCAGCGTAGTTCATTTCCAAATAGAAAATATGTTTTTCAGGAGGAAACTCCCCCACAACCTTCAGGGAAAGGGTTTTAAGTTATGCCCTGGGAGCATATAAGAAATATGTTTGCACAATGTATTATTTATTATTTTTTTCCTTTAGAGCAGGGCACTTCGTATCGAAGAAGTTGTCGTAGAAACTTCGAAAAGGGCTCATTCAATTGGAAATTGGAGTGGCTTGTGTCCTTTTTAATAGTCGAAAGTGATTGGAAGGCAATTAACACCCCTTCCGAGCCCGCCATTTCCTGAAACACATCCAATCAAAATTTTGAGATAGCCAATTTGTTTTGCGTAGTTGATTTCCAGATAGAAATTATGTTTTTGAGGATGACCCTCCCCAACAGCCTTCAGGGCAAGGGCTGTAAGTTATGCCCTCGGGGCATATAAGGTTTTTATAGAAGGCGATGTCAAGGCTCATTCAATGGAAAATTCAAAGGGAAGTGCCCTTTGCAATAGAAAAAAAGATTGGAGGGCAACTAGCCCCCCTTCCAAGGCCACCCTTTCCTCGAACACATCCAATCAAAATTTTGAGATAGTCATTTCATTCAGCGTAGTTTTAAGTTCTGGAAATTAGGTCTTTGAGGATGACAACCCCCACCCCCCAGCCCTCAGGGCAAAAGTTGTAAGTTATGCCCTGGGGGCATATAAGGTTTTTATAGAACGACTTGTAGTAGATAAAGCCCGGAGCAGCCCCGGCGGATCAACCGAACACCACCAACGAGAGGCCCGGTTGAACGCAGCCGAAGAGTCATAACGCCCCGGCGCGCCGCAGGCGCCCCGCCACCGGCAGAGGCAGCGGCGTTTGGTCGACTTTAAATTAATTTTGCGGCAATTCTTTATTGCGTCAACCGCAAAGCCAGAGATTTTTCTTCTTGTGGGGTTTAGTATTTCGATTTTCCTGATTAGAAATCAAGCAGGGATTGCACTCTCCCCGAAATTTTTGAGTATTTCCCCGAAAAAAAATTGGTTCCCAAACTCCCCGAAAATCACGCAATAACGGTGCCACCCCTAGTGATTTATCACCAGTGACTTTCCCTGCCAAATATTACTTTGCATACCATAATTCTTTACTACTCTCTTGTTAATTAATTTTCATCTCTTTTGTTACTTTGCATAAAAACCAGACAGATGCAATATGCAATTGGAAATATTATAATATACACAGTTCTTAATATGTTAGTAGAGGTCTAAGTTATACTTCTATCGCTCCCCTAGGAATTCCCATAGTATTCTATCGCGCCTCTACACCTTTTCAAAGAGAGTCAGAACTCCCTCACACAGTTTTTTTTTTAAGTTGGCAAGGTATAATGTGGTCAAACATGTTTTGAGAGTATGGTAATAATTATATAACTTAAGCGAACTAGTTTTTGAGGCAACATCCGTTTTTTAGGAGCCAATAGGAAAACATTTCTATGGATGCTCTACACATTTTCAAAAGAGAGTCAGAACTCCCTCACACAGTTTGACATAGACATTTTTTTTTTTAAGTTGGCATGATATAATGTGGTCAAACATGTTTTGGGAGCATGCACGAAGATTTTTTGGACAATTGCCTTAACTTGAGATTAGTTTGTTAGAAATGCGTCGTTGATAATTAAAAAATCGGATGCTAGACTCAGACAAACAAAAGGAGTGTTACATCTAAGTGGCTTGTATACTATTAATTATCTTTCTCTGATCAATTTAGTGGAATAAATTTCAAAGTGTCAATTGGATATCAACCATATATTTCTACCTAAAATGGAAGGTTGTGGGGGGATTAAAAAGGCACAAAAGGGTGAACTACATTAGTTTATAAGACGGTTTATGAAAATCCCAAGGTTTTTTCTGATTTTTTGGACAATTGCCTTAACCTGAGAGTAGTTTGTTAGAAATGCGTGGTTGATAATTAAAAAATCGAATGCTAAACTCAGACAAACAAAAGGATTGTAACACCTGATTGGGTTGTATATGTTTCATTATATTTCTAAGGTCAATTAAGATGAAGAAATTTCGGAGTGTAGGTTTGACATTACCAGAAACGTGCATGAGACTTTTTTTGTTGGTGGGGGTCTTAAAAAGGCAAAAATGGGTGAACTACATGAGTTTATAAGACGGTTCGTGAAAATCCCAAGGTTTTTTCTGATTTTTTTGACAATTGCCTTAACTTGAGAGTAGTTTGTTAGAAATGCGTCGTTGATAATTAAAAAATGGGATGCTAAACTCTGACAAACAAAAGGATTGTAACAACTGATTGGCTCGTATATTTTGTATGATATTTCAAAAGTCAATTAAGATGAAGAAATGTCGGAGTGTAGGTTCGACATCACCATGCTCGTGCGAGGGAAATTTTTTGTTAGTGGGGGGCTTAAAAAGGCAAAAATGAGTGAACTACATGAGTTTATAAGACGGTTCGTGAAAATCCCAAGGTTTTTTCTGATTTTTTTGACAATTGCCTTATCTTGAGAGTAGTTTGTTAGAAATGCGTCATTGATAATTCAAAAATCGGATGCTAAACTCGGACAAACAAAAGGATTGTAACACCTGATTGGCTCGTATATTTTGCATGATATTTCTAAAGTCAATTAGGATGAAGAAATGTCGGAGTGTAGGATTGACATCACCAGGCACGTGCGAGGGAAATTTTTTGTTGGTGGGGGGCTTAAAAAGGCAAAAATGGGTGAACTATATGAGTTTATAAGAAGGTTCGTGAAAATCCCAAGGTTTTTTCTGTTTTTTTGGACAATAGCCTTAACTTGAGAGTAGTTTTTTAGAAATGCTTCGTTGATAATTAAAAAATCGGATGCTACACTCAGCGGACCACCAAGATTGTAACACACTATTGTCTCGTATAATTTTTAATATACGTCTAAAGTTACTTAAGTTTTAGAAAGGGCGGAAGGTAGAATGGATATCACCCGGAACGTCCGAGGTACGTTGTGGTGTAGTGGGGGGCTTAAAAAGGTACAACTGGGTGAACTACATGAGTTTGTAAGACGGGTCGTGAAAATCTCAAGGTTCGTTCTGATTGTTTTGACAATTGCCTAAACTCGAGAGTAGTTTTTTAGACATGGGTGATTGGTATAAGAAAAATTGGTAGCTAATATCAGACAAACAAAAGGATATTCAAACCAGATTGCAGAGTATGTATTGCTAGATATTTCAAGACTTAATTAAGATGAATAAATATCGTAGTGAAGGTTTTACAACACTATGAATGTGCAAGGGAAATTTTTTGTTAGTGGGGGGCTTAAAAAGGCAAAAATGGGTGAACTACATGAGGTTATACGACGGTTCGTGAAAATCTCAAGTTTCTATATTATACTTTTGAAAATTGACTTATCTTGAGAGTAGTGTTTTAGATATGCGTCTTTGATAATTAAAAAATCGGATGATAAACTCGGACAAACAAAAGGATTGTAATATCTGATTGGCTCGTATATTTTGCATGATATTTTTAAAGTCAATTAAGAGGAAGAAATGTCGGAGTGTAGGTTTGACATCACCAGGCACGTGCGAGGGAAATTTTTTGGTGGTGGGGGGCTTAAAAAGGCAAAAATGGGAGAACTACATGAGTTTATAAGACGGTTCGTGAAAATCCCAAGGTTTTTTCTGTATTTTTGGACAATAGCCTTAACTTGAGAGTAGTTTTTTAGAAATGCTTCGTTGATAATTAAAAAATCGGATGCTAAACTCAGACAAACAAAAGGATTGTAACACCTGATTGGCTCGTATATTTTGCATGATATTTCTAAAGTGAATTAAGATGAAGAAATGTCGGAGTGTAGGTTTGACATCACCAGGCACGTGCGAGGGAAATTTTTTGTTGGTGGGGGGCTTAAAAAGGAAAAATGGGTGAACTACATGAGTTTATAAGACGGTTCGTGAACATCCCAAGTTTTTTTCTGATTTTTTTTTCGTTGAAATGCAAGAGTTGGAATATTTCAGTAGTGTTTTGTTGTGCTTTACCTTGTCATAGTTACATTCTCTTGATTTTTCAAAGTTCATTTTGGATTTCTTTCCTTGAAATGCAAGAGTTGGAATATTTTAGTAGCGTCTTGTAGTGGTTTACCTTGTCACAGTTACATTCTCTTGATTTTTCAAAGTACATTTTGGATTTCTTTCGATGAAATGCTAGAGTTGGAATATTTCAGTAGTGTCTTATTGTGCTTTACCTTGTCACAGTTACATTCTCTTGATTTTTCTAAGTTCATTTTGAATTTCTTTCTTGAAATGCAAGAGTTGGAATATTTCAGTAGTGTTTTGTCGTGGTTTACCTTGTCACAGTTACATTCTCTTGATTTTTCAAAGTTCAATTTTGGATTTCTTTCGTTGAAATTTAAGAGTTGGAATAGTTCAATTGTGTTTTGTATTGATAAACCTTGTCAGAGTTACATTCACTTGATTTTCAAAGTTGAATGTGGAGTTATTTCCCTGTAATTCAAGAGCTGAAATATATTAGGATAGTGTCGTTATTATTTACCTTGTCATAGTTACATCCTCTTGATTTTTCACAACTCATTTGAATTCATATTTTTGAAATGCAAGAGTTGGACTATTTAAGTAGTGTTTTGTTATGGTTTACCTTGTCACAGTTACATTCTCTTGATTTTTCAAAGTTCATTTTGAATTTCTTTCGTTGAAACGCAAGAGTTGGAATATTTCAGTAGTGTTTTGTCATGGTTTACCTTGTCACAGTTAAATTCTCTTAATTTTTCAAAGTTCATTTTGAATTTCTTTCGTTGAAATGCAAGAGTTGGAATATTTCAGTAGTGTTTTGTTGTGCTTTACCTTGTCACATATACATTCTGTTGATTTTCATAGTTCATTTTGAATTTCTTTCATTGAAATGCAAGAGTTGGAATATTTCAATAGTGTTTTGTTGTGCTTTACCTTGTCACAGTTATATTCTCTTAATTTTTCAAAGTTCATTTTAAATTTCTTTCGTGAAATGCAAGAGTTGGAATATTTCAGTAGTGTTTTGTCGTGGTTTACGTTGTCACAGTTGCATTCTTTTGATTTTTGAAAGTTCATTTTGAATTTCTTTCGTGAAATGCAAGAGTTGGAATGCTTCGGTAGTGTTTTGTCGTGGTGTACCTTGTCACAGTTACATTCTCTTGATTTTTCAAAATTCATTTTGGATTTCTTTCCTTGAAATGCAAGAGTTGGAATAATTCAGTAGTGTTTTGTTGTGTTTTACCTTGTCACAGTTACATTCTCTTGATTTTTCAAAGTTCATTTTGAATATCTTTCGTGAAATGCAAGAGTTGGAATATTTCAGTAGTGTTTTGTTGTGCTTTACCGTGTCACAGTTACATTCTGTTGATTTTTAAAGTTCATTTTGAATTTCTTTCGTTGAAATGCAAGAGTTGGAATATTTCAGTAGTATTTTGTTGTGCTTTACCTTGTCTCAGTTACATTCTCTTAATTTTTCAAAGTTCATTTTGAATTTCTTTCGTGAAATGCAAGAGTTGGAATGCTTCGGCAGTGTTTTGTAGTGCTTTACCTTGTCACAGTTACATTCTCTTAATTTTTCAAAGTTCATTTTGGATTTCTTTCCTTGAAATGCTAGAGTTGGAATATTTCAGTAGTGTTTTGTTGTGCTCTACCTTGTCACAGTTACATTCTCTTAATTTTTCAAAGTTCATTTTGAATATCTTTCGTGAAATGCAAGAGTTGGAATATTTCAGTAGTGTTTTGTTGTGCATTTTGAATTTCTTTCCTTGAAATGCAAGAGTTGGAATATATCAGTAGTGTTTTGTCGGGGTTTACCTTGTCAGAGTTACATTTTCTTGATTTTTCAAAGTTCATTTTTAATTTCTTTCGTGAAATGCAAGAGTTGGAATATTTAAGTAGTGTTTTGTCGTGGTTTACTATGTCAGAGTTACATTCTCTTGATTTTTCAAACTTCATTTTTGAATTTGTTTCGTGAAATACAAGAGTTGGAATGCTTCGGTAGTGTTTTGTCGTGGTTTACCTTGTCACAGTTACATTCTCTTGATTTTTCAATGTTCATTTTGGATTTCTTTCCTTGAAATGCAAGAGTTGGAATATTTCAGTAGTGTTTTGTTGTGCTTTACCTATGCATTAAATAGTGGAATTTATGAAGAAATTGCTCTGCCTTGGAGACATTGAAAATTGTTTGTGATAAAAAAGAGAAAAAATGAATTGTCCGGTTATCAACACTAGCCAGTTTATTGCATGTATTAAATCAGAAGATGAACTGTGACAATGTAAATCACGATAAAACACTACTGAAATATTCCAACTCTTTTATTTCACGAAAGAAATTCAAAATGAACTTTGAAAAATCAAGAGAATGTAACTGTGAAAAGGTAAAACCACGGCAAAACACTACTGAAATATTCCAACTCTTGCATTTCAACGAAAGAAATCCAAAATGAACTTTGAAAAATCATGAGATTGTAACTGTGACAAGGTAAACCACGACAAGACACTACTGAAATATTCCAACTCTTGTATTTCAACGAAAGAAATTCAAAATGAACTTTGAAAAATTAAGAGAATGTAACTGTGACAAGGTAAAGTACAACAAAACACTACTGAAATATTCCAACTCTTGCATTTCACGAAAGAAATTCAAAAATGAACTTTGAAAAATCAAGAGATTGTAACTGTGACATAGTAAACCACGACAAAACACTACTTAAATATAACAACTCTTGCATTTCACGAAAGAAATTCAAAATGAACTTTGAAAAATCAAGAGAATGTAACTGTGATAAGGTAAAGCACAACAAAACACTACTGAAATATTCCAACTCTTGCACTTCAATGAAAGAAATTCAAAATGAACTTTGAAAATCAACAGAATGTAACTGTGACAAGGTAAAGCACAACAAAACACTACTGAAATATTCCAACTCTTGCATTTCAACGAAAGAAATTCAAAATGAACTTTGAAAAATCAAGAGAATGTAACTGTGACAAGGTAAATCATAACAAAACACTACTTAAATATTCCAGCTCTTGCATTTCAACGAAAGAAATCAAAAAATGAATTTTGAAAAATCATGAGAATGTAATTGTGACAGGGTAAACCACGACAAAACACTACTGATATATTCCAACTCTTGCATTTCAAGGAAAGAAATCCACAATGCACGACAAAACACTACTGAAATATTCCAACTCTTCCATTTCACGAAAGATATTCAAAATGAACTTTGAAAAATCAAGAGAATGTAACTGTGACAAGGTAAAGCACAACAAAACACTACTGAAATATTCCGACTCTTGCATTTCAAGGAAAGAAATCCAAAATGAACTTTGAAAAATCAAGAGAATGTAACTGTGACAAGGTAAACCACTACAAAACACTACCTAATCATTCCAACTCTTGCATTTCACGAAAGAAAATCAAAATGAACTTTGAAAAATCAAGAGAATGTAACTGTGACATGGTAAACCACGACAAAACACTACTGAAATATTCCAACTCTTGCATTTCACGAAAGAAATTCAAAATGAACTTTGAAAAATTAAGAGAATGTAACTGTGACAAGGTAAAGCACAACAAAACACTACTGAAATATTCCAACTCTTGCATTTCAACGAAAGAAATTCAAAATGAACTTTTAAAATCAACAGAATGTAACTGTGACAAGGTAAAGCACAACAAAACACTACTGAAATATTCCAACTCTTGCATTTCACGAAAGATATTCAAAATGAACTTTGAACAATCAAGAGAATGTAACTGTGACAAGGTAAAGCACAACAAAACACTACTGAAATATTCCAACTCTTGCATTTCAAGTAAAGAAATCCAAAATGAACTTTGAAAAATCAAGAGAATGTAACTGTGACAAAATAAACCACGACAAAACACTACCGAAGCATTCCAACTCTTGCATTTCACGAAAGAAATTCAAAATGAACTTTGAAAAATCAAGAGAATGTAACTGTGACATGGTAAACCACGACAAAACGCTACTGAAATATTCCAACTCTTGCATTTCAGGAAAGAAATTCAAAATGAACTTTGAAAAATAAAGAGAATGTAACTGTGACAAGGTAAAGCACAACAAAACACTATTGAAATATTCCAACTCTTGCATTTCAATGAAAGGATTTCAAAACAATCATTGATAACCGCCATAATATAACCGCGACAAGATAAATAACAACAAAACACTACTGAAATATTCCAACTCTTGCATTTCAACGAAAAAAATACAAAATGAACTTTAAAAAATCAACAGACTGTAACTGTGACAAGGTAAACCATGGCAAAACACTACTGAAATATTCCAAATCTTGCATTTCAACGAAAGAAATTCAAATTGAACTTTGAAAAATCAAGAGAATGTAACTGTGACAAGGTAAACCATAGCAAAACACTACCGAAATATTCCAACTCTTGCATTTCAACGAAAGAAATCCAAAAATGAATTTTGAAAAATCATGAGAATGTAACTGTGACAAGATAAACCACGACAAAACAATACTGATATATTCCAACTCTTGCATTTCAAGGAAAGAAATCCAAAATGAACTTTGAAAAATCAAGAGAATGTAACTGTGATAAGGTAAACCACGACAAACACTACTGAAATATTCCAACTCTTGCATTTCAACGAAAGAAATTCAAAATGAACTTTGAAAAATTAAGAGAATGTAACTGTGACAAGGTAAACCATGACGAAACACTACTGAAATATTCCAAATCTTGCATTTCAACGAAAGAAATTCAAATTGAACTTTAATAAATCAAGAGAATGTAACTGTGACAAGGTAAACCATAGCAAAACACTACCGAAATATTCCAACTCTTGCATTTCAACGAAAGAAATCCAAAAATGAATTTTGAAAAATCATGAGAATGTAACTGTGACAAGGTAAACCACGACAAAACAATACTGAAATATTCCAACTCTTGCATTTAAAGGAAAGAAATCCAAAATGAACTTTGAAAAATCAAGAGAATGTAACTGTGACAAGGTAAACCACGACAAAACACTACTGAAATATTCCAACTCTTGCATTTCAAGGAAAGAAATCCAATTTTGAACTTTGAAAAATCAAGAGAATGTAACTGTGACAAGGTAAACCACAACAAGACACTACTGAAATATTCCAACTCTTGCATTTCAACGAAAGAAATCCAAAATGAACTTTGAAAAATTAACAGAATGTAACTGTGACAAGGTAAACCACAACAAGACACTACTGAAATATTCCAACTCTTGCATTTCAAGGAAGAAATCCAAAATGAACTTTGAAAAATCAAGAGAATGTAACTGTGACAAGGTAAACCATGACAAAACACTGCTGAAATATTCCAACTCTTGCATTTCACGAAAGAAATTCAAAATGAACTTCGAAAAATCAAGAGAATGTAACTGTGAGAAGGTAAAGCACAACAAGACACTACTGAAATATTCCAACTCTTGCATTTCAACGAATTAAATCCAAAATAAACTTTGAAAAGTCAAGAGAATGTAACTTTGACAAGGTAAATCACAACAAGATACTACTGAAATATTCCAACTCTTGCATTTCAAGGAAAAAATCCAAAATGAACTTTGAAATATTAAGAGAATGTAACTGTGACAAGGTAAAGCACAACAAAACACTACTGAAATATTCCAACTCTTGCATTTCAACAAAAAAAAAATCAGAAAAAACCTTGGGATTTTCATGAACCATCTTATAAACTCATGTAGTTCACCCATTTTTGCCTTTTTAAGCCCCCCACCAACAAAAAAGTACACTCGCACGTGCCTGGTGATGTCAATTCTACACTCCGACATTTCTTCATCTTAATTGACTTTAGAAATATCATGCAAAATATACGAGCCAATCAGGTGTTACAATCCTTTTGTTTGTCTGAGTTTAGCATCCGATTTTTTTAATTATCAACGATGCATTTCTAACAAACTACTCTCAATTTAATGCAATCGTCCAAAAAATCTTCGTGCATGCTGGACGCATTTCTAACAAACTACTCTCAAGTTAAGGCAATTGACCAAAAAATCAGAAAAAACCTTGGGATTTTCACGAACCGTCTTATAAACTCATTTAGTTCACCCATTTTTGCCTTTTTAAGCCCCCCACTAACAAAAATTTCCTTCGCACTTGCCTGGTGATGTCAAACCTACACTCCGATATTTCTTCATCTTAATTGACTTTAGAAATATCATGCAAAATGTACGAGCCAATCAGGTGTTTCAATCCTTATGTTTGTCTGAGTTTAGCATCCGATTTTTTAATTATCAACGACGCATTTCTAACAAACTACTCTCAAGTTAAGGCAATTGTCCAAAAAATCAGAAAAAACCTTGTGATTTTCATGAACCGTCTTATAAACTCATGTAGTTCACCCATTTTTTGCCTTTTTAAGCCCCCCGCCAACAAAAAATTTCCCTCGCAAGTGCCTGGTGATGTAAAACCTACACTCCGACATTTCTTCATCTTAATTGACTTTAGAAATATCATGCAAAATATACGAGCCAATCAGGTGTTACAATCCTTTTGTTTGTCTGAGTTTAGCATCCGATTTTTTTAATTATCAACGATGCATTTCTAACAAACTACTCTCAAGTTAATGCAATCGTCCAAAAAATCTTCGTGCATGCTGGACGCATTTCTAACAAACTACTCTCAAGTTAAGGCAATTGTCCAAAAAATCAGAAAAAACCTTGGGATTTTCACGAACCGTCTTATAAACTCATGTAGTTCACCCATTTTTGCCTTTTTAAGCCCAAACAACAACAAAAAAATTTCCCTCGCACGTGCTTGGTGATGTCATACCTACACTCCGACATTTCTTCATCTTAATTGACTTTAGAAATATCATGCAAACTATACCAGCCAATCAAGTAATGCAATCCTTTTTTTTGTCTGTGTTTAGCATCAAATTTTTTAATTACCAAGCACCCATGTCTAACCAACTACTCACAAGTCAAGGTAATAGTCAAAAAAATCAGAAAAATCCTTGTGATTTCCGCGAACCGTCTTATAAACTCTTTTAGTTCACTCATTTTTGGCTTTTTAAGCCCCCTACCAACAAACAATTATCTCGCTCGTTCCGGGTGATGTCGAACCTACAATCCGACATGTCTTCATCTTAATTGACTTTAGAAATATCATGCATCATATTCGAGCCAATTAGGTATTACAATCCTTTTGTTTGTCTGAGTTTAGCATCCGATTTTTTAATTATCAACGACGCATTTCTAACAAACTACTCTCAAGTTAAGGCAATTGTCCAAAAAATCAGAAAAAACCTTGGTATTTTCACGAACTGTCTTATAAACTCTTGTAGTTCACCCATTTTTGCCTTTTTAAGCCCCCCACTAACAAAAAATTTCCCTCGCACGTGCCTGGTGATGTCAAACCTACACTCCGACATTTCTTCATCTTAATTGACTTTAGAAATATCATGCAAAATATACGAGCCAATCAGGTGTTACAATCCTTTTGTTTGTCTGAGTTTAGCATTTGATTTTTTAATTATCAACGACGTATTTCTAACAAACTACTCTCAAGTTAAGGCAATTGTCCAAAAAATCAGAAAAAACCTTGGGATTTTCATGAACCGTCTTATAAACTCATGTAGTTCACCCATTTTTGCCTTTTTAAGCCCCCCACCAACAAAAAAATTCCCTCGCACGTGCCTGGTGATGTCAAACCTACACTCCGACATTTCTTCATCTTAATTGACTTTAGAAATATCATGCAAAATATACGAGCCAATCTGGTGTTACAATCCTTTTGTTTGTCTGAGTTTAGCATTTTATTTTTTAATTATAAACGACGCATTTCTAACAAACTACTCACAAGTTAAGTCAATTGTCCAAAAAATAATTAAAAAACTTGAGATTTTCAAGAATCGTCTTATAAAATCGTGTAGTTCACCTATTTTTACCATTTTCCGCCCCCCCCACTAAAAAAAAATTTCTCTCGCACGTGCCGGGTGATGTCAAACCTACCCTCCGAAATTTCTTCATCTTATTTAACCTTAGAAATATCATGCAAAATATACGAGACATTCATGTGATAAATTCTTTTTATTTGTCTGAGTTTATTATACAATTTTTTAATTATTAACGATTTAGTTCTAACAAACTATTATCAATTTAATGCAATTGTCCAAAAATCTGAAAAAACCTTGGTAATTTCAATAAAAGGCTTATAAACTCATGTAGTTAACCCATATTTGTCTTTTTAAGCCCCCCCCCACCAACAAAAAATTTCCCTCGCACGTGCCTGGTGATGTCAAAAATACACTCCGACATTCCTTCATCTTAATTGACTTTAGAAATATCATGCAAAATATACGAGCCATTCATTTGTTACAATCCATTTTTTTGTCTGAGTTTAGCATTCGATTTTTTAATTACCAAAGACGCATTTCTAACAAACTACTCTTAAGATAGGGCAATTGTACCAAAGATCAGAAATTACCTTGAAAATTTCACGAACCGTCTTATAATCTCATGTAGTTAACCCATTTTTGCCTTTTTAAGACCCCCACCAAAAAAAAATGTCCCACGCACGTGCCTGGTGATGTCAAACCTACACTCCTACATTTCTTCATCTTAATTGACTTTTGAAATATAATGCAAAATATACGAGCCAATCATATGCTACAATCTTTTTGTTTGTCTGAGTTTAGCATCCGATTTTTTAATTATCAACGACGCATTTCTAACAAACTACTCTCAAGTTAAGGCAATTGTCAAAAAATCAGAAAAAACCTTGGGATTTTCACGAACCGTCTTATAAACTCATGTAGTTCACCCATTTTTGCCTTTTTAAGTCCCCCACCAAAAAAAATTCCCTCGCACATGCCTGGTGATGTCAAACCTACACTCCGACATTTCTTCATCTTAATTGACCTCAGAAATATCATGCAAAATATACGAGCCAATCAGATGTTACAATCCTTTTGTTTGTCTGAGTTTAGCATTCGATTTTTTAATTATCAACGACGCATTTCTAACAAACTACTCTCAATTTAAGGCTATTGTCCAAAAAATCAGAAAAAACCTTGGGATTTTCACGAACCGTCTTATAAACTCATGTAGTTCACCCATTTTTACCTTTTTAAGCCCCCCACCAACAAAAAATTTCCCTCGCACATGCCTGGTGATATCAAACCTACACTCCCACATTTCTTCATCTTAATTGACTTTAAAAATATCATGCAAAATATACGAGCCAATCAGGTAATACAAACCTTTTGTTTGTCTGAGTTTAGCATCCGATTTTTTAATTATCAACGATGCATTTCTAACAAACTACTCTCAAGTTAAGGCAATTGTCCAAAAAATCTTCGTGCTTGCTGGACGCATTTCTAACAAACTACTCTCAAGTTAAGGCAATTGTCCAAAAAATCAGAAAAAACCTTGGGATTTTCACGAACCGTCTTATAAACTCATGTAGTTCACCCATTTTTGCCTTTTTAAGCCCCCCACCAAAAAAAATTTCCCTCGCAAATGCCTGGTGATGTCGAACCTACACTCCGACATTTCTTCATCTTAATTGACTTTAGAAATATCATGCAAAATATACGAGCCAATAAGATGTTACAATCCTTTTGTTTGTCTGAGTTTAGCATCCAATTTTTTAATAATCAAAGACGCATTTCTAAAAAACTACTCACAAACTAAGGCCCTTGTCCAAAAAATCAGTTAAAACTTTTGGATTTTCACGAATCGTCTTAAAAACTCTTTCAGTTCACTCATTTGTGGCTATTTAAGCCCCCCACCAACAAAAAAATTCCCTAACTCGTTACGGGTGATATCTAACCTACACTCCCACATTTTTTCATTTTAATTGACTTTAGACATATAATGCACAATATACGAGCTAATCAGGTATTAAAATCCTTTTGTTGGTGTGAGTTTAGCATCCGATTTCTTAATTATCAACGACGCATTTCTAACAAACTACTCTCAAGTTAAGGCAATTGTCCAAAAATCAGAAAAAACCTTGGGATTTTCACGAACCGTCAAATAGACTCATGTAGTTCACCCATTTTTGCCTTTTTAAGCCCCCCACCAACAAAAAATTTCCCTCGCACGTGCCTGGTGATGTCAAACCTACACTCCGACATTTTTTCATCTTAATTGACTTTAGAAATATCATGCAATATATACGAGCCAATCAGGTGTTACAATCCTTTTGTTTGTCTGAGTTTAGAATTTGATTTTTTAATTATCAACGACACATTTCTAACAAACTGCTCTCAAGTTAAGGCCATTGTCCAAAAAATCGGAAAAAACCTTGGGATTTTCACGAACCGTCTTATAAACTCATGTAGTTCACCCATTTTTGCCTTTTTAAGCCCCCCACCACGCAAACAAACTTTCCCTCGCACGTGCTTGGTGATGTCAAACCTACACTCCAACATTTTTTCATCTTAATTGACTTTAGAAATATCATGCAATATATACGAGCCAATCAGTTGTTACATTTCTTTTGTTTGTCTGAGTTTAGAATCCGATTTTTTAATTATCAACGACGCATTTCTAACAAACTACTCTCAAGTTAAGGCAATTGTCCAAAAAATCAGAAAAAACCTTGGGATTTTCACGAACCGTCTTATAAACTCATGTAGTTCACACATTTTTGCCTTTTTAACCCCCCCCCCACCAACAAAAAATTTCCCTCGCACGTGCCTGGTGATGTCAAACATACACTCCGACATTTCTTCATCTTAATTGATTTTAGAAATATCATGCAAAATATACGAGCCAATGAGGTGTTAAAATCCTTTTGTTTGTCTGAGTTTAGCATCCAATTATTTAATAATCAACGACGCATTTCTAACAAACTACTCTCAAGTTAAGGCAATTGTCCAAAATATCAGAAAAAACCTTGGGATTTTCACGAACCGTCTTATAAACTCATTTAGTTCACCCATTTTTGCCTTTTTAAGCCCCCCACCAACAAAAAATTTACCTCGCACGTGCCTGGTGATGTAAAACCTACACTCCGACCTTTCTTCATTTTAATTGACTTTAGAAATATCATGCAATATATACCAGCCAATCAGATGTTACTATCGTAGTGTTGGTATGGTTTTATCATCCGATTTTTCAATTATCAAAGACGTATATCTAAAAAACTACTCTCCAGTTAAAGAAAATGTCCAAAAATCAGAAAAAACCGTGGGATATTCACGAACCGTCTTATAAACCCTTGTAGTTCACCAATTTTTGCCTTTTTAAGACCCCCGCCAATAAAAAAATTACCTCGCACGTGCCTGGTGATGTCAAACCTACACTCCGACATTTCTTCATCTCAATTGACTTTAGAAATATCATGCAAAATATACGAGCCAATCAGGTGTTACAATTCTTTTGTTTGTCTGAGTTTAGCATTCGATTTTTTAATTATCAACGACGCATTTCTAACAAACTACTCTCAAGTTAAGGCAATTGTCCAAAAAATCAGAAAAAACCTTGGGATTTTCACGAACCGTCTTATAAACTCATGTAGTTCGCCTATTTTTGCCTTTTTAAGCCCCCCACCAACAAAAAATTTCCCTCGCACGTGCCTGGTGATATCAAACCTACACTCCCACATTTCTTCATCTTAATTGACTTTAAAAATATCATGCAAAATATACAGCCAATCAGGTAATACAAACCTTTTGTTTGTCTGAGTTTAGCATCCGATTTCTGAATTATCGACGTCGCATTTCTAACAAACTACTCTCAAGTTAAGGCAATTGTCCAAAAAATCTTCGTGCTTGCTGGACGCATTTCTAACAAACTACTCTCAAGTTAAGGCAATTGTCCAAAAAATCAGAAAAAACCTTGGGATTTTCACGAACCGTCTTATAAACTCATGTAGTTCACCCATTTTTGCCTTTTTAAGCCCCCCACCAACAAAAAATTTCTCTCACACATGCTTGGTGATGTCGAACCTATACTCCAACATTTCTTCATATTAATTGGCTTTTATAATATCCTGAGACAAATACTCTAAAATCTGAAGTTAAACTACAGGTGGTGCTCTGCGAGTACCCGCTATATTTGCAATTTTATACGTCAAATTTATAGCGCAAGCCTCTCAAGTTATGTACATTATAAAAACTATCAGATAAAACCTTGGGATTTTAACGAATTATCTTATAAACTCTTTCATTTTACTAATTTTTTGCCATTTTAAGCCCCCCACCAACAAAAAAATTCCCACGAACATTACGAGGGATATCAAACCTACACTCCGACATTTCTTCATTTTAATTGGCTTTAGAAATATCATGCAAAATATACGAGCCAATCAGCTGTTATAATCTTTTTGTTGGTGTGAGTTTAGCATCCGATTTCTTAATTATCAACGACGCATTTCTAAAAAACTGCTCTCAAGTTAAGGCCATTGTCCAAAAAATCGGAAAAAACCTTGGGATTTTCACGAACCGTCAAATAAACTCATGTAGTTCACCCATTTTTGCCTTTTTAAGCCCCCCACCAACAAAAAATTTCCCTCGCACGTGCCTGGTGATGTCAAACCTACACTCCGACATTTCTTCATCTTAATTGACTTTAGAAATATCATGCAAAATATACTAGCCAATCAGGTGTTACAATCCTTTTGTTCGTCTGAGTTTAGCATCCGATTTTTTAATTATCAACGATGCATTTCTAACAAACTACTCTCAAGTTAAGGCAATTGTCCAAAAAATCTTCGTGCATGCTCCCAAAGCATGTTTGACCACATTATATCATGCCAACTTTAAAAAAAAAATGTCTATTTCAAACTGTGTGAGGGAGTTCTGACTCTCTTTTGAAAAGGAGTAGAGCATCCATAGAAATGTTTTCCTATTGGCTCCTAAAAAACGGATGTTGACTCAAAAACTAGTTTGCTTAAGTTATATAATTATGACCATACTCTCAAAACATGTTTGACCACATTATACCTTGCCAACTTAAAAAAAAAACTGTGTGAGGGAGTTCTGACTCTCTTTGAAAAGGTGTAGAGACGCGATAGAATACTATGAGAATTCCTAGGGGCGCGATAGAAGCATAACTTAGACCTCTACTTATGTTGACAAAAAAAGTTTAAATCATTTCGAGTTATTAAATCAGTGTTTAAATCATTTCGAATGCAGTTTCCCAATCGCTATTTCTTACATAATTCGTAGTCAAGGATCTTATTTTCAAGTCGAATAGAAATCTAGAACGTATTCACTACTATACAGCTTCAGCCTTCAGTTGGATTTTGAAATTGACAGCCGACAGATTGTTTCTACAGCTGAATTGTAAGTTTGCAGATTTTTTTTTTGCTGTTTTTAGATCAGATTTTCTTAATGTTTAATTCTCAATTTTTGAGCGCCTGATAGAAAATACAATCTTCTTTCTGAAACATTTTTACTCCCCTCCCAAAAAAAACCCCTTCTATTGAGACAAAATTTAGCTATAGAAAAAGCTTATACAAGGTTAGGGAATTAAAGATCGAACTGGAAGTTACTCCAAAAATTTGATTCATAAATAAATCGTAAATTATTGTTTATAAAGGGGGGGATAGGGGACTATCATTTTCAAATGATAATACCTCATTTTTTTTAAAGCAGGGATGCCAAAAGATAATTATTTTTTCATTTAAAATGGAGACAGAAGAAAATGATATCAAATTCCCTTGGAAACCATTTAAATATTTTGATAGACCCAGGGCCCCTCATTAGGACTTGTTTATTGTCTTGGGTATTTTGCGATTTCTCATAGGCTACTGACCTAATTTGGCTTTTGTGTGTGCTCCCTTTTAATTAGATTCTTTGGAGATTATTGAATGCCACGGCGAATCTATGACTCAGTTTTCCAATAATTTGAGGTATATCTGAATAATTTTGACATTTTTGTTGTTGTCTTTGTACCCCTTTACTCATTCCCTCCATTTTTTTTAAGGAACACTAAGCTGTTAAACGTTATTCTGCGTGTTTGTTTGAACCATATAGTGACCTAGTTAATTATTAAGTAAATTATTTTTCTAATGAAAGCTGAGACGGTATCCTATCAAGATGGTATTCAGAGGGGGGAGGAGGGTAGGGAGGTATTACATTTAAATGATAATATGTCGAATTTTTTTTTATTGAAAGCAGGGATCCCAAAAAGTTATTTTTTTTTAATTTAAAGCAGATACGGCATCCTATCAAGGTGGTATCCAAAGGGGGGAGGGGGTAGTGAGCTATCATATTTAAATGATAATACCTCGATTTTTTTTAAAGCAGGGGTGTCAATAAGTTAATTATTATTTTTTTTATTTAAAGCAGAGACGTTATCCTATCAAGATGGTATCCAGAGGGGAAGGGGATAGGGAGTTATTATATTTAAGTGATAGTACCTTGATTTTTTTTTATTGAAAGCAGGGATGCCAAAAAGTTGAAAAGTTGACAAAAATTAACAAGATTTTCGTGAGTTATACTTGATACAGCACTTGCATGGTTTTATTGTACAAAGGGATAGGGACATATGCGTCCAACCCATTTTTTTCTTATTGATGAAACGGGTTTACTTTGAAAACATTCATTCATAAGTACCAGGCAGATTCAAACTAAAACGAATTGGTGTGACGAAAGCAATATCGACCTCCCCACCTAACGTTGCGCTCGAGTGACAATGGCGCCCTTGGTCCAGTGCCCAAGTTACATTTAAAGGCCAGGTCATAATAAAAGCTTTCAATTTGGGAGGTTCAAGGAGGAGTCTTTGACAGTCTTATGACCTCAGGGTACTAGATGTAACGTTCTTACGTATCTACAGTGGTTTAAAAAATTCGATCACCCCACAAATGATTACCAAAAATATGCAAAATATGACAAATGTAACATTTGGAATATTAGAACACTTTTTTCAGAGCTTTGAAGAAAAACAAAAAAGGCTAAATACCCCTAACTACACTTGGAAGCTATTTTAAAAAGAAACTCTTTGGAGATTTCCATGGAAATAACCATAGCAGAAGCTTTGAGCCTGGATGGGGATCAAAGAAGAGTCTTTGAGTATTTTGACCACAGGTGACTCATTTTTGCCACTTTCTTAAATCTGGTAATTTTTGTGAGCATTTGGAAATCAAAGCTTAAAGTCAATAACTGATACTAAGTGTCCTAAAATTTTGCTTGGATTAAAAGTGACGAACCAGGATGAAAATCTCAACATCTTCCTGGAGCTACTTCAGTCTGCTTATTATTTCATTTAATTACATTTAAAACGGATGAACTTTTCATTTTTTACCTAAGAAAATAGCTGGCACTTCATTTTTCTTCATACCATATAAACCATTAAGTGTTTTTTGTTTCATTGTAATTGAAGTGTTCTCATGTAAAGTGTTCATCATGTATTTTTCAATTTGATAAATTTACTCCTTTTAGATAAAGTTTATAATTTGACCAATCTTAGGTATTTATGAGTTTATAATTTGGAATGAATCCCCAAAAGAAAAATGAATAATATCCAAAAGAGCAGCCAAAAGCAATAAAAAAGCAGCAGTTCAGCCTTAGACTACATGACAGATATTCTATAAAGGAGCCAAAAAAAACTTTAAAATGTATTTTTTTTAAAGTTGTTAGTAAAAACCAGTTTTTAATAAAAGAAGGCTTTTTAAGAATCCAAAAGAGCCAAAAAACCCAAAAAATAATCGATATCAAAGTTGCCTATTTCAACTGTTTTTAAGGTGACAAAATAGACAAAGGCAAAGGGTATTATGAAAAAATTAAACTTCCAGGTTCAAACTTATATTCAAGTATGTATCTAGATAACTGACGAATTTTGGGTTACGGCATCTGAAGTTCTGTACGTAGTAACAGTCAATGAAAAAAACTACTAATTTTTATACTTATTTTAATTAAGAATACATACCTAATGGAAACTTTAGCTGCTTGTATTATGCAAGGGTTCTGAAACGCCACAGCAATTTCGTATCTACCAGATTTCTACTTCTCTTGATGAATAACGAATCTGACCAGATTCCAGCCAGCGACTTGTGAATTTTGAACTCACGAATAGGCTTGAATCTGTTGTAAATTTAAGCTGTGATTTGAGAAAGACTGATTAAAACATTAATGTTTGCGGTCAACATTGATCGCGCGGGTGGCGCGCCGCTGACATCATACCGGCGGCGTGCCGCCGACATCTTACCGCTGGCACGGCGTGGCGCGCTGTTTTTGGCCCCGCTTCCGCCGGTCTTCCCTCATCGGCGCTGTGCCGGGATCTAGTCATAGAAACTTCAAAAAGGGCTCATTCGATTGGAAATTGAAATGACTAGTGCCCTTTTTAATAGCCAAAAATGATTGTAAGGCAACTAACACCCTTTCCGAGCCCACCACTTTCCTAAACACATCCAATCAAAATTTTGAGATAGCCATTTTGTTCCACACAGTTTAAAGTTCAGGAAATTATACCTTTGAGCAGGACACTCCCCCAAAAGTCTTTAAGGCACGGGTTATAAATTATAACCTGGGGACATGTAAGGTTTTTATAGAAATCTTAGTCGTAAAATCTTGAAAAAGGGCTCATTCGAATGGAAATTCAAAGGGCTAGTGCTCTTGTTAATAGTCGAAAGTGATTTGAGGCAACTACCCTCCGTTTCACGCCCACCTTTTCCCCAAATACATCCAATCAAAATTTTTAGATAGCCATTTTATTCAATTTAGTTGAAAATTTTGGAAATTAGGTCCTTATGGATGACATCCCCCCCCACACAACCCTCAGGACAAGGGTTGTAAGTTATGCCCTGGGGGCATATAAGGTTTTTATTGAAAGCGTTGTCGTAGAAACTTCAAAAGGGCTCATTCAATTGGAAATTGAAAGGGCTAGTGCCTTTTTTAATAGTTGAAAGTTATTGGAGAGCGACTAAAGCCCCTCTCACGCTAACCATTTTCCCAAATACATCCAATCAAAATTCTAAGATATCAATTCGCACTTCGTATCGAATTAGCTGTCGTAGAAAATTCGAAAAGGGCTCTTTCGATTGGAAATTGGAGTGGCTAGTGTCATTTTTAATAGTCGAAAGTGATTGGAGGGTAACTAGCCCCCCTCCCACGCCCATCATTCCCCCAAACACATCCAATCAAAATTTTGAGATTGCAATTTGGTTAAAAGTAGTTGATTTCCAGATAGAAAATATGTTTTGAGGAGGACACTCCCTCACAAACCTCAGGGTAAGGGTTTTAAGTTATGCCATGGGGGCAATATAAGAATGATGTTGGCACAATGTATTATTTATTATTTTGTTTCTTTAGAGAAGGGCACTTCGTATCGAAGAAGTTGTCGTAGAAACTTCGAAAAGGGCTCATTCAATTGGAAATTGGAGTGGTTTTTGCCCTTTTTAGTAGTCGAAAGTGATTGGAAGGCAACTAACACCCCTTCCAAACCTACCATTTCCCGGAACACGTCCAATCAAAATTTTGGTATAGCCAATTTGTTCAGCTTAGTTGATTTACAGATAGAAACTATGGTTTTGTGGTGGACACTCCCCCACAGCCTTATGGGCAAGGGTTGTAAGTTATGCCCTGGGGGCATATAAGGTTTTATAGAAGGCGTTGTCGTAGAAACTTCAAAAAAGGCTCATTCGATTGCAAATTCAAAGAACTAGTGCCCTTTCTAATAGTCGAAAGTGATTGGAGGGCAACTAGCCCCCCTCTCAAACCCACCTTTTCTCCAAAAACATCCAATCAAAATTTTTAGATAGTCATATTATTCAACGTAGTTTTAAGTTCTGGGAGTTATGTCGTTGAGGATGAACCCCCCCCCCCAGCCCTCAGGGCAAGGGTGGGAAGTTTTGCCCTGGGGGAGTATAGGGTTTTTATAGAATGCGTTGTCGTAGAAACTTTAAAAAGGGCTCATTAGATTGGAAATTGAAATAGCTAGTGCCGTTTTTAATAGTCAAAAGTGAATGGAAGGCAACTAACATCCCTTAAACACCCACCATTTCTTCAAACACATCCAATCAAAATTTTGAGATAGCCATTTTGTTCCACGCAGTTTAAAGTTCAGGAAATTATACCTTTGAGCAGGGCACTCCCCCAACAGTCTTTAGGGCAAGGGTTATAAGTTATGCCCTGGGGGCATATAAGCTTTTTATTGAAATCTTTGTCGTAGGAACTTGACAAAGGGCTTATTCGATTGGAAATTCAAAGGGCTAGTGCCCTTTTTAATAGTTGAAAGTGATTTGAGGGCGACTAACCCCCCTTTCACACCCCTCTTCTCCCCAAACACATCCAATCAAAATTTTTAGATAGCCATTTTATTTAACGTAGTTGAAAGTTTTGGAAATTAGGTCTTTAACGATGACAACCCCTCCCCCCCCACAGCCTCCAGGGCAAGGGTTTTTAGTTATGCCCTGAGGGTATATAAGCTTTTTATTGAAAGTGTTGCAGTAGAAACTTCAAAAGGTCTCATTTATTGGAAGTTGAAAGGGGTAGTGCCCTTTTTTAATAGTTGAAAGTGATTGGAGAGCGACTAACGCCCCTCTCACGCCCACCATTTTCCCAATCACACCCAATCAAAGTTGCGAGATAGCCATTTTTTTAAGCGTAGTTGATTTCCATATATAAAATATATTTTTGAGGAGGTCACTCCCCCACAACCCTCGGGGCAAGGGTTTTAAGTTATGCCCTGAGGTTATATAAGAACGATGTTGGCACAATGTATTATTTATTCATTTTTTTCCTTTAGACCAGGGCACTTCGTATCGAAGAAGTTGTCGTAGAAACTTCTAAAAGGGCTCATTGAATTGGAAATTGGAGTGGCTTGTGCCCTTTTTAATAGTCGAAAATGATTGGAAGGCCACTAGCACCTCTTCCACGCCCACCATTTCCCGAAACACATCCAATCAAAATTTTGAGATACCCATTTTGTTCAGTGTAGTTGATTTCCAGATTTAAAATTATGTTTTTGAGGAGGACACTCAATCACAGCCCTCAGGGCAAGGATTGTAAGTGATGCCCTGGGGGCATATAAGGTTTTTATAGAACACGTTGTCGTAGAAACTTCAAAAGGGCTCATTCGATTGAAAATTGAAATGCCTAGTGCCCTTTTTAATAGTCGAATGTGATAGGGGGGCAACTAACCCCCCCACGCACCCCCACCTTTTCCCAAAACACATCCAATCAAAATTTTAAGATAGCCATTGTGTTCAACATAGTTGAGCGTTTTGGAAATTAGGTCTTTGAGGATGACGACACCCCCCCCCCACAGCCCTCAGGGCAAGGGTTTTAAGTTATGCCCTGGGGGCATATAAGGGTTTTATACAACACGTTGTCGTAGAAACTTCAAAAATGGCTCATTCAATTGGAAATTGAAATGGCTATTGCCCTTTTTTATAGTCGAAAGTGATTGGAAGGCAACTAACACCCCTTCCACGCCCACCATTTCCCCAAACTTATTGAATCAAAACTTTGAGATAGCCTTTTTGTTTCACGCATTTTAAAGTTCAGAAAATTATACCTTTGAGCAGAGCACTCCCCCCACAGTCTTCAGGGCAAGGGTTATAAGTTTTTATTGAAATCTTTGTCGTAGAAACTTGAAAAAGGGCTCATTCGATTGGAAATTCAAAGATCTAGTGCCCCTTTTAATAGTCAAAAGTGATTTGAGGGCAACTGACCCCCTTCTCATGCCCACCTTTTCCCCAAACGCATCCAATCAAAATTTGTAGATAGCCATTTTGTTCAGCGTAGTTGATTTCCAGATAGAAATTATGTTTTTGAAGAGGACAATCCCCCACAGCCCTCAGGGCAAGGGTTGTAAGTTATGCTCTGGTTGCATAAAATTTTTTTATAGAAAGCGTTGTCGTAGAAACTTCAAAAAGGGCTCATTCTACTGGAAATTCAAAGGTCTAGTGCCGTTTTTAATAGTCGAAAGTGATTGGAGGGCAACTAACCCTCCTCTCACGTCCATAATTCCCCAAACCCATCCAATCAAAATTTTAAGATAGCCATTTTGTTCAACGTAGTTGAAAGTTCTGGAACTTAGGTCTTTGAGGAGTGACCCCCCCCCCCCCGAAAGCCCTCAGAGCAAGGGTTGTACGTTAAGCCCTTGGGGCAAGTAAGGTTTTTATAGAACGTGTTGTCGTAGAACTTTCAAAAAGGACTCATACGATTGGAAATTAAAATGGCTTTACTGAAAAAAAGTACAAATGAATGTGCATTGTCAGTTTAATATACATATACTGATATTTAGTGATCAAAGTGTTAATATTATTTGATTTATCAAAGTTAAAAAAGTAAAAATATATATATATATTTTTCAGTAAAGTGCAAATTATGTTCTGGCCTTGGAAAGGCTTAGGGGTTTTGAGCCCAACTTATGTTAATTTCTGCTCATTTTGAGTTTGACTCGGTCATTTATTGTAATTATATATATATATATATATATATATATATATATATATATATATATATATATATATATATATATATATATATATATATATATATATATATATATATATATATATTTTTTTTTTTTTTTATATATATATATATATATATATATATATATATATATATTATATATATATATATATATATATATATATATATATATATATATATATTTTATATATATATATATATATATATATATATATATATATATATATATATATATTTTTTTTTTTTTTTTTTTTTTTTTTTTTTTTTTTTATATATATATATATATATATATATATATATATATATATATATATATATATATATATATATATATATATATATATATATATATATATATATATATATATATATATATATATATATATATATATATATATATATATATATATATATATATATATATATATATATATATATATATATATATATATATATATATATATATATATATATATATAGAAACCCCCCGCAGGCAACGTATTGTACCCGCTTTTATTCAGTTACCCGAAAATTGAGGGGGAATTTGAGTGGGATGAGATGTTGGCAGATACGTTATATCATTGAGTAAATTTAAGTCAGATGAACAATTATGCTTTGCCACAAAAGTGAATATGATTTATTTATCACGACAACAGCATGGGTTGAATGCTATTATGAAGCACATTGAGGAAAATGGATTGACTCGCCTAACGCAAAGATAGTGAAAATATATTCTTTTATTATATTTACCTCTCAATACCTCTTGGGCTTCCAAGAGGTATTGAGATTGTGCACAAAGTAGAAACTTACAATTGTTATTTTAGTCAATAGTTGGTAGTGGGAGTATCAAGAACGAGAATGATTAAATTTGAGAAACAGAAGATCTTACGGAATCTAGTCAAATTGGAAAAAGGTTTAGTGTTAGATGATGACTTTCTGGAATTATCTCTTCAACGGAAAATATTTTCTCTAGAAATGCTTAACAGTATAATGGGAACTGATTCCCCATCTTTGGAGTATTGTATGAAGCTTATGCGTTGTGAATCAAATGCATTTACTCAATTTATTGATATATTAATTGAAACGAAGCAAAATGACATTGTGATTCTGCTTTTAACCACTACTTAGAAATTGATTCTTTAAAACAATATGAAATAAGTTTTTGTTAAGATACTCGACTACTACTCCACCTCCTCCTAGAAGACAATGTTTTTTTTTATTGATTTTGAGTCAGTTTCTTTTTGGCAGTGAGACAGACAAAATCCAAAAAATGTATCAAACATGTTCATTATGTTTCTATACATTGGGCAGCAGGACATCAAGTGAGAACTGCACTACAGTTGATGACTATAATGAAAAGTATAGATTATGCAATCCGTGTAAATTGCATAAGGGATATACTTTACAAATTAAGGACTGTATAACTTGTCTTGAAGAGACTTGTGACTCTCATCCTAATGGATATCTATGCTCTAATTGTCATTATGATAAGTGTGACCAATGGGAAAATACTTAACCTGGTATAATTGGAAAAAAACCTAAACGTGACTTCAGTTTATTTCTACGGGATTTGTATCGTCGTGGATTTAAATTTTATTGGGAAAAAGAATTTGGAGCACGTTTCAATTGTAAAAACATGAAGAGAGTATGGTTCCTGCGTCATCGTTGTGAGAACAATGCTAGTAATGATTATAAACCTAGTGATTTTTATTTAGCTGTGACAGAAACTGATTCTTCATATGAGTATATTGTGTGCGACATTACTTCAAATAATCAGATAGAAACAGGTGAATTTTTCAATATGAATCGTAATAGTATCATTGACTTCACAAGAAGATTTAATAAAAATGAAGTTACATTATATTGTGGAAAATGTGACCCTGACTTTGCACGCCAGGATCAGTACAAGTTGAATCCCAATGATCTGTCACCACTAATCGTTGTTGACGACGACTTTGATGATGACAATCTAAATGACTATGAAGAAGAAGAAAAAAATCTAAACAATGAAGACAAAAGACTTTTTTTATAGTGCAAATATATTTTTTTAATAAACAAATTCACATACATTTTTAAAACACTTTATTCTTATGGCACTGAAACCAATGTTATCCAGGTCTGAGAGGGTATTTTCTGCATAAAATTCATTTAAACGTGGACTGTGTACATATATGTTGAGAAATTCATTGAAAGTATAGTCACGACATCGAAAAAGGAAATAAAGTAATGCATGAAAACCACAGCTTTCGGTTGATAAGTCTTGTACTCACATCCAAATTTGAATAATTGTATTCCCACTTCCTTCAAGGTAGTTTTTGATGTGTGGTGTGTAGAATGCATTTGGTAGACCAAGAGGATCAAAATATTCTATATTCTATGCTGTTTGAAAGATGCATAGCCAATGACCCCTCTGGACAGTTGATGGACTACTATTAACAATGATAATGGTTTTGTTAACAGTATTTATAATCAAGGAAATCTGAGGGTATACAATAGGATTTGAATTTGGACATAAAAGGATCTATGTTAAGTACATCGATTATTTGATTGGTTTTCATGGTACCAAGTCTAAAAGAACACTACCATCGGGGGTAATTTCCCAATAGGTATCAAATTGATTGAGTGAGATTAATGTTACACTCTCTGTCAATGATTTGTCAAAGGTACACTCTAAACGTATAGTACCCGTTCGGACAATACTCATATCTTGAGTACTAGACAAGTCCAAAACAATGATACCATGAATTTTTGCGAACATTGAATCGGTAATACCATTTTCATATAGTTGAGAATCTTGATCTAGGGATTGCATTGTTAACTCATATAGGGTCCTATACGATTTATCAAAGGAAAATTTACGAATGGGTTGAAAATAACATGTAATCACGGCCAAACCTTTTGTTATTGCTAGAGGATCACCTAATTCACATCTTAGTGTTAACTGACAGAGTTCCAAATACGAAGTGTTTAGTGGAACATACTCAAGAGGCTTTATATTATAGTGATGAACATGTTCATGGGCGGTTTTTTGTTCAAGAACACGTAGGAGGGGGACATTTGAATTACCAACTCTCGATGTTTCCACAAAGGATGCATAAAGAAATATGCAAGAGTCCGAGGCGAAACCGGGTGGATAATCAGCAAAAATAACTTGATCCATCCCGCCAACAGTGCCTGCGTCTTTCCCATTGATCATATTCCGATTGAAGCCAAGAACATCTCTCAGGTTATCATTGAGATGAATCATTTCAGTGTCAACAGGTGAGGTAATGTAAATTCTATCGTGCTCCATTGAATAATTAAAATGGAATTTACTATTCCTACGATGTGAGATTTTTCTATTGATTGCACTACACAAATCCGTCATATTACCATATTCTTTATATCTGAATGTAACATCCACATATTCACTAGATTTAAGTGCTTCAACCCATTCATACACGACAAAGAGTGACCAATCGAATGGTATAACTTTTATCTCATACACACTATCTTCTCTCAGAATATCATATGTATTTTTGAGAATACAATCGACAAGAGCAACTTCATACTTTCTATCGTCGAATTTTATGGGGGGAAAGTTTCGTCAAAAAATCTCTTTTTTTATTCAAACAATTGTAGAGAGGGTCGGAGACGTTGGACATAAACGTCACATAAAAAACATTATGAATTGTGTATGTCCTGGGCGGATATCCACGAATCAAAATCAGAGTTGTATCCTAGCCAACGAACAAGCAACTGTTTCATGCCCCTGTGAGTACGAGTCTTTAATTTCTTTTCAATCTGATAGATTCCGGTGTTTTTAACTTTTTGTAATTCATAATCGTAAAAGCCGCCAAGAATCTCATCATCTTTCATGTCACGTAGACGATACGTTATGGGTATATTCTCTGAGGCCAACCTGACTCTTATACATGATAATGGTAATAAGGTTACCCAAACTATGGATGTCAGGTATTGTGTTATCTTGGAACAATACCTGACATCCATCGCTTAGGTAAGCTTCTTACCATTATCATACGTTATGGGTGTAGTGTCCAAGAGTTTGGTGACTTTAAAAAGTTCAGTGGACCATAAGGAAGTACCCTTTTCAAAAACATTAGTAGTTCGATTGATTCGAACAGTATAGCCAACATTGAATTTCTTCTTTTACTTCTCATTACCACCACCACCACCACCACCATTGGAATATTGTTTAAGAAAAGTGTCAAGTAAATTAATATCATGATGAGCTTTTGTTGGGGTTGAATTGGACAGGGATTGATGTAGAAGTTGATTATAAATCAACATGATTTTATACAAATCATGAAAAAAGCAGCAGTATTTTTCAAAGTGCAATATCTAGAAATTAAAAGTCGAATAGTTCTTATCAGCCGTTCAGCCAATGCTGCCTTTATTGGACTATGACTCTGATTAATCAAAAAAACTTTTTCCACAAAATAAGTTTTTCAAAGAAAAGTAAAGAACTCCATTAAACAAAAATGAGTAAAAATAAAATCAAATATTCTATCAAGCGTGAAACTACCACAAATAAGCATCGATAAATAAACGAAATCCAAAACCAACAGCAATTACACTAAATAACCAAGAGAAACTTGCAAAATAGACATAACTTTATTTCATTTGTAAGGTTAATTTAGACTAGGTTACGTGCGCGCACGTACCCTAGTCTAAATTAACCTTAAAAATGAAACAATTGTATAAATTAACCTTAAAAATTAAATAAAGCTATGTCGACTTTGCATGTCTCTCTCGCTATGTATGCTTGCGACTGTAGCAAACGCACTCTATGGTTATTCTTATATTGGAAGAGGTTTTCCCAGTGGTACTTCATGGTAGGTTATCGAGACTATCTAGTTTTTTTCATGTATTAAATCAGTAATTTTTACCCATTGGAGGGATAAACACAGACATTTAAAAAAAAGAAGTGAAAATGAATTATTCGAGGAAAGTGTGTGCACATGATAAAGTAATTGTTGCCCTGAATGCTGACAAAGAGATATATTTGAACTATGAAACAAGTATTAGTGGAGATCTTATTGGGAATCTATGCCTACGTTGTTATGACAGTGAGGAGCTAAATTCCTTTGGAGTACCCAAGAATTACCTTAATTCAAAAGGTGGATATGTGAAAGTATCATTTAAAGAGAAGTTAGTACTCAAAGAGAATGTCAACATAAAAATAATTGTTGATGAAGGGGGGCAACTTCTAGCTAATGATTCTGGTAACATGTTAGCCGTTGATAGATCTTATCGCCATCTTTCCGGTGTTAGCCTTCGAATGAAAGCAAAGAGGAAAAGAAAGTCATACTGCTGCACCAACATTATAAATCATATCTTATCAACGTGCCAGAACAATTACCTCTTTAAAAATAATGTGATAATAGACAGTGAAATTGCCGGAAAAATAAGAAGAGCATTGGCAGACAATATCACTAATGAATATAGTGATAAATTGATGGAAAATGAAGCACAATTGAACATTATTACTACTATTGATCATATAGTCAATGAATCAAATAATAGCAAGGATGAAACATGTATCAAACCAGTATGTGACATCCCAGTAAAAATTGTATATGACTGAAAATGGATGAATGATTATTCTAGTGGTTATGAACTAAAAGAAGCGAGTAACTCTAGTATCAAGAGAGAACATGATAAATTATTTGATGGAACAGATTCAAAATGTCAAAAGTTGTTCAATGATGTTAATTATGTATAATAATAATATATAATAATATAATATAATATATATTGAAAACCCGTCGTATACAATAAATGTACAATGACAGAGTATACAAAAATATGAAAAGAGGAAACAAAACGATAATAATAACAACAAAAGCAACAACTTCTTAAATAGTATACAAAATAGTACGAAAAGTGGAAATTGAAATATAGCATACTCAAAGATTACAACAGAAACAACAACTTTTTCGAAAATAGCAACAAAGACAACAACTTTTGAAAGGAAAAAAAAAAAAAAAAATAAAAAGGGAAACAAAAGGGAAAATTAAACAAGCAAACTTGCCCACTTGTGCTTTAGAATTGCTGGTTTTGTTTTTTGCCGGCTAATAAGTGTTTCAACAGCTAGATTTGGGTCCGCTAGGTTGTAGCGCTGAATCAGAAAACTATTTTTTGTCCAAGGTTGCAATTTTAGTAGGTACTTTGCAAAACCGAAAAATATAGAGCGGATTTTAGACTTTTCACGGTTTGCCAATAAATTCCAGAAAGGGGTCACATATTATATATGTGGCAGAGCAGTAGCGTTGTAAAAACTTGCCAGTAGTGGACGGTTAAATCTCAGAGTGGATTTAACAATCAAAGCATAGGAGCTGGATATTCGCCTATTGGAAGCCCCAGATATACTATTTTATCAACTGGTTTTACTGAGCAATCACCTAGTGTGATATTAGTAGGAGGGTCATTCTTCCAATTATAAAGCAAAACTTCCGACTTTTGGGAGTTAAATCTCAGACCGACTTTCTCGTAGTTGGACTGCAGACATGAGAATATTTCGGAAAGGTGGTTAAGCGTCCGATTGAGATTCAGCGTGTCATCGGCATAGCATACTAGGGAGATGTCAATGGACCTGAGAATGCATGATGAAGGACAGCTGTCTTGAGGTTCAATAATGTAGTTATTGAAGAAATTGGGGGATAAAACTGCTCCCTGACGGGCACCTGTACGGACTGGTATCAAAGCTGACCGTTGGGCTGGCGGAAGGCCTTTATCGGGAGGGAGCTTGAGTCACACGCGAAGGTGAGAATAAATATCACGGAAAGCCCGGATGATATTTTAGTTCACTCCTCTTTTAGCTGAGTTTAGCAACATACGTGCATGAATCAATGAATCAAACACTCTCTGCAGGTCCAAGCCCCCGATCGCTAGACTTTCTCCTGATTTGTGTGAATACAGGAGTGCATATGCAACGACATGGAGCGCTTCCGCAAAACCAATGCCACGTTGGAAACCGAATTGTCTTGGTGGACTACAACACAGTTTTTCAAACTCATCTACGAATAAAAGTTCAAATAACTTGCAGAAAGTGGTAGTAACCGTTATTGGACGGAAAGAGGAGCATTGCATGGTAATTTTTCCTTTTTTAGGAACTGGCGTAAGATCTCCAATTGAGAAAGTGGTTGGGACAATACCCTGAATGAGGATAATCTGAATTAGGAGGGTTACATGACTAATGAGAGTGGACCCACCACGTTTTAGATGGAGTGCACTGATCCCGTCAATCCCAAAAGATTGTTTAGGTTTTAGGTGAGAGATGGCCCTACATACAGCTCCCTCCGTTACAAGATAATCACTCCGAGGACAACTATCTAAGAAGTTGTTCAACTCAGCTTCGTATCTTTCGTTGAGGGCTGGGTCAGGAGGCAAAAATTCTGACTCATAATATGCACACAATCCAGAATCAGGGATAGCAGCTATGGATAAAGACTCATTGCTTTTAGAGGAAAGAAAATGCCAAAGGAGAGAAGGATTAATTTTGTCCCGTGTAGATTTGATATCAATCATCTTTTGTCTGTGAGCTTTTAGCTCCTTTGCGAATTTTCTTTTTGTGAGCAGGCGGATTGAATTGACTACCCCCGAACGGGGTCGTCCACAAGAAACCCAAAGTTGAAGCCAAAATTTAGATTTAGAATGGGTATCCACTAACTCTGGATTTTCAGACCAGCCTTTAAGGGTATGATGACGGGGTCTACTTAGAGGGACGGCAGCTTTTTCAGCACAGCGAAGGGCATGGCCAATTTCTGCGCAATAAAAGTCAACTGATAGTTGTGTTTCCTCCCTTGAAAGAGCAGTTAATCCAGAGAGAAGATAGAAAGGGACACGGATCTTACTAAGGACTCTGGCGGCTTCTTCTTGAAATAAAACAGTGTTAATTTTACGCCAATCACGGCGAGACCTAGGAGGTGTTTTTGAAGTTGTTTGCGTTTGTGTATCTGAGCTGTGGCAAGGAATATCGGCTGAGAACTGTATTGGTAAGTGATCAGACAGCTGAAAATCAAGCACAACCTTGACGGGCGAAATCCTGAGATTTGCGGACGCAACGACGTGATCGAGATCTAATGTGGACACTGAGGTGTGTACATGTGTAAAATTTAAATCTTTGCACTTGAGGTCAAACTGGTCTCCAAAAATACTAAGCAACAGCGTAGAACGTAAAGACCTAGATAAGAGCCGTTCATTCAAGTCGCAATTGAAGTCACCAATTAGTATGCATTCAAGGCTTAAGGATCTAATACGGTTAATACACTGGCCGAGTTTATCACTAGAATAATTAAAAGCACGCTCCGAACGTTCATTATGGTAATTTGTAGGCAAATATACATTAATAAAAACACAGCCCTCAACACGAATCGCCAGAAAATTATCATTGACTTCAAATACACTAGATCTTAGAGTCGAACGAACAAAAGTGGCAATAACACCGGAGGGTGGTCCTTTTCAACTTAGCTGCTTCGCTGAAACTGAATAGACCGATACTGAACTATTAAAACTAAGAATACTTTTACTGCGGCTTGTGACGAAATGTTCTTGTAAACAGACAACTTCATTTTGCTAAAAAAAAACATCTAAGATCGGAATTTTATTCGTGAACGACCCATTAATGTTCCACGATAAACATTTAACTGCATAAGCTTCAGATGTCATTTCTTTTGTGGATTACTATTTGAGGGACATTTTACACTGTAAAACGTGTGACTGCCGATTTTTCATTCAACGCAGAATGTTGGCTGTCTGCATGGTTCATCTCGCGTAGAACGATGTTCACTTGAGGCACATCTAGAGCATACATGTTCAGCCGTACACTGGGAAGCGAGATGACCGATTTTGTGACAGTTATAGCATCGTCTTGGCAAAAACTTAAACGGATCAGCAGGTAGACGCTCGTAGCCGATAATCACCGAAACACTCAGAAATTGTTGGGGCTCACTGAGAATGTTAAAATACACTTTTAAAGAACGGGATTTTCCGCACTGTTCAGTTTTCGTACTATTCGGGATTAGATTTTTTAGTCCTTCACAGTTTATATCCTCAGGGACACTTCGAAGCACAGCTTTGTGCAGGGGTTCTTGAGCAGTAATTTTGAGATTGGGCTTGGAAGATTTTGCTTTCTCAAGGATTTTTACTGCTGCAGCTTTCGACCTGACCCCAAGCTTCCATTGGTTTGCAGATTTGCGAAGTTCACTAATGTCATTTGTATTTTCACAGAAACTGTCTATGAAAGCTTTCCGGTCATTTGGGTCACAGAGCTCCTTGGGGGGATTTTTCAAGACGACAGAATAGGCAGGGTTTCTGGGCTTGGACGTTTCAGGTGCACTACGACTTCTTGTGAAAATACTGGTGGCTGGAGCGGACTGGGTAGCTACAAAATTATCAAGCTTCCGAGAGAGTTTATTTACTTTGGCAGTAATTGTTGCACTCACCGCATCTCCGATGACCGGAACCGAGCAGGGGTTAAAGATGACAAATTTTGGCATGCTCACATTATTTTTCGCAGCTGAAACTAGAATTTTGCATATTTCAATGATATTGTCTGCATCTTTAGAGTAGATAACAAGACGATTCGTAATATTCAACTCAGTATGAAGGATTTGCTTTGCCTTTATAATATCTTCATGTCTATAGAAAACAACACACACTTTTACGATACAATATAATTCTATTCAATCTGTTAGTGCTCTTGTTACACAATTCAGTAACAGATTCAAAATAATTTTTTAACTTTCAGCCTTCGTAGTTCTAAGCATAATTAGATCTTAAAGTAAAGTCACAAAACAATGACTTGCCGGCAAGGGGGCTTTTTTAAGTCCCCCCACTTTCCAATAAACGCCTTCTAATTATCCAAATGAAATAATTCAATCCAAATGAATAGCAGAAATTCACTTATGAGAGAAGTAAGGGAAGCGTTGAGGCTGCCTACCTTGTCCCCGCAATTTAAGGGGCAAGCCCAGCGGGTACCACGGCTCTTGCAGACAACTCTCTCACCCCTCTTCTGCCTACTTCTCTCCTGTCACTTTTATCGCAGCGTAAATGCCTATACTGTTCCGAAAACTATTTTTGATTTTTTCAAAATCAAATGTCTTTAAATCTTAATGTCTGTAACATATTTTTATGTTAATATTCCACATGTTGTTGTTTCAATAAAAATAGTTTATGCAGTACTTTGTTATATTTCTGTTATTTTAGGATACGATAGCATGTCAAACGCTTAGAATGTTTATTAAAAAGTCAGAGATTTTTTATTTTCTTTGGAAAAAATTAGAATTGGACTATAACTTTTTTCTTTTCTTTGAGAAAATTCAGAAGAGAACTTGAAATTTTCTTCACTTCACTGTGAAAACTCTGTGAAAACGCTGTGAATTATTGGAACCTTTTCTCTTCTCAGGGAAAACATTCAGAAGAAAACTTGAACTTTTATTCACTTCTTTGAGAAAATATAGAATTAAAGCAGAACTTTTTATCTTCATGGAAAATATTCAGAATCGAAATATCTATAGTAAAACTTAGAATAGAACTTTCAATTTTTTCATCTCTTTGAGAAAAATCAGAACTGAAGTGGAAGCTTTAAATTTTCTTGGAAAAATTAGAATTGATCTGTAACTAATTTCTTTTTTCATTGAGAAAATTCAGAAAATAGCTTGAACTTTTCTTCACTTCATTGAGAAAAGTAAGAATTAAAGTGGAAATTTTTAAGAATACATAGCGAGAGAGACTTGCAAAGTCGACATAGCTTTATTACATTTTTAAGGTTAATTTACACAATTATTTCATTTTTAAGGTTAGTTTAGACTAGGTTACGCGCGCACGTAGCCTAGTCTAAATTAACCTAAAATAAAGTTATGTCGACTTTCCATGTTTCTCTCGCTATGTATGCTTACGGCTGTAGCAAACGCACTCTATGGTTGCTCTTACATTGAAAGTGGCTTTCCCAGTGGTATTCCATGGTAGGTTATCGAGACTATCTAGTTTATTGCATGTATTAAATCAGTGATTTTTACCCATTGGAGGGATGAACACCGACATTATATTTAAAAAAAAGTGAAAATGAATAATTCGAGGAAAGTGTGTGCACATGATAAAGTCATTGTTGCCTTGAATGCTGACAAAGAGATATGCTTGAACTATGAAACAAGTAGTAGTGGAGACCTTATTGGGAATGTATGTCTCCGTTGGTTTCACAAGTCGATTGATATAGCTTCACTTCTAGGCTATGGTTGGTATAATATGGGATTATTGGGCGAGACAGATATAAAGACATTTTAGGGGATTATATGAACAGGAAAAGTTAGAACTTCTAGGTTGTGGTCGCTATAATACACAAGTTATAATACACAAGAAATAGAAATTGTTTTTTTTTTGTTCAAACAGTTTGTTGGAATAAAATATTAGAAAAGGGCATTCCGTATGACCCTAACCACCAAGAACGTCAACCTCCAAAGGTTCACTATCCTCAACCTCCAAGGGCCCACCCTCCCAAATTTTTGAGCCCCCTCCACCCATTTTTTAAATTTTTTTTAACATGCTATTTTTTTCAAATTTTTTTTACATCTCCTAGAATGACCTTTAGGCGTTATTTTTCTCCTAATGTAAATTTCGGCTAACAACATGACTTTTTTGAATATTCTCGTTTATTTGATTGAAACTGTTTATTAATAATAAAAATGGGGGTACTATTTTCCTCCCCTAGGTATAGTTTCGGAGAGCTGTTAAGGAAGTTTGGTATAAGTGAATCAAATATTATTAAGATATCTTTGGCGAGGAAATATATATTTTAGAGAACACAGCTAAGAGGTCTGAGGCAGCATGTTGAGCTGTTTCATGGTATTTGGAGCATCTTTAGAATAGATACATGTAAGTAATATTTAAGATAATTCTTCGCATATAGTTTAATTTGTCTATTTTGTTTACAAGTAGTCGTTTTTTAAAATTTATTTTATTAAGATATCTGAAACATCTTTAAAATAAATACATGTAAGTAATGTTTAAGATAATTCTTCACGTATATTTTAATTTATTTATTTTTGTTACAAGTAGTTGTTTTTTTAATTTATTTTATTTTTGCAAGAAACTAGCTCGTCTTTAACAAACTTAGCCATAGCTAGTTGAAACTATGTATAATATCTTTATTTTTAGTCCAATTGCGAAAGTAATAAAGCAACATTTGAAATTTTTTCTGATTTTGTGTGGTTTAGCAAGAAAATAGCTCGTCTTTAACAAACTTAGCCATAGCTATTTGAAACTGTGTATAATTCCATCATTTTTAGTCCAATTGCGTAGGTAATAAAGGAACATTTACATTTTTCTGATTTTGTGTGTTTTCGCAAGAAAATAGCTCGTGTTTAACAAACTCAGCCATAGCTAGTTGAAACTGTATGTAATTTCTTCATTTTTAGTCCATTTGCGTAGGTAATAAAGGAACTTGCGTAGACTTTGCGTAGGTAATAGCTATTTGAAACCGCGTATAAACATCTTAATTTTTAGTCCAATTGCGTAGGTAATGAGAGAATATTTAACATTTTTTCTGATTTTGTATTGTTTCGCAAGAAAATATCTCGTCTTTAACAAAATTAGCCATAGGTAGCTGAAACTGTGTATAATTTCTTCATTTTTTTTTAGTCCAGAAGCGTAGGTATTAAAGGAAAATTTGACATTTTTTCTGATTTTATGTGGTTTTGCAAGAAAATAACTCGTCTTTAACAAACTTAGCCATAGCTAGTTGAAACTGTGTATAAATATATTCATTTTTAGTCCAATTGCGTAGGTAATAAATGAGCATTTCACATTTTTCTGATTTTGTGTGGTTTCGCAAGAAAATAGCTCGTCTTTAACAAACTAAGCCATAGCTAGTTTAAACTCTGTATAAACATCTTCATTTTTAGTCTCGAAAATATAATAAATATGACTTTTAGGATGACTTAATCCTCCCAAAGTTCCCCAGGGGGAGGGCTGAAAGCTATGAACTTTACCCAATGTTTACATCAGAGATTTCTATAAGAACTTAGAATTCTATAAGAACTGTGCATTATATGTCATCCATCGCTATACACTGTACAAGGAACTAGTATGGGAAACCAGACAAACGGCTATTCTCTAGATAAATGGATGGCAAAGTGCGATTTAAATTGCGTTCACAATATTTAAACTGGTGTTAACGCTTAGAATATCTATTAAAAGTTGGAGATACATGATATTAACAAACATGTAATATTTTACAAGCTAAGTTACGTAACTATTTTCATGTTTTATACATAGTTTTAAGTTCTGAAAATTAGGATTTACGTAACAATTTCCATGTTTATTTTGCATACAATAGACACCAAGAGCTTTATGACACCACCCCACAATGAATTCACATGGTTTTAGGACTAGACCCCCTAGTCTTAAGTCTTTTTAACCTTGAGCAAAGATATTAGAGTTTGACGAAGTACTTTTCTGCTCAAACATTACATTAATAGCCTCCAGAATGATAGGACTATATGACACAGAATTTATTGGTTTGAAAAAATCATCATGTGATACTATATTTGAATGTGCATCTTTATTATTGTCAATGGAACTTGAAGAAATTGACTGTTATCATTGGATGGTGGACTATAACTTGTTTGATTATGATAAGAGCTTATGGAATACTACCTTACGCCATATAAACAGAATAGGATTCTACGACAGAGTGATTACACCATATAATAAAAGTGGTCCAAAACTGAAAAATGTTCAGGAAGAAGTCGGTGAAGTTTGCTGATTTCTCGGGGTTGAAGCACTTTATGTAAAGGGTAATGTACCTACAGATAAAGTTTTAATTCGAAACTGTGATCGTAGGATTCCACTTTTCAATTTAGAAGAATTTAAGTGTACTAAATTTGAAGGGACTTATCACCATCCTGACGACGAGGTTAGGTTCTTCACACAGTCCTAAGACCATATGAATTCATTGTTAGGTGGTGTCATAAAACACTTGGTGACTATTGTATGCAAAATAAACATGGAAATTATTGCGTAAATCCTAATTTCCAGAACTTAAAACTATGTATGAAACATGAAAATTGTTACGTAACTTAGCTTTTAAAATATTACATGTTTGTTAATATCATGTATCTCCAACTTTTAATAGATATTCTAAGCGTTAACACCAGTTTAAATATTGTAAACGCAATTTAAATCACGCTTTGCCATCCATTTATCTAGAAAATAGCCATTTTTCTGGTTTCCTGTAGTAGTTCCTTGTACAGTATATAGTGGTAGATGAAATATAATACACAAGTGCCTAACTTCTTATAAAATTCTCTGATGTAAACATTGGGTAAAGTTCATAACTTTCAGCCCTAACCTTGGGGACTTTAGAAGATTAAGTCATCCTAAAAGACATATTTATTATATTTTCGAAACTAAAAATGAAGATATTTATACACAGTTTCAACTAGCTATGGCTAAGTCTGTTAAAGACGAGCTATTTTCTTGCGAAACCACACAAAATCAGAAAAATGTTAAATGCTCCTTTATTACCTAGGCAATTGGACTAAAAATGAAGATATTTATACACAGTTTCAACTAGCTATGGCTAAGTTTGTGAAAGACGAGCTATTTTCTTGCGAAACCACACAAAATTAGAAAAAATGTCAAATGTTCCCTTATTACCTACGCTATTGGACTAAAAATTAAGATATTTATACGCAGTTTCAACTAGCTATGGCTAAGTTTGTTAAAGACGAGCTATTTTCTTGCAAAACCACACAAAATCAGAACACAAAATCCTAAAAGACATATTTATTATATTTTCGAAACTCAAAATGAAGATATTTATACACAGTTTCAACTAGCTATGGCTAAGTCTGTTAAAGCCGAGCTATTTTCTTGCGAAACCACACAAAATCAGAAAAATGTTAAATGCTCCTTTATTACCTAGGCAATTAGACTAAAAATGAAAATTTTTATGCACAGTTTCAACTAGCTATGGCTAAGTTTGTTAAAGACGAGCTATTTTCTTGCGAAACAAAACAAAATCTGAAAAAATGTCAAATATGTCCTTATTACCTACGCTATTGAACTAAAAATGAAGATATTTATACGCAGTTTCAACTAGCTATGGCTAAGTTTGTTAAAGACGAGCTATTTTCTTGCAAAACCACACAAAATCAGAAAAATAATAAATGTCCCTTTATTACCTACGCAATTGGACTAAAAATTAAGATATTTACACACAGCTTCAACTAGCTTTGGCTAAGTTGTTAAAGACGAGCTATTTTCTTGCGAGACCACACAAAATCAGAAAAATTGTCAAATGTTCCTTTATTACTTACGCTATTGGACTAAAAAAATGAAGAAATTATACACAGTTTCTACTACTTATGGCTAAGTTTTTTAAAGACGAGTTGTTTTCTTGCGAAACCATAAAAAATCAGAAAAAATGTTAAATTTTCCCTTATTACCTACGCAATTGGACTAAAAATTAAGATATTTATACGCAATTTCAACTAGCTACGGCTAAGTTTGTTAAAGATGAGCTATTTTCTTGCCAAACCACACAAAATCGGAAAATTAGACAAATGTTCCTTTATTACCTACGCAATTGGACTAAAAATGAAAAAATTATATACAGTTTCAACTAGCTATGGCTAAGTTTGTTAAAGACGAGCTATTTTCTGGCGAAAACACACAAAATCAGAAAAATGTTAAATGTTCCCTAATTACCTTCGCAATTTGACTAAAAATGATGAAATTTTTACACAGTTTCAACTAGCTATGGCTTAGTTTGTTTAAGACGAGCTATTTTCTCGCTAAACCACACAAAATCAGAAAAAATGTCAAATGTTCCTTTATTACTTTCGCAATGGGACTCAAAATGAAGATATTATACATAGTTTCAACTAGGTATAGACGAAACGTCATGGGTATATGCTCTGAGGCCAACCTGACTCTTATACATGATAATGGTAATAAGGTTACCCAAACTATGGATGTCAGGCATTGTGTTATCTTGGAACAATAATTTCGACAGGACCTTTGCCTGTCATCGTAACAGGCACAAGTCCTTTCGAAAATATCGTTCCAAGATAACACAATTACTGACATCCATAGCTTAGGTAAGCTTCTTACCATTATCATACGTTATGGGTGTAGTGTCCAAGAGTTTGGAGACTTTAAAAAGTTCAGTGGACCATAAGTAAGTACCCTTTTCAAAAACATTAGTAGTTCGATTGATTCGAACAGTATCACCGACATTGAATTTCTTCTTTTTCTTCTCATTACCACCACCACCACCACCACCATTGGAATATTGTTTAAGAAAAGTGTCAAGTAAATTAATATCATGATGAACTTTTGTTGGGGTTGAATTGGACAGGGATCGATGTGGACGTTGATTATAAATCAACATGATTTTATACAAATCATGAATAAAAGCAGCAGTATTTTTCAAAGTGCAATATCTAAAAATTAAAAGTCGAATAGTTCTTATCAGCCGTTCAGCCAATGCTGCCTTTATTGGACTATGACTATGATTAATCAAAAAAACTTTTTCCAAAAAATAAGTTTTTCAAATAATAGTAAAGAACTCCATTAAACAAAAAATAAGCAAAAATAAAATCAAATAATCTACCAAGCGTGAAACTACAACAAATCAGCATCGATAAATAAATTAAACCCAAAACCAACAGCAATTCCAATAAATAACCAAGAGAAACTTGCAAAATAGACATAACTTTATTTAAGTTTTAAGGTTAATTTAGACTAGGTTACGTGCGCGCACGTAACCTAGTCTAAATTAACCTTAAAAATGAAACAATTGTGTAAATTAACCTTAAAAATTAAATAAAGCAATGTCGACTTTGCATGTCTCTCTCGCTATGTATGCTTGCGGCCGTAGCAAACGTACTCTATGTTTGCTCTTATATTGGAAGTGGCTTTCCCAGTGGTACTCCATGGTAGGTTATCGAGACTATCTAGTTTTTTTCATGTATTAAATCAGTAATTTTCACCCATTGGAGGGATAAACACCGACATTTAAAAAAAAGAAGTGAAAATGAATTATTCGAGGAAAGTGTGTACACATGATAAAGTAATCGTTGCCTTGAATGTTGACAAAGAAATATATTTGAACTATGAAAACTGTAGTAGTGTAGATCTTATTGGGAATGTATGCCTACGTTGTCATGCCAGTGATGAGTTAAATTCCTTTGGAGTACCCAAGAATTACCTTAATTCAAAAGGTGGCTATGAGAAAGTATCATTTAAAGAGAAGTTAATACTCAAAAAGAATGCCAACATAAAAATAATAGTTGATGAAGAGGGGCAACTTCTAGCTAATTGTTCTGGTAAAATGTTAGCCGTTGATAGGTCTTATCGCCATCTTTCCGGTGTTCGAATGAAAGCAAAAGCATTCGAATGAAATCAAAGAGGAAAAGAAAGTTCTACTGCTGCACCAACATTATAAATCATATCTTGTCAACGTGCCAGAACTGTTGCATCTGTAAAAATAATGTGATAATAGACAGTGAAATTGCCAGAAAAATAAAAAGAGCATTGACAGACAATATCACTACTGAATATAATGATAAATTGATGGAAAATGAAGCACAAGTGAACATTATTACTACTATTGATCATATAGTCAATAAATCAAATAATAGCAAGGATGAAACATGTATCAAACCACTATGTGGCATCCCAGTAAAAATTGTATATTAATCAAAATGGATGAATGATTATTCTAGTGGTTACGAACTAAAAGAAAGGAGTAACTTTAGTATCAAGAGAGAAGTTAACAAATGATTTCTTTGAACATATTCAAAATGTCCAAAGTTGTTCAATGATATTAATAATATATGGTAAAGTATATAACATATTTTGAAGTTAATATTCTACTTATTTTTATTTCAATAAAAATATTTTATGCATTACCTTGTTATATTTCTATTATTTTACGATACATCAGCATGTCAAACACTTAGAATGTTTATTAAAAAGTCAGAGATTTTTTATTTACTTTGGAAAAAATTAGAATTGGACTATAACTTTTTTCTTTTCTTTGAAAAAATTCAGAAGAGAACTTGAAATTTTCTTCACTTCACTGTGAAAACTCAGAATTAAAGTGGAACCTTTTCTCTGCTCAGGGAAAATATTCAGAAGAGAACTTGAAATTTAATTCACTTCTTTGAGAAAATATAGAATTAAAGCAGAACTTTTTATCTTCATGGAAAATATTCAGAATCGAAATATCTATAGTAAAATATAGAATAGAACTTTCAATTTTTTCATCTCTTTGAGAAAAATCAGAACTGAAGTGGAAGCTTTAAATTTTCTTAGAAAAATTAGAATTGATATGTAACTAATTTCTTTTTTCATTGAGAAAATTCAGAAAATAGCTTGAACTTTTCTTCACTTCATTGAGAAAATTAAGAATTAAAGTGGAAATTTTTACCGTCATTGAAAATATTCACAACTACGGTATAACTTTTCTATATTCTATGGAAAAATTTAGAATAGACCTTTAAATTTTTTCGTCTCTGAGAAAATTCAGAACTGAAGTGGAACCTTTTTATTTTCATGGCAAAAATTAGAATTGATCAGTAACTAATTTCTTTTTCATTGAGAAAATTCAGAAGAGAACTTGAACTTTTCTTCACTTCATTGAAAAACTTTAGAATTAATATGAAGCTTTTTATCTTCATGGAAAATAGTCACAATCATAGCATAACTTTTCCTATTTTCTATGGAAAAATTTAGAACACAAATTTGAATTTTTTATGTCTTTGAGAAATTAAGAACTGAATTGGAAGCTTTTTTTCATTTTCTTTGGTAAATTTCAGAATTGAGCTAACTTTTTCTCTTCTTTAAGAAAATTCAGAAGAGAACTTGAACATTTTGCACTTCTTCGAGAAAACTCAGAATTAAAGTTGAGCTCCTTATCTTCATGGCGAATATTCACGATCGAAGTATAACTTTTTTCTATCTTCTAAGACAAATTTGGAACAGAACTTTAAATGTTTTATCTCATTGAGAAAAATCGGAACTGAAATTAAGAAAATTTAGAATTATAGTGAAACTTTTATCTTCAGGAAAACTATTCATAATCACTGTATAACTTTTCCTATCTTCTACGGAAAAATTTAGAACAGAACTTTAAATTTTTTATGTCTTTTGAGATCTTTAAAGTTTTTATGTCTTTTGAGGGATGACCATTTAGGGTTCTCCAGCATGCTGAACCTGAAAGTGCGTTCCCTGACATGCTGAATCTGAAAGTGTGATTTCAGAGAAATTCTTTAACCGTTTAGGGGTCACTTACCTTTTTTAGTAATGGCCATTTAGGGTTCTCCAATATGCTGAACCTGAAAGTGTGTTCCCTGACATGCTGAATCTGGAAGTATAATTTTCATGGCGATGAACTATTCTAAAGAATAAAGAAGGTTGAGGCTTAAGATATTTATTGCTTAAACATATTAAAAACATTTTGAAAAAATACATATTAACATAAAAATAGTACTTAAAGTTCACTGTTAAAAGTCCACAGATGAGGATCCCATGATATAGAATACTTTTGACCATGTCTTATGCACTTATCCCGATCAGGTATGTCCCTAGGTAACCACTGTGTGAAGAACCTAACCTCGTCGTCAGGACGGTGATAAGCCCCTTCAAATTTAGTACACTTAAATTCTTCTAAATTGATAAGTGGAATCCTAGGATCACAGTTTCGAATTAAAACTTTATCTGTAGGTACATTACCCTTTACATAAAGTGCTTCAACCCCGAGAAATCAGCAAACTTCACCGACTTCTTCCTGAACATTTTTCAGTTTTGGACCACTTTTATTATATGGTGTAATCACTCTATCGTAGAATCCTATTCTGTTTATATGGCGTAAGGTAGTATTCCATAAGCTCTTATCATAATCAAACAAGCTATAGTTCACCATCCAATGATAACAGTCAATTTCTTCAAGTTTCATTGACAATAATAAAGATGCACATTCAAATATAACACTACATGATGATTTTTTCAAACCAATAAATTCTGTGTCATATAGTCCTATCATTCTGTAGGCTATTAATGTAATGTTTGAGCAGAGAAGTACTTCGTCAAACTCTAATATCTTTGCTCAAGGTTAGAAAGAATTAAGACTAGGGGGTCTAGTCCTAAAACCATGTGAATTCATTGTGGGGTGGTGTCATAAGACTCTTGGTGTCTATTGTGTGCAAAATAAACATGGAAATTTTTATGTAAATCCTAATTTCCAGAACTTAAAACTATGTATAAAACATGAAAATAGTTACGTAACTTAGCTTGTAAAATATTACATGTTTGTTAATATCATGTATCTCCAACTTTTAATAGATATTCTAAGCGTTAACACCAGTTTAAATATTGTAAACACAATTGAAATCGCACTTTGCCATCCATTTATCTAGAGAATAGCCGTTTGTCTGGTTTCCCATACTAGTTCCTTGTACAGTGTATAGCGATGGATGACATATACTGCACAGGTACCTAAGTTTTTATAGAATTATCTGATCTAAACATTGGGTAAAGTTCTTAACTTTCAGCCCTCCCCCTGGGGATTTGGGAGGATTAAGTCATCCTAAAAGTCATATTTATTATATTTTCGAGACTAAAAATGAAAATGTTTATACACAGTTTAAACTAGCTATGGCTAAGTTTGTTAAAGACGAGCTATTTTCTTGCGAAACCACACAAAATCAGAAAAATGTGAAATGCTCCTTTATTACCTACGCAATTGGACAAAAAATGAATATATTTATACACAGTTTACACTAGCTATGGCTACGTTTGTTAAAGACGAGTTATTTTCTTGCAAAACCACATAAAATCATAAAAAATGTCAAATTTTCCTTTAATACCTACGCTTCTGGACAAAAAAAAAGAAAAAATTATACACAGTTTCAACTACCTATGGCTAAGTTTGTTAAAGACGAGATATTTTCTTGCGAAACCATAGAAAATCAGAAAAAATGTTAAATGTTCTCTTATTACCTACGCAATTGGACTAAAAATTAAGATGTTTATACGCAGTTTCAACTAGCTATGGCTAAGTTTGTTAAAGACGAGCTATTTTCTTGCAAAACCCCAAAAAAATCAGACAAAATGTAAAATGTTCCTTTATTACCTACGCAAATGGACTAAAAATGAAGAAATTATATACAGTTTCAACTAGCTATGGCTGAGTTTGTTAAACACGAGCTATTTTCTTGCGAAAACTTCCAGATATAAAGTTCACCATTGAACTTGAAAATAACCACAGTTTACCCTTCTTAGATGTTCTGATTACCAAACGGGAAACTAGGTTTGACTTGAGTGTATATAGAAAGCCAACTCATAGTGATAGATATCTGAGATATGACTCTTATAACCACACACTAATTAAAAATTCTGTAGTCTATTCGCTGGTTGATAGAGCGTTTGTAGTGTGTTCCTCTGATTTGGAGCTGAAGGCTGAACTTGATCATATAAGAGATGTTCTTATGGGCAATGGCTACCCCCAACAATTCATTGATAAGGTTATCTCCAGGAGAAAGATTATCACAAAAACCAAGAGCTCCCCTAAGACTGAAGAAGATAAACCCTTTTTGTCATTACCTTATATTAAGGGGATTACTGACATTTTAAGCTCCAAACTCACTAAGCTAGGATTTAAGGTGTTTTTTCCTTCTGGAATGACCGTCTCCTCCTTCTTAAACAAAGGTAAAGATAAGATCACTTCAGATCCACCAGGAGTATATGAGATTCCTTGCAGTTGTGGTGATACCTATATAGGTCGTACCATGAGATCTCTACATCACTGATTAAAAGAACATGCTGATTCCATTGATGCCTGCCTTAAAAAGACAAAGCTTAAGGAGGAAGATAATTTTTCTGCACTGGCCCATCATATTTTTGAAAACCCTTCTCACTCCGTTGACTTTGACCAGGTTCAACTTATTGCTATTGTTCCACAACTCTTAAAGCAGAAAATCAGAGAAGCTCTGGAAATTGCTAAAAACAAACCAGCCATTAATAAAGACAATGGAGAGTTCCGCATCAGTGAAATTTGGGAACCCATTACCCATAGGCTAAGAACTCGCAAAAAACTCCACCATACTTCTAAAGACCCAACCTTTTTGAGATCTACTAGGATAGCAGCCATCAATGCCTCTACCAAAATCCGAGCCATATTACAACAATAATTCCAGGTTCGACTTATTACTAGTGTTGTTTAGTGATTTTAGTTTTATTTTATTTAGTGATTTTATATTCTGGCAAGAGTTTTGAATTTGAACCTGATGATGACAGGCACAGGTCCTGTCGAAATTATCGTTCCAAGATAACACAATACCTGACATCTATAGCTTAGGTAAGCTTATTACCATTATCATATACAAGAGTCAGGTTGGCCTAAGAGAATATATTAGTAAGACCTATGGAGGGTATGTGGCCAAACAAGTCAAAGATCTATCTCTCCTATTTAGGAAGAAAGCTAGAATCATTAATCACCAAAAATTCTTACAACAATGTAAGAAACAATATTTAATTCCACACTCTATGAGACCCAGAGTGAAAATATCTAGTAAGAACTATAAATCTGCTCAACACAAAGCTGGCCTAATCTTTATTAATCATGAATTAAAGGACCTTCAACAGAGGAGAAACATGGTTTTTCAACAGATTAATACAATTAAACATCAACTGAGTAATACTCTTAGCCCAGAAGATTTCACTAAGGTTGGCAAGATCCATGACAAAGATTTTAAGTTTGTTTTTTCAACAACCAGGAAAGTACATGTAGACAAGCTAGAAAAACTTAAATTTGAGAAATTTGCTACTAGGATTACACATAATCCTAGAGTGTCACCAGGTCCAGCAGTCATCAATTTAAGTCAATAAACATTTGACCAAAAGAAATTAAACATTCCTTCAAAAGGATGGAAATACTCTATCCCCCCCGAACATTTACCAGTAGAAGAAATCATCTCCAATGTAGAGTCAGCTTTAATTCTAAACGAGAAAACAATCAATGTTGATCCACAAGATATTAGAAGCTTGGTTTCTAATACCCTCAGAAAAATTTTGTCCAAAAAGAAACATGTTGAGGAGAATCTAACAAGAGATGGAATGAAGGTCCTGACAGTTCTCAAGAAAGATACCAAAATAATAATTACTAAAGCTGATAAAGGCAATACAATAGTAATCCTCAATGAGACTGAGTACGTCAGCAAATCATTAAACCTCCTGAATAACAACAAAGTATATGAAAAAGTTAATGTCAATGCTGTAAAGGTTGCTTATGATAATGTAAAAAACGCTTTGGATAATCTTAGTCTCACAAATAGGATTAATGATCAACTTTATCGGAAACTCATTCCTGTCAGACCGGTCATTCCTAGATTTTATGGTGCACTCGAAATTCACAAACCAGATATTCCCCTTAGACCTATTGTTTCAACAATAGGTTCAGCTACACAAAAGTTGGAAAGGTATTTGGCTGGTATTTTAAGATCCATAACTCTTAGCAGCCAACACACAATAATAAATACCAAAGAAGCAGTTGAAAGGCTAAAAATCACCAACATCTTGGAGAATACCACAATGTGCAGTTTCGATGTTGTATCTCTGTTTACTAGCATACCCTTGCCCCGACTTATAACAGCTATACAATCAGCTTTGGAAAATGATGATTCCTGGAAAGAACTGACCAGCATAGACACCACAGACATCATTATTCTCACGTCTTTATGTCTGAACAATGCTTACTTCACTTTCAGGCATCAAACCTACAAACAGAAGTGGGGCATACCAATGGGATCAGCCTTGGCACCAGTTCTTAGTGAGGTGTTTCTACAATATATCGAAAATAATATCTTCAAGCAGGACTTCAAGGATCTCCAACTCTACATGAGATATGTAGATGATTGCCTAATAATTTGGAATGGGACAGAAGACACATTAAGATCCTTTCTCAATACTTTTAACCAGCAGGATCCAGATATAAAGTTCACCATTGAACTTGAAAATAACCACAGTTTACCCTTCTTAGATGTTCTCATTACCAAACGGGAAACTAGGTTTGACTTGAGTGTATATAGAAAGCCAACTCATAGTGATAGATATCTGAGATATGACTCTTATAACCACCCAATAATTAAAAATTCTGTAGTCTATTCGCTGGTTGATAGAGCGTTTGTAGTGTGTTCCTCTGATTTGGAGCTGAAGGCTGAACTTGATCATATAAAAGATATTCTTATGGGCAATGGCTACCCCCAACAAGTCATTGATAAGGTTATCTCCAGGAGAAAGAGTAGCACAAAAATCAAGAGCTGACCTAAGACTGAAGAAGATAAACCGTTTTTGTCATTACCTTATATTAAGGGGATTACTGACAATTTAAGCTCCAAACTCACTAAGCTAGGATTTAAGGTGTTTTTTCCTTCTGGAACGACCGTCTCCTCCTTCTTAAACAAAGGTAAAGATAAGATCACTTCAGATCCACCAGGAGTATATGAGATTCCTTGCAGTTGTTGTGATACCTATATAGGTCGTACCATGAGATCTCTACATCACCGATTAAAAGAACATACTGATTCCATTGATGCCTGCCTTAAAAAGACAAAGCTTAAGGAGGAAGATAGTTTTTCTGCACTGGCCCATCATATTTTTGAAAACCCTTCTCACTCCGTTGACTTTGACCAGGCTCAACTTATTGCTATTGTTCCACAACTCTTAAAGCAGAAAATCAGAGAAGCTCTGGAAATTGCTAAAAACAAACCAGCCATTAATAAAGACAATGGAGAGTTCCGCATCAGTGAAATTTGGGAACCCATTACCCATAGGCTAAGAACTCGCAAAAAACTCCACCATACTTCTAAAGACCCAACCTTTTTGAGATCTACTAGGATAGCAGCCATCAATGCCTCTACCAAAATCCGAGCCATATTACAACAATAATTCCAGGTTCGACTTATTACTAGTGTTGTTTAGTGATTTTAGTTTTATTTTATTTAGTGATTTTATATTCTGGCAAGAGTTTTGAATTTGAACCTGATGATGACAGGCACAGGTCCTGTCGAAATTATCGTTCCAAGATAACACAATACCTGACATCCATAGCTTAGGTAAGCTTATTACCATTATCAAATGCCCTTTTCTAATATTTTATTCCAACAAACTGTTTTAACAAAAAAAAACATTTCTATTTCTTGTTTTTTATAACTTGTGTATTATAGCGACCACAACCTAGAAGTTCTAACTTTTTCCTGTTCAAATAATCCCCTAAAATGTCTTTATATCTGTCTCGCCCAATAATCCCATATTATACCAACCATAGCCTAGAAGTGAAGCTATATCAATCGACTTGTGAAACCAACGGAGACATACATTCCCAATAAGGTCTCCACTACTACTTGTTTCATAGTTAAAGTATATCTCTTTGTCAGCATTCAAGGCAACAATGACTTTATCATGTGCACATAATTTCCTCGAATAATTCATTTTCACTTCTTTTTTTTAATATGATGTCGGTGTTTATCCCTCCAATGGGTAAAAATTACTGATTTAATACATGCAATAAACTAAATAGTCTCGATAACCTACCAAGGAGTACCACTGGAAAGCCGCTTCCAATGTAAGAGCAAGCATAGAGTACGTTTGCTACAGCCGCAAGCATACATAGCGAGAGAAACATGGAAAGTCGACATAACTTTATTTCATTTTTAAGGTTAATTTAGACTAGGCTACGTGTGCGCGTAACCTAGTCTAAACTAACCTTAAAAATGAAATAATTGTATAAATTAACCTTAAAAATGAAATAAAGCTATGTCGACTTTGCATGTTACTCTCGCTATGTATGCTTGCGGCTGCAGCAAGCGTACTCTATGGTTGCTCGTACATTGGAAGTTGCTTTCAAAGTGGTACTCCATGGTAGGTTATCGAGACTATCTAGTTTATTGCATGTATTAAATCAGTAATTTTTACCCGTTGGAGGGATAAACACAGACATCTTATTTAAAAAAGAAGTGAAAATGAATTATTCGAGGAAAATGTGTTCACATGATAAATTCATTGTTGCCTTAAATGCTGACAAAGAGATATATTTGAACTATGAAACAAGTAGTGGTGGAGATCTTATTGTGAACATATGCCTACGTTGTTATGACAGTGAGGAGCTAAATTCCTTTGGAGTACGCAAGAATTTCCTTAATTCAAAAGGTGGATATGTGAAAGTATCATTTAAAGAGAAGTTAATACTAAAAAAAGAATGCCAATATAAAAATAGTAGTTGATGAAGAGGGACAACTTCTAGCTAATGTTTCTGGTAACATGTTAGCCGTTGTTAGATCTTATCACCATTTTTCCGGTGTTAGCATGTGAATAAAAGCAAAGAGGAAAAGATAGGCTTACTGCTGCACCAACATTATAAATCATATCTTATCAACGTGCCAGAACAGTTACCTCTTTAAAAATAATGTGATAATAGACAGTGAAATTGTAGGCAGAATAAAAAGAGCACTGGCAGACAATGTCACTAATGAATATAATGATAAATTAATGGAAAATAACACTGAATTGGACATTATTACTACTAATGATCATATAGTCAATGAATCAAATAATACCAAGGATGAAACGTGTATCAAACCTGTATGTGACATCCCAGTGAAAATTGTATATGACTCAAAATGGATGAATGATTATTCTAGTGGTTATGAACTAAGAGAAGCGAGTAACTCTAGTATCAAGAGAGAACATGATAAATTATTTTATGGAACAGATACAAAGTATTCCAAGTTATCAATAATGTACAATAATGTCTGTAACATATTTTTATGTTAATATTCTTCATGTTGTTATTTCAATAAAAATATTTTATGCATTACTTTGTTATATTTTCATTATTTTAGGATACGTTAGCATGTCAAACTCTTGGAATGTTTATTAAAAAGTCAGAGATTTCTTATTTTCTTTGGAAAAACTTAGAATTGGACTATAACTTTTTTCTTTTCTTTGAGAAAATTCCGAAGAGAACTTGAAATTTTCTTCACTTCACTGTGAAAACTCAGAATTAAAGTGGAACCTTTTCTCTGCTCAGGGAAAATATTCAGAAGAGAACTTGAACTTTTATTCACTTCTTTGAGAAAATATAGAATTAAAGCAGAACTTTTTATATTAATGGAAACTATTCAGAATCGAAATATCTATCGTAAAATTTAGAATTAAACTTTAAATTTTTTCATCTCTTTGAGAAAAATCAGAACTGAAGTGGAAGCTTTTTATTATCTTGGAAAAATTAGAATTGATCTGTAACTAATTTTTTTTTTAATTGAGAAAATTCAGAAAATAGCTTGAACTTTTCTTCACTTCCTTGAGAAAATTTAGAATTAAAGTGTAAATTTTTATCTTCATTGAAAATATTCACAACTACGGTATAACTTTTCTTATTTTCTATGGAAAAATTTAGAAAAGATCTTTAAATTTTTTCATCTCTTTGATAAAAATCAGAACTGAAGTGAAACCTTTTGATTTTTATGGCAAAAAGTAGAATTGATCTGTAACTAATTTCTTTTTCATTGAGAAAATTCAGAAGAGAACTTAAACTTTTCTTCACTTCATTGAGAAAATTTAGAATTAATGTGAAGCTTTTAGTCGTCATGAAAATATTCACAATCATAGTGTAACTTTTCCTATCTTCTATGGAAAAATTTAGTACAGAATTTTAAATTTTTTATGTCTTCGAGAAATTAAGAACTGAAGTCGAAGCTTTTTTTCATTTTCTTTTGTAAATTTCAGAATTTAGCTAACTTTTTCTCTTCTTTAAGAAAATTCGGAAGAGAACTTGAACATTTTGCACTTCTTCGAGAAAACTCAGAATTGAAGTGGAGCTCATTATCTTCATTGCGAATATTCACGATCAAAGTATAACTTTTTTCTATCTTCTACGAAAAATTTGGAACAGAACTCTTTGAGAAAAATTGGAACTAAAATTAAGAAAATTTAGAATTATAGTGAAACTTTTTATCTTCATGAAAAATATTCACAATCATAGTATAACTTTTCCTATCTTCTACGGAAAAATTTAGAACAGAACTTTAAATTTTTTATGTCTTTTGAGAACTTTAAAGTTTTTATGTCTTTTGAGGGATGACCATGTAGGGTTCTCCAACATGCTGAACCTGAAAGTGCGTTCCCTGACATGCAGAATCTGAAAGTGTGATTTCAGAGAGATTTTTTAACCTTTTAGGGTTAACTTATCTTTTTTAAGGATGATCATTTAGGGTTCTCCAACATGCTGAAACTAAAAGTGTGATCCCTGACATACTGAATCTAAAAGTAGGATTTTCATAGCGAAAAACTATTCTAAAGAATAAAGACGGTTGAGGCTTAAGATATTTATTGCTTAAACATATTAAAAACATTTTGAAAAAATACATATTAACATAAAAATAGTACTTAAAGTTCACTGTTAAACATCCACAGACGAGGATCCCATGATATAGAATACCTTTTACCATGTCTTATGCACTTATCCCGATCAGGTATGTCCCTAGGTAACCACTGTGTGAAGAGCCTAACCTCCTCGTCAGGATGGTGATAAGTCCCTTCAAATTTAGTACACTTAAATTCTTCTAAATTGAAAAGTGGAATCCTACGATCACAGTTTCGAATTAAAACATTATCTGTTGGTACATTACCCTTTACATAAAGTGCTTCAACCCTGAGAAATCTGCAAACTTCATCGACTTCTTCCTGAACATTTTTCAGTTTTGGACCACTTTTATTATATGGTGTAATCACTCTATCGTAGAATCCTATTCTGTTTATATGGCGTAAGGTAGTATTCCATAAGCTCTTATCATAATCAAACAAGCTATAGTTCACCATCCAATGATAACAGTCAATTTCTTCAAGTTCCATTGACAATAATAAAGATGCACAGTCAAATATAGCACCACATGATGATTTTTTCAAACCAATAACTTCTGTGTCGTATAGTCCTATCATTTTGGAGGCTATGAATGTAATGTTTAAGCAGAGAATTACTTCGTAATACTTTTATATCTTTGCTCAAGGTTAGAAAGACTTAAGACTACGGGGGAGGAGTCCTAAAACCATCTGGATTCATTGTGTGGGAGAGTCATAAAACCCATCGAATTCATTGTGGGAAGGAGTCATAAAACTCTTGGTGTCTATTGCATGCAAAAGAAATATGGAAATTGTTACGTAACTCCTAATTTCCAGAACTTAAAACAATGTATGATACATGAAAATTGTTACGTAACTAGTTTGTAAAATATTACATGTTCGTTAATATCAAGTATCTCCAACTTTTAATAGATATTCTAAGCGTTAATACCAGTCTAAATATTGTAAACGCAATTTAAATCGCACTTTGCCATCCATTTATCTAGAGAATAGCCGTTTTTCCGGTTTTCCATACTAGTTCCTTGTACAGTATACAGTGACGGGTGACATATAATGCACAAGTACCTAAGTTCTTATAGAATTCTCTGATGAAAACATTGGGTTAAGTTTATAGCTTTCAGCCCTCCCTCTGGGGAACTTTGGAAGATTAAGTCATCCTAAAAGACATATTTATTAAATTTTCGAGACTAAAAATGAAGATATTTATATACAGTTTCAACTAGCTATGGCTAAGTTTGTTAAAGACGAGCTATTTTCTTGCGAAAACACACAAAATCAGAAAAAACGCTAAATTTTTCTTTATTACCTAAGAAATTGGACTAAAAATGAAGAAATTATATACAGTTTCAACTAGCTATGGCTAAGTTTGTTAAAGACGAGCTATTTTCTTGCGAAAACACACAAAATCAGAAAAATATTAAATGTTCCTTTATTACCTACGCAATTGGACTACAAATGAAGATATTTATACACAGTTTCAACTAGCTATGGCTACGTTTGTCACAGACGAGCTATTTTCTTGCGAATTTACAAAATCAGAAAATATTTTAAATGTTCCTTTATTACCTTCGCAATTGGACTAAAAATGAAGAAATTATACCCAGTTTCAACTAGCTATGGCTAAGTTTGTTAAAGATGAGCTATTTTCTTACGAAACCACACAAAATCAAAAAATATTTTAAATGTTCCTTTATTACCTTCGCAATTGGACTAAGAATGAAGAAATTATAAACAGTTTCAACTAGCTATGGCTAAGTTTGTTAAAGATGAGCTATTTTCTTACGAAACCACACAAAATCATAAAATATTTTAAATGTTCCTTTATTACATTCGCAATTGGACTAAAAATGAAGAAATTATAAACAGTTTCAATTAGCTATGGCTAAGTTTGTTAAAGATGAGCTATTTTCTTGTGAAACCACACAAAATCAGAAAATATTTTAAGTGTTCCTTTATTACCTTCGCAATTGGACTAAAAATGAAGAAATTATACACAGTTTCAATTAGCTATGGCTACGTTTGTTAAAGATGAGCTATTTTCTTGCGAAACCACACAAAATCAGAAAATATTTTTAATCTTCCTTTATTACCTTCGCAATTGGACTAAAAATGATAAAATTATACACAGTTTCAACTAACTATGGCTAAGTTTGTTAAAGATGAGCTATTTTCTTGCGAAACCACACAAAATCATAAAATATTTTAAATGTTCCTTTATTACCTTCGCAATTGGACTAAAAATGAAGAAATTATACACAGTTTCAACTAGCTATGGCTAAGTTTGTTAAAGAAGAGCTATTTTCTTGCCAAATACACAAAATCAGAAAAAATATTAAATGTTCCTCTATTACCTACGCAATTGGACTAGTAATGAAGATATTTATACACAGTTTCAATTAGCTATGGCTACGTTTGTTAAAGATGAGCTATTTTCTTGCGAAACCACACAAAATCAGAAAATATTTTAAATGTTCCTTTATTACCTTCGTAATTGGACTAAAAATGAAGAAATTATACACAGTTTAAACTAGCTATGGCTAAGTTTGTTAAAGAAGAGCTATTTTCTTGCGAAAATACACAAAATCAGAAAAAATATTAAATGTTCCTCTATTACCTACGCAATTGGACTAATAATGAAGATATTTATACACAATTTCAATTAGCTATGGCTACGTTTGTTAAAGATGAGCTATTTTCTTGCGAAACCACACAAAATCAGAAAATATTTTAAATGTTCCTTTATTACCTTCTCAATTGGACTAAAAATGAAGAAATTATACACAGTTTCAACTAGCTATGGCTAAGTTTGTTAAAGAAGAGCTATTTTCTTGCGAAACCACAAAAAATCAGAAAAAATGTCAAATTTCCCTTTAATACCTACGCTTCTGGACAAAAAAAAAGAAAAAATTATACACAGTTTCAACTACCTATGGCTAAGTTTGTTAAAGACGAGATATTTTCTTGCGAAACCATAAAAAATCAGAAAAAATGTTAAATACTCCCTTATTACCTACGCAATTGGACTAAAAATTAAGATATTTATACGCAGTTTCAACTAGCTACGGCTAAGTTTGTTAAAGACGAGCTATTTTCTTGCGAAACCACACAAAATCGGAAAAAATGACAAATGTTCCTTTATTACCTACGCAATTGGACTAAAAATGAAGAAATTATATACAGTTTCAACTAGCTATGGCTAAGTTTGTTAAAGACGAGCTATTTTCTTGCGAAAACACACAAAATCAGAAAAATGTTAAATATTTCTTTATTACCTACGCAATTTGACTAAAAATGATGAAATTTTTACACAGTTTCAACTAGCTATGGCTAAGTTTGTTTAAGACGAGCTATTTTCTCGCTAAACCACACAAAATCAGAAAAAATGTCAAATGTTCCTTTATTACTTTCGCAATTGGACTAAAAATGAAGATATTATACATAGTTTCAACTAGGTATGGCTAAGTTTGTTAAAGACGAGCTATTTTCTTGCAAAAATAAAATAAATTTAAAAAATACGACTACTTGTAACAAAAATAAATAAATTAAAATATGTGCGAAGAATTATCTTAAAAATGACTTACATGTATCTATTTTAAAGATGTTTCAGATATCTTAATAAAATAAATTTAAAAAAACGACTACTTGTAACAAAAATAAACAAAATAAAATATATCCGAAGAATTATCTTAAATATTACTTACATGTATCTATTCTAAAGATGCTTCAAATACCATGAAAAAGCTCAATATGCTGCCTCAGACCTCTGAGCTTTATTCTCTAAAATATATATTTCCTTGCCAAAGATATCTCAATAATATTTGATTCACCATTGATTCGCCTATACCAAACTTCCTTAACGGCTCTCCGAAACTATACCTGGTGGAGGAAAATAGTACCCTCATTTTTATTAATAATAAACAGTTTCAATCAAATAAACGAGAATATTAAAAAAAGTCATGTTAGCCGAAATTTACATAAGGAGAAAAATAACGCCTAAAGGTCATTCTAAGATATGTAAAAAAAAGTAGAAAAAAAATAGCAAGTTAAAATTTTTTTTAAAAAAATGGGGGTAGGGGGCTCAAAAAGTTGGAGGGGTGGGCCCTTGGAGGTTGACGATAGTGAACCTTTGGAGGTTGAGGTTCTTGGTGGTTAGGGTGATACGGAATGCCCTTTACTAACATTTTATTCCAACAAACTGTTTGAACAAAAAAAAAAAGAAAAGGAAACCCATTTCTATTTCTTGTGTATTATAACTTGTGTATTATAGCGACCACAATCTAGAAGTTCTAACTTTTTCCTGTCCAAATAATCCCCTAAAATATCTTTATATCTGTCTTGCCCATCCCCTATTATACCGACCATTGCCTAGAAGTGAAGCTATGTCAATCGACTTGTTAAACCAAATTATTCTATTTGTGTGGAAGGATCGCCCAACTCAACCCTCGAATTCACTTCCTTCTCAAGTCTACCACATTTACAGAATACTTTAAAATTTACCCAAATAATCACGTAAAATGTCTCAATCTGTTTCGCTCAAATAATCCACTAAAAGCCAATTAATCTCTGAAGTTTCCTTTTTTTCTGGTAACTGCACAGAAACATTTTAAACTTACCATCCTATCAGACTTACCTTAACTGTTACGCGCTTTTAACTCTTTTGTTCCCTTTCATACAATCGATATCATGGATAATTTTCATAATTTATCGCTAAGCCTAAAGAAAATGAAGCCTTTTAGTTTCTTAAATCTATCTCTTTAGAGTCCCGCATACTTCCTAGAAATCAAGTGACGTCATTTTTAAGTCCCTGGATCAATAACATTGTCCCGTTAGTATTCAGTGCGCATGTACATTTTCCCCTCAGTATTCTAAGTCCCGTGATTGGCCTAGAAAGAGACACGTGATCTTGTACCGTTAGACTGGTTATAGATGGCAGCAGTGGTGCCCCCCTGTACTTCCTAACCATTCCTACTAGGGGGCACCACTAAGATTTGTGTAGGCCTCATTGGGGTACTGGCTGCTCAGATTTGTTACTCCTATAGTAGAAGAGATAGCAGCACGAGGGGCGGCATTACTCCTTATTTCCTCAGGCAAATAGAGGGTTCCACAGAGAACATATACTATGTTAAAGGGTCCAAATGACTTGTAACTAATAGTTGCGTAGTTCATGTTATCTTAGTCGGTGTCTGCTGGGTCTTGGTTCATAATTTGTTGGCGTCGAAGACTGTGATGGAGTTGCCATTCTAACGAAATATCTGTTTCTACTTTCATTTTTAAATCGTTCTGAATTTTGCTCTTGCTTGTCTTCTAACAGCACAATTCTTTGTTCTTTACTTCGTTTTTGACACAATCTAATACTCGCTTTCTCGCCATCACTTGTAATTCTCGCTGCCACTTATCTTCTACCCGCATTTTTTTTGTTCCCGATTTGGAATATCTTTTGATTTCGTATTTCTTTGTTCTTTGATATCATTTTTAGTTAATTCTACTCCTGGTTTAGCTTATTCATTTGTGGTCTAGGTATTATGAAACTGCTCAAAACGAATTTTGCAAAAAGAATAATTAAACTTGGTATTTTGTATTCTTAGCTATGTTTCTTTTGTAATTTTGCCTGCATCACATACACTATAAGCGATAAGGCCACTAATGAGGCAAATATGAGGTATGAATACTCTTAAAATATGCTCATAAATATGACGTCATCCATATGGATTTCCCCCCCCCCCCCAAAAAAAAATAAGGCTTCTAAGGAATACCCTCAAACTCGTGACCTATATAAGTCCTTTTCTTGTAAGGCAGAAAATACCAGGAGGCCAATTTTCCAAAAATAGAGCCGTATTCAAGAAAAAACACATAAATAAATACAAATATTTATTCACAATTACTGCACAAGTCTTTATTCTTCACTTTATTTTTGACACGTTCTGATGTTCACTTTCTTGCTGCCGCTTATCTTCTTACCGTATATTTCTTTGTTCTCGACGCAGCATATCTTTGAACCGCATATTTATATGTTCTTAAATTTTGTTTAAATTCTATCTAATTCTGATCTAGGTTATTCATTGGTCCTCTAGGTATTATGAAAAGTCTGAAAAGGAATATTGCAAAAAGACTCATTACACTTTGTATTTTATTCATAGCTATGTATCTTGTATAATTTTGCCTGCAGAAGATCGTCTTTTTAAGCCAGAAAATACCAGCATGCCATTTTTCAAAAAAAAAAAATATGGAGCCGTTTTCGTGAAAAATATATACATATATTAACAGTTGTTGCAATATTAGTTGTTCTTCACTTCATCTTTGACACGTTCTGATGTTCGCTTTCTCAGTGCCGCCAATCTTCTAAGCTTATATTTTTGTGTTCTCGCTGTGGGATATATTTTAACCGCATATTTCTCTGTTCTTCCATTTCATTTTAATTCGTTGTACTCCTGGTCTAGGTTATTCATTTGTCCGCTAGGTATTATGAATTGGCTGAAAATGAATTTTGCTAAAAGACTCATTACACTTGGTATTTTAGTCTTAGCTAAGTTTCCTGTGTAATTTCGCCTGAATCAAAGAAACTAGAAGATAATTTTTTTTTAGCCCAGAAAATTCTAGGATGTCAGTAGATAGTACATATTGAATTCTGATGGCCCTATAGCAATTCCTATGTTATTTGCGTATGGCACGTTCCATGGTAGCTTTCCAAGGCATAGTCTACAGCCAGCGGTTATTTGGCAGTGTATAATGTGATCAAACAGGTTTTTTTTCTGTTTTTGTTGTCAATTGCACAATGAATGTAGGTCATGAGTTCACATGCACATTCTTAAAACTACACGTAATTAAACATGTCATGAAACTACTAGCTATTTGCGTATGCCCTGTTGGCGCCATTCTAAACGAGTGGGGATTCCCCGTCTGTTCCTAAACATTGCAAAAAAGATAACAGTATGAACGGGGGTTTCCCCGCACAAATTTGTTTCAACTCCAAGTTTTTTTTCAACCAGATTGTTTTTTTTTAGAGCGGACACCTGTTTTTTATGCAGCCAATAAGAGAACTGCTTAACAATTCGTCATTGAAACCCCGTATAAAATGGTCATTTATTTGAATTTAATTAAATTCTTTAATTTAATTTCCAGATAAAAAGCATTTACCGGTAAATTCAAATTTCAGGGGAACTTAGCCCCCCTCCCCTCCAACAATAAAAAATTTTAAAAATATAATGAGTATATTCGATAGAAAACTCTAAGTATGCTTTTTTCTATTATGTAAATAAAATCTCTCCTCCATAGCTATGTTTACATGTTTTAATTGTTTTGAAAAACAGTTCTTTATCGTTCAAAAATGTCCATTTTCCAATCATGCGTTTAAAATGTGCTGTCATAAAACCATTTGTGTTTAGCCTGTTACCAAAGAGGGGGTGATTTCAAAACAACATTTGGCATACGCCTTATCTGAATTAAGAAAACAAACGAAAAGACGGGCTTCGTCTAATTCTAGCCGGAAACTCAGAATTGATAGGGGGCAAGATAAAAAAAGGGGTAATTAGTGATTGGATAATTTTTTAACGTGAAATCTCTGAATAAAATATTTTAGGAGAAATTATTTAAAAGGTATAGTTTATTTATTCTAAAGAAAATAACATTGGCCTCAACAGCAAATCATTTTAATACTTTTCCACAGGGGATTTCCAGTAGGTATGTTAAGATTCAAGCTAATTCTTTTAGGCTACCTTTTAAAATAGATTTACGGTGCACGAGGGTTCAGTTAAAGGGGGTACAGTTACACGGGGGTTTAGTTAAATGGGGTCGACTTGCACGAGGGTTCAGTAGCACGAGGGTTCAGTTGTGCGAGGTTTCGGTTATACAGGGGTTCAGTTACATGGGGGGGGGGTTCAGTTGCATGGGGTTTAGTTAAATGGGGCTTGAGTTGCACGGGAGTTGAGTTGCATGAGGGATTCAGTTACATGGGGGGGGGGGTTCAGTCGCACGGGGATTCAGTTACATGCGGATTCAGTTACACGGGGTTTAGTTAAATGTGGTTGAGTTGCATAGTCTCGTTGGAAAAAATTGGAGTTCATACTTAAACAGTTCTATTAAGAGCTATTTTTATGGAAATGGTTTTATGAGGGCTGGCGTATCTGATGAAATAATTTAGGTCGTCTGATCAATTTAATTTATTTTTTAATTCAGTAGTTTTTCAGTAAGGACACTCGATATCCTAAAAGTCTTTGATTCAAACTTTTACCTTGAGCATCTATGCTGTTAGCAGAATTTCAAAAAAAAGGAACGTTTATGAGTACTGGCGTATCTGATGAAATAATTTAGGTCGTATGATCAATTTAATTTATTTTTTAATTCAGTAGGTTTTCAGTAAGGACACTCGATATCCTAAAAGTGTTTGATTCAAACTTTTACCTTGAGCATCTATGTTGTTAGCAGAATTTCAAAAAGGAACGTTTATGAGTGCTGGTTTGTTGTGTTTTACCTTGTCACAGTTACATTCTCTTGATTTTTCAAAGTTCATTTTGGATTTCTTTCATTGAAATGCAAGAATTGGAATATTTCAGTAGTGTCTTGTAGTGGTTTACCTTGTCACAGCTACATTCTGTTGATTTTAATAGTTCATTTTGAATTTCTTTCATTGAAATGCAAGAGTTGGAATATTTCAGTAGTGACTTGTTGTGCTTTACCTTGTCACAGTTACATTCTCTTGATTTTTCGAAGTTCATTTTGAATTTCTGTCGTAAAATGCAAGAGTTGGAATATTTCAGTAGTGTTTTGTTGTGCTTTACCTTGTCACAGTTACATTCTCTTGATTTTTAGAAGTTCATTTTGAATTTCTTTCGTTGAAATGCAAGAGTTGGAATATTTCAGTAGTGACTTGTTGTGCTTTACCTTGTCACAGTTACATTCTCTTGATTTTTCAAAGTTCATTTTGAATTTCTGTCGTGAAATGCAAGAGTTGGAATATTTCAGTAGTGTCTTGTAGTGGTTTACCTTGTCACAGCTAAATTCTGTTTATTTTCATAGTTCATTTTTAATTTCTTTCATTTAAATGCAAGAGTTGGAATATTTCAGTAGTGACTTGTTGTGCTTTAACTTGTCACAGTTACATTCTCTTTATTTTTCGAATGTCATTTTGAATTTCTGTCGTAAAATGCAAGAGTTAGAATATTTCAGTAGTGTTTTGTTGTGCTTTACCTTGTCACAGTTACATTCTCTTAATTTTTCAAAGTTCATTTTGAATTTTTTTCATGAAATGCAAGAATTGGAATATTTCATTATTGTTTTGTTGTGGTTTACCGTGTCACAGCTACATTCTCTTAATTTTTCAAAGTTCATTTTGGATTTCTTTCGTTGAAATGCAAGAGTTGGAATATTTCAGTAGTGACTTGTTGTGCTTTACCTTGTCACAGTTACATTCTCTTGATTTTTCGAAGTTCATTTTGAATTTCTGTCGTGAAATGCAAGAGTTGGAATATTTCAGTAGTGTTTTGTTGTGCTTTACCTTGTCACAGTTACATTCTGTTTATTTTCATATTTCATTTTGAATTTCTTTCATTTAAATGCAAGAGTTGGAATATTTAATTAGCGTTTTTTTGTGCTTTACCTTTTCACAGTTACATTCTCTTAATTTTTCAAAGTTCATTTTGAATTTCTTTCGTGAAATGCAAGAATTGGAATATTTCAGTAGTGTTTTGTTGTGCATTACCTTGTCACAGTTACAATCTGTTGATTTTCAAAGTTCATTTTGAATTTTTTTCATTGAAATGCAAGAGTTGGAATATTTTAGTTGTGTCTTATCGTGGTTTACCTTGTCACAGCTACATTCTCTTGATCTTTCAAAGTTCATTTTGGATTTCTTTCGTTGAAATGCAAGAGTTGGAATATTTCAGTAGTGTTATGTTGTGCTTTACCTTGTCAAAGTTACATTCTCTTAATTTGTCAAAGTTCCTTTTGAATTTCTGTCGTGAAATGCAAGAGTTGGAATATTTCCGTAGTGTCTTGTCGTGGTTTACCTTGTCACAGCTACATTCTCATGATTTTTCAAAGTTCATTTTGAATTTCTGTCGTGAAATGCAAGAGTTGCAATATTTCAGTAGTGTCTTGTTGTAGTTTACCTTGTCACAGCTACATTCTGTTGATTTTCATAGTTAATTTTTGATTTCTTTCATTGAAATTCAAGAGTTGGAATATTTCAGTACTGAATTGTTGTGCTTTACCTTGTCAAATATACATTCTCTTCATTTTTCTAAGTTCATTTTGAATTTGTGTCGTGAAATGCAAGAGTTGGAATATTTCAGTAGTGTTTTGTTGTGCTGTACCTTGTCACAGTTACATTCTCTTAATTTTTCAAAGTTCATTTTGAATTTCTTTCGTGAAATGCAAGAATTGTAATATTTCAGTAGTGTCTTGTCGTGCTTTACCTTGTCACAGCTACATTCTCATGATTTTTCAAAGTTCATTTTGAATTTCTTTCGTGAAATGCAAGATTTGGAATATTTCAGTTGTGTTTTGTTGTGCTTTACCTTGTCACAGTTACATTCTGTTGATTTTCATAGTTCATTTTGAATTTCTGTCGTAAAATGCAAGAGTTGGAATATTTCAGTAGTGACTTGTTGTGCTTTACCTTGTCACAGATACATTCTCTTGACTTTTCGAAGTTCATTTTGAATTTCTGTCGTGAAATGCAAGAGTTGGAATATTTCAGTAGTGTTTTGTTGTGCTGTACCTTGTCACAGTTACATTCTCTTAATTTTTCAAAGTTCATTTTGAATTTCTTTCGTGAAATGCAAGAATTGTAATATTTCAGTAGTGTCTTGTCGTGCTTTACCTTGTCACAGCTACATTCTCATGATTTTTCAAAGTTCATTTTGAATTTCTTTCGTGAAATGCAAGAATTGGAATATTTCAGTTGTGTTTTGTTGTGGTTTACTTTGTCATAGTTACATTCTATTAATTTTTCCAAGTTCATTTTGAATTTCTGTCGTGAAATGCAAGAGTTGGAAAATTTCAGTAGTGAGTTGTTGTGCTTTACTTTGTCACAGTTACATTGTGTTGTATTTTGGAATTTCATTTTGAATTTCTGTCGTAAAATGCAAGAATTGGAATATTTCAGTAGTGTTTTGTTGTGCTTTACCTTGTCACAGTTACATTCTGTTGATTTTCTTAGTTCATTTTGAATTTCTTTCATTGAAATGCAAGAGTTGGAATATTTCAGTAGTGTTTTGTTGTGCTTTACCTTGTCACAGTTACATTCTGTTGATTTTCTTAGTTCATTTTGTATTTCTTTCATTGAAATGCAAGAGTTGGAATATTTCAGTAGTGTTTTGTTTTGCTTTACCGTGTCACAGTTAGATTCTGTTGATTTTCATAGTTCATTTTGAATTTCTTTCATTGAAATGCAAGAGTTGGAATATTTCAGTAGTGAATTGTTGTGCTTTACCTTGTCACAGTTACATTCTCTTGATTTTTCGAAGTTCATTTTGAATTTCTGTCATAAAATGCAAGAGTTGGAATATTTCAGTAGTGTTTTGTTGTGCTTTACCTTGTCACAGTTACATTCTCTTGATTTTTCGAAGTTCATTTTTGAATTTCTGTCGTTGAAATGCAAGAGTTGGAATATTTCAGTAGTGACTTGTTGTGCTTTACCTTGTCACAGTTACATTCTCTTGATTTTTCAAAGTTCATTTTGAATTTCTGTCGTAAAATGCAAGAGTTGGAATATTTCAGTAGTGTTTTGTTGTGCTTTACCTTGTCACAGTTAAATTCTGTTGATTTTCATATTTCATTTTGTATTTCTTTCATTGAAATGCAAGAGTTGGAATATTTCAGTAGTGACTTGTTGTGCTTTACCTTGTCACAGTTACATTCTCTTGATTTTTCGAATGTCATTTTGAATTTCTGTCGTAAAATGCAAGAGTTAGAATATTTCAGTAGTGTTTTGTTGTGCTTTACCTTGTCACAGTTACATTCTCTTAATTTTTCAAAGTTCATTTTGAATTTTTTTTGCGAAATGCAAGAATTGGAATATTTCATTATTGTTTTGTTGTGGTTTACCGTGTCACAGCTACATTCTCTTAATTTTTCAAAGTTCATTTTGGATTTCTTTCGTTGAAATGCAAGAGTTGGAATATTTCAGTAGTGACTTGTTGTGCTTTACCTTGTCACAGTTACATTCTCTTTATTTTTCGAAGTTCATTTTGAATTTCTGTCGTGAAATGCAAGAGTTGGAATATTTCAGTAGTGTTTTGTTGTGCTTTACCTTGTCACAGTTACATTCTGTTGATTTTCATAGTTCATTTTGAATTTCTTTCATTGAAATGCAAGAGTTGGAATATTTCAGCAGTGTTTTTTTGTGCTTTACCTTGTCACAGCTACATTCTCATGATTTTTCAAAGTTCATTTTGAATTTCTTTCGTGAAATGCAAGAGTTGGAATATTTCAGTAGTGTTTTGTTGTGCATTACCTTGTCACAGTTACATTCTGTTGATTTTCATAGTTCATTTTGAATTTCTTTCGTGAAATGCAAGATTTTGAATATTTCAGTTGTGTTTTGTTGTGCTTTACCTTGTCACAGTTACATTCTCTTAATTCTTCCAAGTTCATTTTGAATTTCTGTCGTGAAATGCAAGAGTTGGAATATTTCAGTAGTGACTTGTTATGCTTTACCTTGTCACAGTTACATTCTCTTGATTTTTCGAAGTTCATTTTGAATTTCTGTCGTGAAATGCAAGAATTGGAATATTTCAGTAGTGTTTTGTTGTGCTTTAACTTGTCACAGTTACATTCTGTTGATTTTCTTAGTTCATTTTGAATTTATTTCATTGAAATGAAAGAGTTGGAATATTTCAGTAGTCTTTTGTTGTTCTTTAACGTGTCACAGTTAGATTCTGTTGATTTTATTATTTAATTTTTAATTTCTTTCATTGAAATGCAAGAGTTGGAATATTTCAGTAGTGTTTGTTGTGCTTTAACTTGTAACAGTTACATTCTGTTGATTTTCATAGTTCATTTTGAATATCTTTCATTGAAATGCGAGAGTTTGAATATTTCAGTAGTGTTTCGTCGTGCTGTACCTTGTCACAGCTACATTCTGTTGATTTTCATAATTTATTTTGAATTTCTTTCATTGAAATGCAAGAGTTGGAATATTTCAGTAGTGATTTGTTGTGCTTTACCTTGTCACAGTTACATTCTCTTGATATTTAAAAGTTCATTTTGAATTTCTGTCGTAAAATGCAAGAGTTGGAATATTTTCTTAAAGTTAGAACTTTTTCAAAGTTCATTTTGAATTTCTTTCGTGAAATGCAAGATTTGGAATATTTCAGTTGTGTTTTGTTGTGCTTTACCTTGTCACAGTTACATTCTCTTAATTTTTCCAAGTTCATTTTGAATTTCTGTCGTGAAATGCAAGAGTTGGAATTTTTCAGTAGTGACTTGTTATGCTTTACCTTGTCACAGTTACATTCTCTTGATTTTTATAAGTTCATTTTGAATTTCTGTCGTGAAATGCAAGAATTGCAATATTTCAGTAGTGTTTTGTTGTGCTTTACCTTGTCACAGTTACATTCTGTTGATTTTCTTAGTTCATTTTGAATTTCTTTCATTGAAATGCAAGAGTTGGAATATTTCAGTAGTGTTTTGTTGGGCTTTACCGTGTCACAGTTAGATTCTGTTGATTTTCATAGTTCATTTTGAATTTCTTTCATTGAAATGCAAGAGTTGGAATATTTCAGTAGTGACTTGTTGTGCTTTACCTTGTCACAGTTACATTCTCTTGATATTTCAAAGTTCATTTTGAATTTCTGTCGTAAAATGCAAGAGTTGGAATATTTAAGTAGTGTTTTGTTGTGCTTTACCTTGTCACAGTTACATTCTCTTGATTTTTAGAAGTTCATTTTGAATTTCTTTCGTTGAAATGCAAGAGTTGGAATATTTCAGTAGTGACTTGTTGTGCTTTACCTTGTCACAGTTACATTCTCTTGATTTTTCAAAGTTCATTTTGAATTTCTGTCGTAAAATGCAAGAGTTGGAATATTTCAGCAGGGTTTTGTTGTGCTTTACCTTGTCACAGTTAAATTCTGTTGATTTTCATAGTTCATTTTGAATTTCTTTCATTGAAATGCAAGAGTTGGAATATTTCAGTAGTGACTTGTTGTGCTTTACCTTGTCACAGTTACATTCTCTTTATTTTTCGAATGTCATTTTGAATTTCTGTCGTAAAATGCAAGAGTTAGAATATTTCAGTAGTGTTTTGTTGTGCTTTACCTTGTCACAGTTACATTCTCTTAATTTTTCAAAGTTCATTTTGAATTTTTTTTGCGAAATGCAAGAATTGGAATATTTCATTATTGTTTTGTTGTGGTTTACCGTGTCACAGCTACATTCTCTTAATTTTTCAAAGTTCATTTTGGATTTCTTTCGTTGAAATGCAAGAGTTGGAATATTTAAGTAGTGACTTGTTGTGCTTTACCTTGTCACAGTTACATTCTCTTGATTTTTCGAAGTTCATTTTGAATTTTTGTCGTGAAATGCAAGAGTTGGAATATTTCAGTAGTGTTTTGTTGTGCTTTACCTTGTCACAGTTACATTCTGTTGATTTTCATAGTTCATTTTGAATTTCTTTCATTAAAATGCAAGAGTTGGAATATTTCAGTAGTGTTTTGTTGTGCTTTACCTTTTCAGAGTTACATTCTATTAATTTTTCAAAGTTCATTTTGAATTTCTTTCGTGAAATGCAAGAATTGGAATATTTAAGTAGTGTTTTGTTGTGCTTAACCTTGTCAAAGGTACAATCTGTTGATTTTCATAGTTAATTTTGAATTTCTTTCATTGAAATGCAAGAGTTGGAATATTTCAGTAGTGTCTTATCGTGGTTTACCTTGTCACAGCTACATTCTCATGATTTTTCAAAGTTCATTTTGAATTTCTTTCGTTGAAATGCAAGAGTTGGAATATTTCAGTAGTGTTTTGTTGTGCTTTACCTTGTCAAAGTTACATTCTCTTAATTTGTCTAAGTTCCTTTTGAATTTCTGTAGTGAAATGCAAGAGTTGGAATATTTCAGTAGTGTCTTGTCATGGTTTACCCTGTCACAGCTACATTCTCATGATTTTTCAAAGTTCATTTTGAATTTCTCTCGTGACATGCAAGAGTTGGAATATTTCAGTAGTGTTTTGTTGTGCTTTACCTTGTCACAGTTAGATTCTGTTGATTTTCATAGTTCATTTTGAATTTCTTTCATTGAAATGCAAGAGTTGGAATATTTCAGTAGTGACTTGTTGTGCTTTACCTTGTCACAGATACATTCTCTTGATTTTTCGAAGTTCATTTTGAATATGTGTCGTGAAATGCAAGAGTTGAAATATTTCAGTAGTGTTTTGTTGTGCTGTACCTTGTCACAGTTACATTCTCTTAATTTTTCAAAGTTCATTTTGAATTTCTTTCGTGAAATGCAAGAATTGTAATATTTCAGTAGTGTCTTGTCGTGCTTTACCTTGTCACAGCTACATTCTCATGATTTTTCAAAGTTCATTTTGAATTTCTTTCGTGAAATGCAAGATTTGGAATATTTCAGTTGTGTTTTGTTGTGCTTTACCTTGTCACAGTTACATTCTGTTGATTTTCATAGTTCATTTTGAATTTCTGTCGTAAAATGCAAGAGTTGGAATATTTCAGTAGTGACTTGTTGTGCTTTACCTTGTCACAGTTACATTCTCTTGACTTTTCGAAGTTCATTTTGAATTTCTGTCGTGAAATGCAAGAGTTGGAATATTTCAGTAGTGTTTTGTTGTGCTGTACCTTGTCACAGTTACATTCTCTTAATTTTTCAAAGTTCATTTTGAATTTCTTTCGTGAAATGCAAGAATTGTAATATTTCAGTAGTGTCTTGTCGTGCTTTACCTTGTCACAGCTACATTCTCATGATTTTTCAAAGTTCATTTTGAATTTCTGTCGTGAAATGCAAGAGTTGGAATATTTCAGTTGTGTTTTGTTGTGCTTTACCTTGTCACAGTTACATTCTCTTAATTTTTCCAAGTTCATTTTGAATTTCTTTCGTGAAATGCAAGAGTTGGAATATTTCAGTAGTGACTTGTTATGCTTTACCTTGTCACAGTTACATTCTCTTGATTTTCGAAGTTCATTTTGAATTTCTGTCGTGAAATGCAAGAATTGCAATATTTCAGTAGTGTTTTGTTGTGCTTTACCTTGTCACAGTTACATTCTGTTGATTTTCATAGTTCATTTTGAATTTCTTTCATTGAAATGCAAGATTTGGAATATTTCAGTAGCGTTTTGTTGTGCTTTACCTTGTCACAGTTACATTCTGTTGATTTTCTTAGTTCATTTTGAATTTCTTTCATTGAAATGCAAGAGTTGGAATATTTCAGTAGTGTTTTGTTGTGCTTTACCTTGTGACAGTTACATTCTGTTGATTTTCATAGTTCATTTTGAATTTCTTTCTTGAAATGCAAGAGTTGGAATATTTCAGTTGTGTTTTGTTGTGCCTTACATTGTCACAGTTAAATTCTCTTAATTTTTCAAACTTAATTTTGAATTTCTGTCGTGAAATGCAAGAGTTGGAATATTTCAGTAGTGACTTGTCATGGTTTAACTTGTCACGGCTACATTCTCATGATTTTTCAAAGTTCATTTTAAGTTTCTGTCGTGAAATGCAAGAATTGGAATATTTCAGTAGTGTCTTGTCGTGGTTTACCTTGTCACAGCTACATTCTCATGATTTTTCAAAGTTCATTTTAAATTTCTGTCGTGAAATGCAAGAGTTGGAATATTTCAGTAGTGTTTTGTTGTGCTTTACCTTTTCACAGTTACATTCTGTTGATTTTCATAGATCATTTTGAATTTATGACATTGAAATGCAAGAATTGGAATATTTGAGTAGTGTTTTGTTGTGCTTTACCTTGTCACAGGTACATTCTGTTGATTTTCATAGTTCATTTTGAATTTATTTCATTAAAATGCAAGAGTTGGAATATTTCAGTAGTGTTTTGTTGTGCTTTACCTTGTCACAGTTACATTCTCTTAATTTTTCAAAGTTCATTTTGAATTTCTTTCGTGAAATACAATAATTGGAATATTTCAGTAGTGTCTTGTCGTGGTTTACCTTGCCACAGCTATATTCTCATGATTTTTCAAAGTTCATCTTGAATTTCTGTCGTGAAATGCAAGAGTTGGAATATTTCAGTAGTGACTTGTTGTGCTTTACCTTGTCACAGATACATTCTCTTGATTTTTCTTAGTTCATTTTGAATTTCTGTCGTGAAATGCAAGAGTTGGAATATTTCAGTAGTGTTTTGTTGCGCTTTACCTTGTCACAGTTGCATTCTGTTGATTTTCATAGTTCATTTTGAATTTCTTTCATTGAAATGCAAGAGTTGGAATATTTCAGTAGTATTTTGTTGTGCTTTACCTTGTCACAGTTACATTCTCTTAATTTTTCAAAGTTCATTTTGAACTTCTTTCGTGCAATGCAAGAATTGGAATATTTCAGTAGTGTCTTGTCGTGGTTTACCTTGTCACAGCTACATTCTCATGATTTTTCAAAGTTCATCTTGAATTTCTGTCGTGAAATGCAAGAGTCGGAATATTTCAGTAGTGACTTGTTGTGCTTTACCTTGTCACAGTTACATTCTCTTGATTTTTCGAAGTTCGTTTTGAATTTCTGTCGTGAAATGCAAGAGTTGGAATATTTCAGTAGTGTTTTGTTGTGCTTTACGTTGTCACAGTTACATTGTGTTGTTTTTGATAGTTCATTTTGAATTCCTTTCATTGAAGTGCAAGAGTTGGAATATTTCAGTAGTGTTTTGTTGTGCTTTACCTTGTCAAAGTTACATTCTCTTAATTTTTCAAAGTTCATTTTGAAGTTCTTTCGTGAAATGTAAGAATTGGAATATTTCAGTAGTGTCTTGTCGTGGTTTACCTTGTCACATCTACATTCTCATGATTTTTCAAAGTTCATTTTGGATTTCTTTGGTTGAAATGCAAGAGTTGGAATATTTCAGTAGTGAATTGTTGTGCTTTACCTTGTCACAGTTACATTCTCTTGATTTTTCGAAATTCATTTTGAATTTCTTTCGTGAAATGCAAGAGTTGGAATATTTCAGTAGTGTTTTGTTGTGCTTTACCTTGTCACAGTTACATTCTGTTGATTTTCATAGTTCATTTTGAATTTCTTTCATTGAAATGCAAGAGTTGGAATATTTCAGTAGTGTTTTGTTGTGCTTTACCTTGTCACAGTTACATTCTCTTAATTTTTCAAAGTTCAGTTTGAATTTCTTTCGTGAAATTCAAGAATTGGAATATTTCAGTAGTGTCTTGTCGTGGTTTACCTTGTCACAGCTACATTCTCACGATTTTTCAAAGTTCATTTTGAATTTCTGTCGTGAAATGCAAGAGTTGGAATATTTCAGTAGTGACTTGTTGTTCTTTACCTTGTCACAGTTACATTCTCTTGATTTTTCGATGTTCAGTTTGAATTTCTGTCGTGAAATGCAAGAGTTGGAATATTTCAGTAGTGTTTTGTTGTGCTTTACATTGTCACAGTTACATTCTGTTGATTTTCATATTTCATTTTGAATTTATTTCATTGAAATGCAAGAGTTGGAATATTTTAGCAGTGTTTTGTTGTGCTTTACCTCGTCACAGTTACATTCTCTTAATTCTTCGAAGTTAATTTAGAATTTCTGTCGTGAAATGCAAGAATTAGAATATCGTTTCTTCAACTGAAAGTAAGGAGCAACATCAAAACTTAAACCTTGGATACACAATACAGATACTTTATTCAAGAAATTATGAAAAAATCGCAAGTAAGTAACAAAATCTTTCTTGAATTCCCCATTTGGATGCACAATACAGAAATTTAATTCAAGAAATTATGGAAAAAAAATGTAAGTAAGTAAGTAACAAACTCTATGCTTTTTCTGCATCAATTGTCGGATATGTTGAATAAAATATGCAAAAGTCGACATAGCTTTATTTCATTTTTTAAGGTTAATTTAGACGAGGTTACGTGCGGGCCCGTCACCTCGTGTAAATTAACCTTAAAACTGAAATAAAGCTATGTCGAGTGTGCATATTTTATTCAACATATGCGACAATTGATGCAGAAAAAGCATAGAGTTTGTTACTTACTTACTTACATTTTTTTTTCCATAATTTCTTGAATTAAATTTCTGTATTGTGCATCCAAATGGGGAATTCAAGAAAGAGTTTTTTACTTACTTGCGATTTTTTCATAATTTCTTGAATAAAGTATCTGTATTGTGTATCCAAGGTTTAAGTATTGATATTGGTCCTTACTTTCAGTTGAAGAAACGATATTCCAATTCTTGCATTTCACGAAAGAAATTCAAAATGAACTTTGAAAAATTATGAAAATGTAACTGTGACAAGGTAAAGCACAACAAAACACTACTGAAATATTCCAACTCTTGCATTTCAATGAAAGAAATTCAAAATGAACTATGAAAATCAACAGAATGTAACTGTGACAAAATAAAGCACAAAAAAACACTACTGAAACATTCCAACTCTTGCATTTCCCGACAGAAATTCAAAATGAACTTCGAAAAATCAAGAGAATGTAACTGTGACAAGGTAAAGCACAACAAGTCACTACTGAAATATTCCAACTCTTGCATTTCACGACAGAAATTCAAAATGAACTTTGAAAAATCATGAGAATGTAGCTGTGACAAGGTAAACCACGACAAGACACTACTGAAATATTCCAATTCTTGCATTTCACGAAAGAAATTCAAAATGAACTTTGAAAAATTAAGAAAATGTAACTGTGACAAGGTAAAGCACAACAAAACACTACTGAAATATTCCAACTCTTACATTTCAATGAAAGAAATTCAAAGTGAACTATGAAAATCAACAGAATGTAACTTTGACAAGGTAAAGCACAACAAAACACTACTGAAATATTCCAACTCTTGCATTTCACGACAGAAATTCAAAATGAACTTCGAAAAATCAAGAGAATGTAACTGTGAAAAGGTAAAGCACAACAAGTCACTACTGAAATATTCCAACTCTTGAATTTCACGACAGAAATTCAAGATAACCTTTGAAAAATCATGAGAATGTAGCTGTGACAAGGTAAAACACGACAAGACACTACTGAAATATTCCAATTCTTGTTTTTCACGACAGAAATTCAAAATTAACTTCGAAAAATAAAGAGAATGTAACTGTGACAAGGTAAAGCACAACAAAACACTACTGAAATAATCCAACTCTTGCATTTCAATGAAAGAAATTCAAAATGAAATATGAAAATCAACAGAATGTAACTGTGACAAGGTAAAGAACAACAAAACACTACTGAAATATTCCAACTCTTGCATTTCACGACAGAAATTCAAAATGAACTTCGAAAAATCAAGAGAATGTAACTGTGACAAGGTAAAGCACAACAAGTCACTACTGAAATATTCCAACTCTTGCATTTCACGACAGAAATTCAAGATAAACTTTGAAAAATCATGAGAATGTAGCTGTGACAAGGTAAACCACGACAAGACACTACTGAAATATTCCAATTATTGCATTTCACGAAAGAAATTCAAAATGAACTTCAAAAAATTAAGATAATGTAACTGTGACAAGGTAAAGCACAACAAAACACTACTGAAATATTCCAACTCTTGCATTTCAATGAAATAAATTCAAAATGAACTATGAAAATCAACAGAATGCAACTGTGACAAGGTAAAGCACAACAAAACCCTACTGAAATATTCCAACTCTTGCATTTCAATGAAATAAATTCAAAATGAACTATGAAAATCAACAGATTGTAACTGTGACAAGGTAAAGCACAACAAAACACTACTGAAATATTCCAACTCTTGCATTTCACGACAGAAATTCAAAATGAACTTCGAAAAATCAAGAGAATGTAACTGTGACAAGGTAAAGCACAACAAGTCACTACTGAAATATTCCAACTCTTGCATTTCACGACAGAAATTCAAAATGAACTTTGAAAAATCATGAGAATGTAGCTGTGACAAGGTAAACCACGACAAGACACTACTGAAATATTCCAATTCTTGCGTTTCACGAAAGAAATTCAAAATGAACTTTGAAAAATTAAGAGAATATAACTGTGAAAAGGTAAAGCACAACAAAACACTACTGAAATATTCCAACTCTTGCATTTCAATGAAAGAAATTCAAAATGAACTATCAAAATCAACATAATGTAACTGTGACAAGGTAAAGCACAACAAAACACTACTGAAATATTCAAACTCTTGCATTTCACGAAAGAAATTCAAAATGAACTTCGAAAAATCAAGAGAATGTAACTGTAACAAGGTAAAGCACTACAAGTCACTACTGAAATATTCCAACTCTTGCATTTCACGACAGAAATTCAAGATGAACTTTGAAAAATCATGAGAATTTAGCTATGACAATGTAAACCACTACAAGACACTAATGAAATATTCCAATTCTTGCTTTTCACGAAAGAAATTCAAAATGAACTTTGAAAAATTATGAGAATGTAACTGTGACAAGGTAAAGCACAACAAAACACTACTGAAATATTCCAACTCTTGCATTTCAATTAAAGAAATTCAAAATGAACTATGAAAATCAACAGAATGTAACTGTGACAAGGTAAAGCACAACAAAACACTACTGAAATATTGCAACACTTGCATTTCACGACAGAAATTCAAAATGAACTTCGAAAAATCAAGAGAATGTAACTGTGACAAGGTAAAGCACAACAAGTCACTACTGAAATATTTCAACTCTTGCATTTCACGACAGAAATTCAAGATAAACTTTGAAAAATCATGAGAATGTAGCTGTGACAAGGTAAACCACGACAAGACACTACTGAAATATTCCAATTATTGCATTTCACGAAAGAAATTCAAAATGAACTTCAAAAAATTAAGATAATGTAACTGTGACAAGGTAAAGCACAACAAAACCCTACTGAAATATTCCAACTCTTGCATTTCAATGAAATAAATTCAAAATGAACTATGAAAATCAACAGATTGTAACTGTGACAAGGTAAAGCACAACAAAACACTACTGAAATATTCCAACTCTTGCATTTCACGACAGAAATTCAAACTGAACTTCGAAAAATCAAGAGAATGTAACTGTGACAAGGTAAAGCACAACAAGTCACTACTGGAACATTCCAATTCTTGCATTTCACGACAGAAATTTAAAATGAACTTTGAAAAATCATGAGAATGTAACTGTGACAAGGTAAACCACTACAAGTCACTAATGAAATATTCCAACTCTTGCATTTCACGACAGAAATTCAAAATGAACTTTAAAAAATTAAGAGAATGTAACTGTGACAAGGTAAAGTACAACAAAACACTTGTGAAATATTCCAACTCTTGCATTTCAATGAAAGAAATTCAGAATTAACTATGAAAATCAACAGAATGTAACTGTCACAAGGTAAAGCACAACAAAACACTACTGAAATATTCCAACTCTTGCATTTCAAGACAGAAATTCAAAATGAACTTCGAAATATCAAGAGAATGTAACTGTGAAAAGGGAAAGCACAACAAGTCACTACTGAAATATTCCAACTCTTGCATTTCAACGAAAGAAATCCAAAATGAACTTTGAAAAATCATGAGAATGTAGCTGTGACAAGGTAAACCACGACAAGACACTACTGAAATATACCAATTCTTGCATTTCACGAAAGAAATTCAAAATGAACTTTGAAAAATCAATAGAATGTAACTGTGACAAGGTAAAGCACAACGAAACACTACTGAAATATTCCAACTCTTGCATTTCACGACAGAAATTCAAAATGAACTTCGAAAAATCAAGAGAATGTAACTGTGGCAAGGTAAAGCAGAACAAGTCACTACTGAAATATTCCAACTCTTGCATTTCACGACAGAACTTCAAAATGAACTTTGAAAAATCATGAGAATGTAGCTGTGACAAGGTAAACCACGACAAGACACTACTGAAATATTCCAATTCTTGCATTTCACGAAAGAAATTCAAAATGAACTTTGAAAAATTAAGAGAATGTAACTGTGACAAGGTAAAGCACAACAAAACACTACTGAAATATTCCATCTCTTGCATTTCAATGAAAGAAATTCAAAATAAACTATGAAAATCAACAGAATGTAACTGTGACAAGGTAAAGCACAACAAAAAACTACTGAAATATTCCAACTCTTGCATTTCATGACAGAAATTCAAAATGAACTTCGAAAAATCAAGAGAATGTAACTGTGACAAGGTAAAGCACAACAAGTCACTATTTAAATATTCCAACTCTTGCATTTCACTAAAGAAATTCAATATGAACATTGAAAAATGATGAGAATGTAGCTGTTACAAGTTAAACCACGACAAGACACTACTGAAATATTCCAATTATTGAATTTCACGAAAGAAATTCAAAATGAACTTTGAAAAATTAAGAGAATGTAACTGTGACAAGGTAAAGCACAACAAAACACTATTGAAATATTCCAACTCTTGCATTTCAATGAAAGAAATTCAAAATGAACTATGAAAATCAATAGAATGTAACTGTGACAAGGTAAAGCACAACAAAACACTACTGAAATATTCCAACTCTTGCATTTCAATGAAATAAATTTAAAATGAACTATGAAAATCAACAGAATGTAACTGTGACTAGGTAAAGCACAACAAAACACTACTGAAATATTCCAACTCTTGCATTTCACGACAGAAATTCAAAATGAACTTCGAAAAATCAAGAGAATGTAACTGTGACAAGGTAAAGCACAACAAGTCACTATTGAAACATTCCAACTCTTGCATTTCACGACAGAAATTTAAAATGAACTTTGAAAAATCATGAGAATGTAGCTGTGACAAGGTAAACCACGACAAGACACTACTGAAATATTCAAATTCTTGCATTTCACGAAAGAAATTCAACATGAACTTTGAAAAATTAAGAGAATGTAACTGTGACAAGGTAAAGCACAACAAAACACTACTGAAATATTCCAACTCTTGCATTTCAATGAAAGTAATTCAAAATGAACTATGAAAATCAACAGAATGTAACTGTGACAAGGTAAAGCACAACAAAACACTACTGAAATATTCCAACTCTTGCATTTAACGACAGAAATTCAAAATGAACTTAGAAAAATCAAGAGAATGTAACTTTGACAATGTAAAGCACAAAAAGTAACTACTGAAATATTCAAACTCTTGTATTTCACGACAGAAATTCAAGATGAACTTTGAAAAATCATGAGAATGTAGCTGTGACAAGGTAAACCACGACAAGACACTACTGAAATATTCCAATTCTTGCATTTCACGAAAGAAATTCAAAATGAACTTTGAAAAATTAAGAGAATGTAACTGTGACAAGGTAAAGCACAACAAAACACTACTGAAATATTCCAACTCTTGCATTTCAAGAAAGAAAATCAAAAAGTACTTAGAAAAATCAAGAGAATGTAACTGTGACAAGGTAAAGCACAACAAGTCACTACTGAACTATTCCAACTCTTGCATTTCACGACAGAAATTCAAGATGAACTTTGAAAAATAATGAGAATGTAGCTGTGAGAAGGTAAACCACGACAAGACACTACTGAAATATTCCAATTCTTGCATTTTACGAAAGAAATTCAAAATGAACTTTGAAAAATTAAGAGAATATAACTGTGACAAGGTAAAGCACAACAAAACACTACTGAAATATTCCAACTCTTGCATTTCAATAAAAGAAATTCAAAATGAACTATGAAAATCAACAGAATGTAACTGTGACAAGGTAAAGCACAACAAAACACTACTGAAATATTCCAACTCTTGCATTTCACGACAGAAATTCAAAATGAACTTCGAAAAATCAAGAGAATGTAACTGTGACAAGGTAAAGCACAACAAGTCACTACTGAAATATTCCAACTCTTGCATTTCACGACAGAAATTCAAGATGAACTTTGAAAAATCATGAGAATGTAGCTGTGACAAGGTAAACCACGAGAAGACACTACTGAAATATTCCAATTATTGCATTTCACGAAAGAAATTCAAAATCAACTTACAAAAATTAAGAGAATGTAACTGTGACAAGGTAAAGCACAACAAAACACTACTGAAATATTCCAACTCTTGCATTTCAATGAAAGAAATTCAAAATGAGCTATGAAAATCAAGAGAGTGTAAGTATTACAAGTTACAGCACAACAAAACACTACTGAAATATTCAAACTCTTGAATTTCAATAAAAGAAATTCAAAATGAACTATGAAAATCAACAGAATCTAACTGTGACAAGGTAATGCACAACAAAACACTACTGAAATATTCCGACTCTTGCATTTCACGACAGAAATTCTAAATGAACTTCTAAAAATCAAGAGAATGTAACTGTGACAATGTAAAGCACAACAAGTCACTACTGAAATATTCCAACTCTTGCATTTCACGAAAGAAATTCAAGATGAACTTTGAAAAATCATGAGAATGTAGCTGTGACAAGGTAAACCACGACAAGACACTACTGAAATATTCCAATTCTTGCATTTCACGAAAGAAATTCAAAATGAACTATGAAAAATTAAGAGAAAGTAACTGTGACAAGGTAAAGCACAACAACACACTACTGAAATATTCCAACTCTCGCATTTCACGACAGAAATTCAAAATGAACTTCAAAAAATCAAGAGAATGTAACTATGACAAGGTAAAGCACAACAAGTCACTACTGAAATATTCCAACTCTTGCATTTCACGACAGAAATTCAAGATGAACTTTGAAAAATCATGAGAATGTAGCTGTGAGAAGGTAAACCACGACAAGACACAACTGAAATATTCCAATTCTTGCATTTTACGAAAGAAATTCAAAATGAACTTTGAAAAATTAAGAGAATGTAACTGTGACAAGGTAAAGCACAACAAAACACTACTGAAATATTCCAAATCTTACATTTCAATGAAAGAAATTCAAAATTAACTATGAAAATCAACAGAATGTAACTGTGACAAGGTAAAGCACAACAAAACACTACTGAAAAATTCCAACTCTTTCATTACACTACATAAATTAAAAATGAACTTCTAAAAATCAATAGAATGTAACTGTGACAAGGTAAAGCACAACAAGTCACTACTGAAATATTCCAACTCTTGCATTTCAACGAAATAAATCAAAAGTTGACTTTGAAAAATCATGAGAATGTAGCTTTGACAAGGTAAACCACGACAAGACACTACTGAAATATACCAATTCTTGCATTTCACGAAAGAAATTCAAAATGAACTTTGAAAAATCAAGAGAATGTAACTGTGACAAGGTAAAGCACAACAAAACACTACTGAAATATTCCAACTCTTGCATTTCACGACAAAAATTCAAAATGAACTTCGAAAAATCAAGAGAATGTAACTGTGACAAGGTAAAGCACAACAAGTCACTACTGAAATATTCCAAATCTTGCATTTCACGACAGAAATTCAAGATGAACTTTGAAAAATCATGAGAATGTAGCTGTGACAAGGTAAACCACGACAAGACACTACTGAAATATTCCAATTCTTGCATTTCACGAAAGAAATTCAAAATGAACTTTGAAAAATTAAGAGAATGTAACTGTGACAAGGTAAAGCACAACAAAACACTACTGAAATATTCCATCTCTTGCATTGCAATGAAAGAAATACAAAATGAACTATGAAAATCAACAGAATGTAACTGTGACAAGATAAAGCACAACAAATAACTACTGAAATATTCCAACTCTTGCATTTCACGACAGAAATTCAAAATGAACTTCGAAAAGTCAAGAGAATGTAACTGTGACAAGGTAAAGCACAACAAGTCACTACTGAAATATTCCAACTCTTGCATTTCACGACAGAAATTCAAAATGAACTTTGAAAAATCAGGAGACTGTATCTGTGACAAGGTAAACCACGAGAAGACACTACTGAAATATTCCAATTATTGCATTTCACGAAAGAAATTCAAAATTAACTTTGAAAAATTAAGAGAATGCAGCTGTGACAAGATAAACCACAACAAAACAATACTGAAATATTCCAACTCTTGCATTTCAATGAAAGAAATTCAAAATGAACTACGAAAATCAACAGAATGTAACTGTGACAAGGTAAAGCAAAACAAAACACTACTGAAATATTCAAACTCTTGCATTTCAATGAAATAATTACAAATTGAAATATGAAAATCAATAGAATGTAACTGTGACAAGGTAAAGCACAACAAAACACTACTGAAATATTCCAACTCTTGCATTTCACGACATAAATTCAAAATGAACTTCGAACAATCAAGAGAATGTAACTGTGACAAGGTAAAGCACAACAAGTCACTATTGAAACATTCCAACTCTTGCATTTCACGACAGAAATTTAAAATGAACTTTGAAAAATCATGAGAATGTAGCTGTGACAAGTTAAACCACGACAAGACACTACTGAAATATTCCAATTCTTGCATTTCACGAAAGAAATTCAAAATGAACTTTGAAAAATTAAGAGAATGTAACTGTGACAAGGTAAAGCACAACAAAACACTACTGAAATATTCCAACTCTTGCATTTCAATGAAAGGAATTCAAAATGAACTATGAAAATCAACAGAATGTAACTGTGACAAGGTAAAGCACAACAAAACACTACTGAAATAGTCCAACTCTTGCATTTCACGACAGAAATTCAAAATGAACTTAGAAAAATCAAGATAATGTAACTGTGACAAGGTAAAGCACAACAAGTCACTACTGAAATATTCCAACTCTTGCATTTCACGACAGAAATTCAAAATGAAGTTTGAAAAATCATGAGAATGTAGCTGTGACAAGGTAAACCACGACAAGACACTACTGAAATATTCCAATTCTTGCATTTCACGAAAGAAATTCGAAATGAACTTTGAAAAATTAAGAGAATGTAACTGTGACAAGGTAAAGCACAACAAAACACTACTGAAATATTCCAACTCTTGCATTTCACGACAGAAATTCAAAATGAACTTCGAAAAATCAAGAGAATGTAACTGTGACAAGGTAAAGCACAACAAGTTACTACTGAAATATTCCAACTCTTGCATTTCACGACAGAAATTCAAAATGAACTTTGAAAAATCATGAGAATGTAGCTGTGAGAAGGTAAACCATGACAAGACACTACTGAAATATTCCAATTCTTGCATTTTACGAAAGAAATTCAAAATGAACTTTGAAAAATTAAGAGAATGTAACTGTGACAAGGTAAAGCACAACAAAACACTACTGAAATATTCCAACTCTTGCATTTCAATAAAAGAAATTCAAAATGAACTATGAAAATCAACAGAATGTAACTGTGACAAGGTAAAGCACAACAAAACACTACTGAAATATTCCAACTCTTGCATTTCACGACAGAAATTCAAAATGAACTTCGAAAAATCAAGAGAATGTAACTGCGACAAGGTAAAGCACAACAAGTCACTACTGAAATATTCCAACTCTTGCATTTCACGACAGAAATTCAAGATGAACTTTGAAAAATCTTGAGAATGTAGCTGTGACATGGTAAACCACGATAAGACACTACTGAAATATTCCAATTATTGCATTTCACGAAAGAAATTCAAAATCAACTTACAAAAATTAAGAGAATGTAACTGTGACAAGGTAAAGCACAACAAAACACTACTGAAATATTCCAACTCTTGCATTTAAATTAAATAAATACAAAATGAACTATTAAAATCAACAGAATGTAACTGTGACAAGGTAAAGCACAACAAAACACTACTGAAATATTCCAACTCTTGCATTTCAATGAAAGAAATTCAAAATGAGCTATGAAAATCAACAGAATGTAAATATGACAAGTTAAAGCACAACAAAACAATACTGAAATATTCCAACTCTTGCTCTTCACGACTGAAATTCCAAATGAACTTTGAAAAATGAAGAGAATGTAACTGTGACAAGGTAAAGCACAACAAGTCACTACTGAAATATTCCAACTCTTGCATTTCACGACAGAAATATCAAGATGAACTTTGAAAAATAATGAGAATGTAGCTGTGACAAGGTAAACCACGACAATACACTACTGAAATATTCCAATTCTTGCATTTCACGAAAGAAATTCAAAATGAACTATGAAAAATTAAGAGAATGTAACTGTGAAAAGGTAAAGCACAACAAAACACTACTGAAATATTCCAACTCTTGCATTTCACGACAGAAATTCAAAATGAACTTCAAAAAATCAAGAGAATGTAACTCTGACAAGGTAAAGCACAACAAGTCACTACTGAAATATTCCAACTCTTGCATTTCACGACAGAAATTCAAGATGAACTTTGAAAAATCATGAGAATGTAGCTGTGAGAAGGTAAACCACGACAAGACACAACTGAAATATTCCAATTCTTGCATTTTACGAAAGAAATTCAAAATGAACTTTGAAAAATTAAGAGAATGTAACTGTGACAAGGTAAAGCACAACAAAACACTACTGAAATATTCCAACTCTTGCATTTCAATGAAAGAAATTCAAAATGAACTATGAAAATCAACAGAATGTAACTGTGACAAGGTAAAGCACAACAAAACACTACTGAAATATTCCAACTCTTGCATTTCACGACAGAAATTCAAAATGAACTTCGAAAAATCAAGAGAATGTAACTGTGATAAGGTAAAGCACAACAAGTCACTACTGAAATATTCCAACTCTTGCATTTCACGACAGAAATTCAAGATGAACTTTGAAAAATCATGAGAATGTAGCTGTGACAAGGTAAACCACGACAAGACACTACTGAAATATTCCAATTATTGCATTTTACGAAAGATATTCAAAATGAACTTTGAAAAATCAAGAGAATGTAACTGTGACTAGGTAAAGCACAACAAAACACTACTGAAATATTCCAACTCTTGCATTTCAATGAAATAAATACAAATTGAACAATGAAAATAAACAGAATGTAACTGTGAAAAGGTAATGCACAACAAAACACTACTGAAATATACCAACTCTTGCATTTCAATTAAATAAATAAAAAATTAAATATTAAAATAAATAGAATGTATCTGTTACAGGGTAAATAACCACAAAACACTTCTGAAATATTCCAACTCTTGCATTTCACGACAGAAATTCAAAATGAACATTGAAAAATCATGAGAATGTAGCTGTGACAAGGTAAACCACTACAATACACTACTGAAATATTCCAAATCTTACAATTCTCGACAGAAATTCAAAAAGAACTTAGAAATATCATGAGAATGTAACTGTGACAAGGTAAAGCACAACAAAACACTACTGAAATATTCCAACTCTTGCATTTCAATGAAAGAAATTCAAAATGAACTATGAAAATCAACAGAATGTAACTGTGACAAGGTAAAGCACAACAAAACACTACTGAAATATTCCAACTCTTGCATTTCACGACAGAAATTCAAAATGAACTTCGAAAAATCAAGAGAATGTAACTGTGACAAGGTAAAGCACAACAAGTCACTACTGAAATATTCCAACTCTTGCATTTCACGACAGAAATTCAAGATGAACTTTGAAAAATCATGAGAATGTAGCTGTGACAAGGTAAACAACGACAAGACACTACTGAAATATTCCAATTATTGCATTTCACGAAAGAAATTCAAAATGAACTTTGAAAAATTAAGAGAATGTAACTGTGACAAGGTAAAGCACAACAAAACACTACTGAAATATTCCAACTCTTGCATTTCCCGACAGAAATTCAAAATGAACTTTGAAAAATTAAGAGAATGTAACTGTGACAAGGTAAAGCACAACAAAACACTACTGAAATATTCCAACTCTTGCATTTCGCGAAAGAAATTCAAAATGAACTATGAAAATCAACAGAATGTAACTGTGACAAGGTAAAGCACAACAAAACACTACTGAAATATTCCAACTCTTGTATTTCACGACAGAAATTCAAAATGAACTTCGAAAAATCCAGAGAATGTAACTGAGACAAGGTAAAGCACAACAAGTCACTACTGAAATATTCCAATTCTTGCATTTCACGAAAGAAATTCAAAATGAACTTTGAAAAATTAAGAGAATGTAACTGTGACAAGGTAAAGCACAACAAAACACTACTGAAATATTCCAACTCTTGCATTTCACGACAGAAATTCAAAATGAACTTTGAAAAATCATGAGAATGTAGCTGTGACAAGGTAAACCACGACAAGTCACTACTGAAATATTCCAACTCTTTCATTTTACGACAGAAATTCAAAATGAACTTCGAAAAATTAAGAGAATGTAACTGTGACAAGGTAAAGCACAACAAAACACTACTGAAATATTCCAACTCTTGCATTTCAATGAAAGAAATTCAAAAATGAACTTTGAAAAATCAACAGAATGTAACTGTGACAAGGTAATGCACAACAAAACACTACTGAAATATTCCAATTCTTACATTTCACGAAAAAAATTCAAAATGAACTTTGAAAAATTAAGAGAATTTAACTCTTACAAGATAAAGCACAAAAAAACACTACTGAAATATTACAACTCTTGCATTTCAATGAAATAAATTAAAAATTAACTATTAAAATCAATAGACTGTAACTGTGACTAGGTAAAGCACAACAAAACACTACTGAAATATTCCAACTCTTGCATTTCATGACAGAAATTCAAAATGAACTTCGAAAAATCAAGAGAATGTAACTGTGACAAGGTAAAGCACAACAAGTCACTACTGAAACATTCCAACTCTTGCATTTCACGACAGAAATTTAAAATGAACTTTGAAAAATAATGAGAATTTAGCTGTGAGAATTTAACGCACGACAAAAAAATACTTAAATATTACAATTCTTGCATTTCACGTAAGAAATTCAATATGAAATTGGAAAATTTAAGAGAATGTAACTGTGAAAAGATAAAGCACAACAAAACACTACTGAAATATTCCAACTCTTGCATTTCACGACAGAAATTCAAAATGAACTTCGAAAAATCAAGAGAATGTAACTGTGACAAGGTAAAGAACAACAAGTCACTACTGAAATATTCCAACTCTTGCATTTCACGACAGAAATTCAAGACGAACTTTGAAAAATCATGAGAATGTAGCTGTGAGAAGGTAAACCACGACAAGACACTACTGAAATATTCCAATTCTTGCATTTTACGAAAGAAATTCAAAATGAACTTTGAAAAATTAAGAGAATATAACTGTGACAAGGTAAAGCACAACAAAACACTACTGAAATATTCCAACTCTTGCATTTAAATGAAAGAAATTTAAAAAGAACTATGAAAATCAACAGAATGTAACTGTGACAAGGTAAAGCACAACAAAACACTACTGAAATATTCCAACTCTTGCATTTCAATGAAAGAAATTCAAAATGAACTATGATAATCAACAGAATGTAATTGTGACAAGGTAAAGCACAAAAAAACACTACTGAAATATTCCAACTCTTGCATTTAACGACAGAAATTCAAAATGAACTAAGAAAAATAAAGAGAATGTAACTTTGGCAAGGTAAAGCACAACAAGACACTACTGAAATATTCCAACTCTTGCATTTCACGACAGAAATTCAAGATGAACTTTGAAAAATCACGAAAATGTAGCTGTGACAAGGTAAAGCACAACAAAACACTACTGAAATATTCCAATTCTTGCATTTTACGAAAGAAATTCAAAATGAACTTTGAAAAATTAAGAGAATGTAACTGTGACAAGGTAAAGCACAACAAAACACTACTGAAATATTCCAACTCTTGCATTTCACGACAGAAATTCAAAATGAACTTCGAAAAATCAAGAGAATGTAACGGTGACAAGGTAAAGCACAACAAGTTACTACTGAAATATTCCAACTCTTGCATTTCACGACAGAAGTTCAAGATGAACTTTGAAAAATCATGAGAATGTAGCTGTGAGAAGGTAAACCACGACAAGACACTACTGAAATATTCCAATTCTTGCATTTTACGAAAGAAATTCAAAATGAACTTTGAAAAATTAAGAGAATGTAACTGTGACAAGGTAAAGCACAACAAAACACTACTGAAATATTCCAACTCTTGCATTTCTATGAAAGAAATTCAAAATGAACTATGAAAATCAACAGAATGTAACTGTGACAAGGTAAAGCACAACAAAACACTACTGAAATATTCCAACTCTTGCATTTCACGACAGAAATTCAAAATGAACTTCGAAAAATCAAGAGAATGTAACTGTGACAAGGTAAAGCACAACAAGTCACTACTGAAATATTCCAACTCTTGCATTTCACGACAGAAATTCAAGATGAACTTTGAAAAATCATGAGAATGAGGCTGTGACAAGGTAAACCACGACAAGACACTACTTAAATATTCCAATTATTGCATTTCACGAAAGAAATTCAAAATGAACTTTGAAAAATTAAGAGAATGTAACTGTGACAAGGTAAAGCACAACAAAACACTACTGAAATATTCCAACTCTTGCATTTAAATGAAAGAAATTCAAAAAGAACTATGAAAATTAACAGAATGTATCTGTGACAAGGTAAAGCACAACAAAACACTACTTAAATATTCCAACTCTTGAATTTCAATGAAAGAAATTCAAAATGAACTATGAAAATTAACAGAATGTAACTGTGACAAGGTAAAGCACAACAAAACACTACTGAAATATTCCAACTCTTGCATTTCACGACAGAAATTCCAAATGAACTTCGAAAAATCAAGAGAATGTAACTGTGACAAGGTAAAGCACAACAAGTCACTACTGAAATATTCCAACTCTTGCATTTCACGACAAAAATTCAAGAGGAACTTTGAAAAATCATGAGAATGTAGCTGTGACAAGGTAAACCACGACAAGACACTACTGAAATATTCCAATTCTTGCATTTCACGAAAGAAATTCAAAATGAACTTTGAAAAATTAAGAGAATTTAACTGTGACAAGGTAAAGCACAACAAAACACTACTGAAATATTCCAACTCTTGCATTTCACGACAGAAATTCAAAATGAACTTCGAAAAATCAAGAGAATGTAACTATGACAAGGTAAAGCACAACAAGTCACTACTGGAATATTCCAACTCTTGCATTTCACGACAGAAATTCAAGATGAACTTTGAAAAATCATGAGAATGTAGCTGTGAGAAGGTAAACCACGACAAGACACTACTGAAATATTTCAATTCTTGCATTTAACGAAAGAAATTCAAAATGAACTTTGAAAAATTAAGAGAATATAACTGTGACAAGGTAAAGCACAACAAAACACTACTGAAATATTCCAACTCTTGCATTTAAATGAAAGAAATTCAAAAAGAACTATGAAAATTAACAGAATGTAACTGTGACAAGGTAAAGCACAACAAAACACTACTGAAATATTCCAACTCTTGCATTTCACGACAGAAATTCAAAATGAACTTTGAAAAATCAAGGGAATGTAACTGTGACAAGGTAAAGCACAACAAGTCACTACTGAAATATTCCAACTCTTGCATTTCACGACAGAAATTCAAGATGAACTTTGAAAAATCATGAGAATGTAGCTGTGACAAGTTAAACCACTACAAGACACTACTGAAATATTCCAATTCTTGCATTTCAAGAAATAAATTCAAAATGAAATTTGAAAAATTAAGATAATTTAACTGTTACAATTTAAAGAAAAACAAAACACTACTGAAATATTCCAACTCTTGCATTTCAATGAAAGAAATTAAAAATGAACTATGAAAATCAATATAACGTAACTGTGTCAGGGTAAAACCACGACAAGACACTACTGAAATATTCCAATTCTTGCATTTCACGAAAGAAATTCAAAATGAACTTTGAAAAATTAAGAGAATGTAACTGTGACAAGGTAAAGCACAACAAAACACTACTGAAATATTCCAACTCTTGCATTTCAATGAAGGAAATTCAAAATGAACTATGAAAATCAAGAGAATGTAACTGTGACAAGGTAAAGCACAACAAGTATCTACTGAAATGTTCCAACTCTTGCATTTCAACGAAATAAATCCAAAATGAACTTTTAAAAATCATGATAATGTAGCTGTGACAAGGTAAACCACGACAAGACACTACTGAAATATTCCAATTCTTGCATTTCACGATAGAAATTCAAAATGAACTTTGAAAAATTAAGAGAATGTAACTGTGACAAGGTAAAGCACAACAAAACACTACTGAAATATTCCAACTCTTGCATTTCAATGAAAGAAATTCAAAATGAACTATGAAAATCAACAGAATGTAACTGTGACAAGGTAAAGCACAACAAACCACTACTGAAATATTCCAACTCTTGCATTTCACGACAGAAATTCAAAATGAACTTCGAAAAATCAAGAGAATATAACTGTGACAAGGTAAAGCACTACAATTCACTATTGAAATATTCCAACTCTTGCATTTCACGACAGAAATTCAAAATGAACTTAGAAAAATCATGAGAATGTATCTGTGACAAGGTAAACCACTACAAGACACTACTGAAATATTCCAATTCTTGCTTTTCACGAAAGAAATTCAAAATGAACTTTTAAAAATTAAGAGAATGTAACAGTGACAAGGTAAAGCACAACAACACACGACTGAAATATTCCAACTCTCGCATTTCACGACAGAAATTCAAAATGAACTTCGAAAAATCAAGAGAATGTAACTATGACAAGGTAAAGCACAACAAGTCACTACTGAAATATTCCAACTCTTGCATTTCACGACAGAAATTCAATATGAACTTTGAAAAATCATGAGAATGTAGCTGTGAGAAGGTAAACCACGACAAGACACTACTGAAATATTTCAATTCTTGCATTTTACGAAAGAAATTCAAAATGAACTTTGAAAAATTAAGAGAATGTAACTGTGACAAGGTAAAGCACAACAAATCACTACTGAAATATTCCAACTCTTGCATTTAAATGAAAGAAATTCAAAAAGAACTAACAAAATAAACAGAATGTAACTGTGACAAGGTAAAGCAAAACAAAACACTACTGAAATATTCCAACTCTTGCATTTCACGACAGAAATTCAAAATTAACTTCAAAAAATCAAGAGAATGTAGCTGTTACAAGGTAAAGCACAACAATTCACTACTGAAATATTCCAACTCTTGCATTTCAAGAAAGAAATTCAAGATGAACTTTGAAAAATCATGAGAATGTAGCTGTGACAAGGTAAACCACGACACGACACTGCTGAAATATTCCCATTCTTTCATTTCACGAAAGAAATTCAAAATTAACTTTTAAAAATTAATAGAATGTAACTCTGACAAGGTAAAGAAAAACAATACACTACTGAAATATTCCAACTCTATCATTTCAATGAACGAAATTCAAAATGAACTATGAAAATCAACAGAACGTAACTGTGTCAGGGTAAAACCACGACAAGACACTACTGAAATATTCCAATTCTTGCATTTCACGAAAGAAATTCAAAATGAACTTTGAAATATTAAGAGAATGTAACTGTGACAAGGTAAAGCACAACAAAACACTACTGAAATATTCCAACTCTTGCATTTCAATGAAGGAAATTCAAAATGAACTATGAAAATCAAGAGAATGTAACTGTGACAAGGTAAAGCACAACAAGTATCTACTGAAATGTTCCAACTCTTGCATTTCAACGAAAGAAATCCAAAATGAACTTTTAAAAATCATGAGAATGTAGCTGTGACAAGGTAAACCACGACAAGACACTACTGAAATATTCCAATTCTTGCATTTCACGAAAGAAATTCAAAATGAACTTTGAAAAATTAAGAGAATGTAACTGTGACAAGGTAAAGCACAACAAAACACTACTGAAATATTCCAACTCTTGCATTTCAATGAAAGAAATTCAAAATGAACTATGAAAATCAACAGAATGTAACTGTGACAAGGTAAAGCACAACAAAACACTACTGAAATATTCCAACTCTTGGATTTCACGACAGAAAATAAAAAAGAACATAGAAAAATCAAGAGAATTTAACTGTGACAAGGTAAAGCACAACAACACACTACTGAAATATTCCAACTCTTGCATGTCATGACAGAAATTCAATATGAACTTTGAAAAATCATGAGAATGTAGCTGTGACAAGGTAAACCACTACAAAACACTACTGAAATATTCCAATTCTTGCTTTTCACGAAAGAAATTCAAAATGAACTTTGAAAAATTAAGAGAATGTAACTGTGACAAGGTAAAGCACAACAAAACACTACTGAAATATTCCAACTCTCGCATTTCACGACAGAAATTCAAAATTAACTTCAAAAAATCAAGAGAATGTAACTATGACAAGGTAAAGCACAACAAGTCACTACTGAAATATTCCAACTCTTGCATTTCACGACAGAAATTCAAGATGAACATTGAAAAATAATGAGAATGTAGCTGTGAGAAGGTAAACCATGACAAGACACTACTGAAATATTCCAACTCTTGCATTTCACGAAAGAAATTCAAAATGAACTTTGAAAAATTAAGAGAATGTAACTGTGACAAGGTAAAGCACAACAAAACACTACTGAAATATTCCAACTCTTGCATTTCAATGAAAGAAATTCAAAATGAACTATGAAAATCAACAGAATGTAACTGTGAAAAGGTAAAGCACAACAAAACTCTACTGAAATATTCCAACTCTTGCATTCCACGACAGAAATTCAAAATAAACTTCAAAAAATCAAGAGAATGTAACTGTGGAAAGGTAAAGCACAACAAGTCACTACTGAAATATTCCAACTCTTGCATTTCACGACAGAAATTCAAGATGAACTTTAAAAAATCATGAGAATGTAGCTTTGACAAGGTAAACCACGACAAGACACTACTGAAATATTCGAATTATTGCATTTCACGAAAGATATTCAAAATGAACTTTGAAAAATTAAGAGAATGTAACTGTGACAAGGTAAAGCACAACAAAACACTACTGAAATATTCCAACTCTTGCATTTAAATGAAAGAAATTCAAAAAGAACTATGAAAATTAACAGAATGTAACTGTGACAAGGTAAAGCACAACAAAACACTACTGAAATATTCCAACTCTTTCATTTAACGAAAGAAATTAAAAATTTACTTATAAAAATCAAGAGAATGTAACTGTGACAAAGTAAAGCACAACAAGTCACTACTGAAATATTCCAACTCTTGCATTTCACGACAGAAATTCAAAATGAACTTTGAAAAATCATGAGAATGTAGCTGTGACAAGGTAAACCACGACAAGACACTACTGAAATATTCCAATTCTTGCATTTCACGAAAGAAATTCAAAATGAACTTTGAAAAATTAAGAGAATGTAACTGTGACAAGGTAAAGCACAACAAAACACTACTGAAATATTCCAACTCTTGCATTTCAATGAAAGAAATTCAAAATGAACTATGAAAATCAACAGAATGTAACTGTGACAAGGTAAAACCACGACAAGACACTGCTGAAATATTCCCATTCTTTCATTTCACTAAAGAAATTCAAAATGAACTTTTAAAAGTAAAGAGAATGTAACTGTGACAAGGTAAAGCAAAACAAAACACTACTGAAATATTCCAACTCTTTCATTTCAATGAAAGAAATTCAAAATGAACTATGAAAATCAAGAGAATGTAACTGTGACAAGGTAAAGCACAACAAGTATCTACTGAAATGTTCCAACTATTGCATTTCAACGAAATAAATCCAAAATCAACTTTTAAAAATCATGAGAATGTAGCTGTGACAAGGTAAACCACGACAATACACTACTGAAATATTCCAATTCTTTCATTTAGCGAAAGAAATTCAAAATGAACTTTGAAAAATTAAGAGAATGTAACTGTGACAAGGTAAAGCACAACAAAACACTACTGAAATATTCCAACTCTTGCATTTCAATGAAAGAAATTCAAAATGAACTATGAAAATCAACAGAATGTAACTGTGACAAGGTAAAGCACAACAAAACACTACTGAAATATTCCAACTCTTGCATTTCACGACAGAAATTCAAAATGAACTTCGAAAAATCAAGAGAATGTAACTGTGACAAGGTAAAGCACAACAAGTCACTACTGAAATATTGCAACTCTTGCATTTCACGACAGAAATTCAAGATGAACTTTGAAAAATCATGAGAATGTAGCTGTGACAAGGTAAACCACGACAAGACACTACTGAAATATTCCAATTCTAGCATTTCACGAAAGAAATTCAAAATGAACTTTGAAAAATTAAGAGAATGTAACTGTGACAAGGTAAAGCACAACAAAACACTACTGAAATATTCCAACTCTTGCATTTCAATGAAAGAAATTCAAAATGAACTATGAAAATCAACAGAACTGTGACACTACTGAACAGAACTGTAACTGTGACAAGGTAAAGAACAACAAAACACTACTGAAATATTGCAACTCTTGCATTTCATGACAGAAATTCAAAATGAACTTCGAAAAATCAAGAGAATGTAACTGTGACAAGGTAAAGCACAACAAGTCACTACTGAAATATTCCAACTCTTGCATTTCACGACAGAAATTCAAGATGAACTTTGAAAAATCATGAGAATGTAGCTGTGACAAGGTAAACCACGACAAGACACTACTGAAATATTCCAATTATTGCATTTCACGAAAGAAATTCAAAATGAACTTCAAAAAATTAAGAGAATGTAACTGTGACAAGGTAAAGCACAACAAAACACTACTGAGATATTCCAACTCTTGCATTTCAATGAAAGAAATTCAAAATGAACTATGAAAATCAACAGAATGCAACTGTGAGAAGGTAAAGCACAACAAAACACTACTGAAATATTCCAACTCTTGCATTTCAATGAAATAAATTCAAAATGAACTATGAAAATCAACAGAATGTAACTGTGACAAGGTAAAGCACAACAAAACACTACTGAAATATTCCAACTCTTGCATTTCACGACAGAAATTCAAAATGAACTTTTAAAAATCAAGAGAATGTAACTGTGACAAGGTAAAGCACAACAAGTCACTACTGAAACATTCCAATTCTTGCATTTCACGACAGAAATTCAAAATGAACTATGAAAATCAACAGAATGTAACTGTGACAAGGTAAAGCACAAAAAAACACTACTGAAATATTCCAACTCTTGTATTTCACGACAGAAATTCAAAATGAACTTCAAAAAATCAAGAGAATGTACCTTTACAAGGTAAAGCACAACAAGTCACTACTGAAGTATTCCAACTCTTGTATTTCACGACAGAAATTCAAAATGAACTTTGAAAAATCATGAGAATGTAGTTGTGACAAGGTAAACAACGAGAAGACACTACTGAAATATTCCAATTCTTGCATTTCAACGAAAGAAATCCAAAATTAACTTTGAAAAATTAAGAGAATGTAACTATGACAAGGTAAAGTACAACAAAATACTACTGAAATATTCCAACTCTTGCATTTCACGACAAAAATTCAAAATGAACTTTGAAAAATCAAGAGAATGTAGCTTTGACAAGGTAAACCACGACAAGTCACTACTGAAATATTCCAATTCTTGCATTGCACGACAGAAATACAAAATTAAATTCGAAAAATCAACAGAATGTAACTATGACAAGTTAAAGCACAACAAAACACTACTGAAATATTCCAACTCTTACATTTCAATAAAATAAATTAAAAATGAACTATGAAAATCAACAGATTGTACCTTTGACAAGGTAAAGCACAACAAAACACTACTGAAATATTCCAATTCTTGCATTTCACGAAAGAAATTCAAAATGAACTTTGAAAAATTAATAGAATGTAACTGTGACAAGGTAAAGCACAAAAAAAAACTAATTAAATATTACAACTCTTTCATTTAAATTAAATAAATTAAAAATGAACTATTAAAATCAACAGAATGTAACTTTTACAATGTAAATAAAAACAAAACACTACTGAAATATTCCAACTCTTGCATTTCATGACAGAAATTCAAAATGAACTTCGAAAAATCAAGAGAATGTAACTGTGACAAGGTAAAGCACAACAAGTCACTATTGAAACATTCCAACTCTTGCATTTCACGACAGAAATTTAAAATGAACTTTGAAAAATCATGAGAATGTAGCTGTGACAAGGTAAACCACGACAAGACACTACTGAAATATTCCAATTCTTGCATTTCACGACAGAAATTCAAAATGAACTTAGAAAAATCACGAGAATGTACCTGTGACAAGGTAAAGCACAACAAAACACTACTGAAATATTCCAACTCTTGCATTTCACGAAAGAAATTCAAAAAGAACTTCGAAAAATCAAGAGAATGTAACTGTGACAAGGTAAAGCACAACAAGTTACTACTGAAATATTCCAACTCTTGCATTTCTCGACAGAAGTTCAAGATGAACTTTGAAAAATCATGAGAATGTAGCTGTGAGAAAGTAAACCACGACAAGACACTACTGAAATATTCCAATTCTTGCATTTTACGAAAGAAATTCAAAATGAACTTTGAAAAATTAAGAGAATGTAACAGTGACAAGGTAAAGCACAACAAAACACTACTGAAATATTCCAACTCTTGCATTTCACGACATAAATTCAAAATGAACTTCGAAAAATCAAGAGAATGTAACTGTGACAAGGTAAAGCACAACAAGTTACTACTGAAATATTCCAACTCTTGCATTTCACGACAGAAGTTCAAGATGAACTTTGAAAAATCATGAGAATGTAGCTGTGAGAAGGTAAACCACGACAAGACACTACTGAAATATTCCAATTCTTGCATTTTACGAAAGAAATTCAAAATGAACTTTGAAAAATTAAGAGAATGTAACTGTGACAAGGTAAAGCACAACAAAACACTACTGAAATATTCCAACTCTTGCATTTCAATAAAAAATGAACTATGAAAATCAACAGAATGTAACTGTGACAAGGTAAAGCACAACAAAACACTACTGAAATATTCCAACTCTTGCATTTCACGACAGAAATTCAAAATGAACTTCGAAAAATCAAGAGAATGTAACTGTGACAAGGTAAAGCACAACAAGTCACTACTGAAATATTCCAACTCTTGCATTTCACGACAGAAATTCAAGATGAACTTTGAAAAATCATGAGAATGATGCTGTGACAAGGTAAACCACGACAATACACTACTGAAATATTCCAATTATTGCATTTCACGAAAGAAATTCAAAATGAACTTTGAAAAATTAAGAGAATGTAACTGTGACAAGGTAAAGCACAACAAAACACTACTGAAATATTCCAACTCTTGCATTTCAATGAAAGAAATTCAAAAAGAACTATTAAAATTAAGAGAATTTAACTGTGAAAATTTAAAGCACTAAAACACACGAATGATATATTCCAACTCTTAAATTTCAATGAAAGAAATTCAAAATGAACAATTAAAATTAAAAGAATTTAACTGTGGCAAGGTAAAGCACAACAAAACACTACAGAAATATTCCAACTCTTGCATTTCACGACAGAAATTCAAAATGAACTTCGAAAAATCAAGAGAATGTAACTGTGACAAGGTAAAGCACAACAAGGCACTACTGAAATATTCCAACTCTTGCATTTCACGACAGAAATTCAAGAGGAACTTTGAAAAATCATGAGAATGTAGCTGTGACAAGGTAAACCACGACAAGACACTACTGAAATATTCCAATTCTTGCATTTCACGAAAGAAATTCAAAATGAACTTTAAAAAATTAAGAGAATGTAACTGTGACAAGGTAAAGCACAACAAAACACTACTGAAATATTCCAACTCTTGCATTTCACGACAGAAATTCAAAATGAACTTCGAAAAATCAAGAGAATGTAACTATGACAAGGTAAAGCACAACAAGTCACTACTGAAATATTCCAACTCTTGCATTTCACGACAGAAATTCAAAATGAACTTTGAAAAATCATGAGAATATAGCTGTGACAAGGTAAACCACGACAAGACACTACTGAAATGTTCCAATTCTTGCATTTCACGAAAGAAATTCAAAATGAACTTTGAAAAATTAAGAGAATGTAACTGTGACAAGGTAAAGCACAACAAAACACTACTGAAATATTCCAACTCTAGCATTTCACGACAGAAATTCAAAATGAACTTCAAAAAATCAAGAGAATGTAACTATGACAAGGTAAAGCACAACAAGTCACTACTGAAATATTCCAACTCTTGCATTTCACGACAGAAATTCAAGATGAACTTTGAAAAATCATGAGAATGTAGCTGTGAGAAGGTAAACCACGACAAGACACTACTGAAATATTCCAATTCTTGCATTTTACGAAAGAAATTCAAAATGAACTTTGAAAAATTAAGAGAATGTAACTGTGACAAGGTAAAGCACAACAAAACACTACTGAAATATTCCAACTCTTGCATTTCAATGAAAGAAATTCAAAATGAACTATGAAAATCAACAGAATGTAACTGTGACAAGGTAAAGCACAACAAAACACTACTGAAATATTCCAACTCTTGCATTTCACGACAGAAATTCAAAATGAACTTCGAAAAATCAAGAGAATGTAACTGTGACAAGGTAAAGCACAACAAGTCACTACTGAAATATTCCAACTCTTGCATTTCACGACAGAAATTCAAGATGAACTTAGAAAAATCATGAGAATGTAGCTGTGACAAGGTAAACCACGACAAGACACTACTGAAATATTCGAATTATTGCATTTCACGAAAGATATTCAAAATGAACTTTGAAAAATTAAGAGAATGTAACTGTGACAAGGTAAAGCACAACAAAACACTACCGAAATATTCCAACTCTTGCATTTAAATGAAAGAAATTCAAAAAGAACTATGAAAATTAACAGAATGTAACTGTGACAAGGTAAAGCACATCAAAACACTACTGAAATATTCCAACTCTTGCATTTCAAGACAGAAATTCAAAATGAACTTCGAAAAATAAAGAGAATGTAACTGTGACAAGGTAAAGCACAACAAGTCACTACTGAAATATTCCAACTCTTGCATTTCACGACAGAAATTCAAGATGAACTTTGAAAAATCATGAGAATGTAGCTGTGACAAGGTAAACCACGACAAGACACTACTGAAATATTCCAATTCTTGCATTTCACGAAAGAAATTCAAAATGAACTTTGAAAAATTAAGAGAATGTAACTGTGACAAGGTAAAGCACAACAAAACACTACTGAAATATTCCAACTCTTGCATTTCAATGAAAGAAATTCAAAATGAACTATGAAAATCAACAGAATGTAACTGTGACAAGGTAAAACCACGACAAGACACTACTGAAATATTCCAATTCTTGCATTTCACGAAAGAAATTCAAAATGAACTTTGAAAAATTAAGAGAATGTAACTGTGACAAGGTAAAGCACAACAAACCACTACTGAAATATTCTAACTCTTGCATTTCTATGAAAGAAATTCAAAATGAACTATGAAAATCAAGAGAATGTAACTGTGACAAGGTAAAGCACAACAAGTCTCTACTGAAATGTTCCAACTCTTGCATTTCAACGAAAGAAATCCAAAATTAAACTTGAAAAATAATGAGAATGTATCTGTGACAAGGTAAAGCACGAAAATACACTACTGAAATATTCCAATTCTTGCATTTCACGAAAGAAATTCAAAATGAACTTTGAAAAATTAAGAGAATGTAACTGTGACAAGGTAAAGCACAACAAAACACTACTGAAATATTCCAACTCTTGCATTTCAATGAAATAAATTAAAAATGAACTATGAAAATAAAGATAATGTAACTGTGACAAGGTAAATCACAACAAAACACTACTGAAATATTCCAACTCTTGAATTTCAATTAAATAAATAAAAAATTACCTATGAAAATCAACAGAATGTAACTGTGACAAGGTAAAGCACAACAAAACACTACTGAAATATTCTAACTCTTGCATTTCACGACAGAGATTCAAAATGAACTTTTAAAAATCAAGAGAATGTAACTGTGACAAGGTAAAGCACAACAAGTCACTACTGGAACATTCCAATTCTTGCATTTCACGACAGAAATTTAAAATGAACTTTGAAAAATCATGAGAATGTAGCTGTGACAAGGTAAACCACGACAAGACACTACTGAAATATTCCAATTCTTGCATTTCACGAAAGAAATTCAAAATGAACTTTGAAAAATTAAGAGAATGTAACTATGACAAGGTAAAGCACAACAAAACACTTCTGAAATATTCCAATTCTTGCATTTCACGAAAGAAATTCAAAATGAACTATGAAAATCAACAGAATGTAACTGTGACAAGGTAAAGCACAACAAAACACTACTGAAATATTCCAACTCTTGCATTTCACGACAGAAATTCAAAATGAACTTCGAAAAATCAAGAAAATGTAACTGTGACAAGGTAAAGCACAACAAGTCACTACTGAAATATTCCAACTCTTGCATTTCACGACAGAAATTCAAGATGAACTTAGAAAAATCATGAGAATGTAGCTGTGACAAGGTAAACCACGACAATACACTACTGAAATATTCCAAATCTTGCATTTCACGAAAGAAATTCAAAATGAACTTTGAAAAATAAAGAGAATGTAACTGTGACAAGGTAAAGAACAACAAAACACTACTGAAATATTCCAACTCTTTCATTTCAATGAAAGAAATTCAAAATGAACTATAAAAATCAACAGAATGTAACTGTGACAATGTAAAACCACGACAAGACACTACTGAAATATTCCAATTCTTGCATTTCACGAAAGAAATTCAAAATGAACTTTGAAAAATTAAGAGAATGTAACTGTGACAAGGTAAAGCACAACAAAACACTACTGAAATATTCCAACTCTTGCATTTCAATTAAATAAATTAAAAATGAACTATTAAAATCAAAAGAATGTAACTGTGACAAGGTAAAGCACAACAAGTATCTACTGAAATATTCCAACTCTTTCATTTCAACGAAATAAATCCAAAATGAACTTTTAAAAATCATGAGAATGTAGCTGTGACAAGGTAAACCACGACAAGACACTACTGAAATATTCCAATTCTTGCATTTCACGAAAGAAATTCAAAATGAACTTTGAAAAATTAAGGGAATGTAACTGTGACAAGGTAAAGCACAACAAAACACTACTGAAATATTCCAACTCTTGCATTTCAATGAAAGAAATTCAAAATGAACTATGAAAATCAACAGAATGTAACTGTGACAAGGTAAAGCACAACAAAACACTACTGAAATATTCCAACTCTTGCATTTCACGACAGAAATTCAAAATGAACTTCGAAAAATCAAGAGAATGTAACTGTGACAAGGTAAAGCACAACAAGTCACTACTGAAATATTCCAACTCTTGCATTTCACGACAGAAATTCAAGATGAACTTTGAAAAATCATGAGAATGTAGCTGTGACAAGGTAAACCACGACAAGACACTACTGAAATATTCCAATTCTTGCATTTCACGACAGAAATTCAAAATGAACTTCAATCATGAGAATGGTGACAAGGTAAAGCACAACAAAACACTTCTGAAATATTCCAACTCTTGTATTTCACGACAGAAATTCAAAATGAACTTCGAAAAATCATGAGAATGTAGCTGTGACAAGGTAAACCACGACAAGACACTACTTAAATAGTCCAATTCTTGCATTTCAAGAAAGAAATTCAAAATGAACTTTGAAAAATTAAGAGAATGTAACTGTGACAAGGTAAAGCACAACAAAACACTACTGAAATATTCCAACTCTTGCATTTCACGAAAGAAATTCAAAATGAACTATGAAAATCAACAGAATGTAACTGTGACAAGGTAAAGCACAAAAAAAAACTACTGAAATATTCCAACTCTTGTATTTCACGACAGAAATTCAAAATGAACCTTAAAAAATCAAGAGAATGTAACTTTGACAAGGTAAAGCACAACAAGTCATTACTGAAATATTCCAACTCTTGTAATTCACGACAGAAATTCAAAATGAACTTTGAAAAATCATGAGAATGTCGCTGTGACAAGGTAAAGCACGACAAGACACTACTGAAATATTCCAACTCTTGCATTTCACGACAGAAATTCAAAATGAACTTTGAAAAATCATGAGAATGTAGCTGTGACAAGGTAAACCACGACAAGACACTACTGAAATATTCCAATTCTTGCATTTCACGAAAGAAATTCAAAATGAACTTTGAAAAATTAAGAGAATGTAACTGTGACAAGGTAAAGCACAACAAAACACTACTGAAATATTCCAATTCTTTCATTTCACTTAAGGAAATAAAAAATTAACTTTAAAAATAAAGAGAATGTAACTGTGACAAGGTAAAGCACAACAAAACACTACTGAAATATTCCAACTCTTGCATTTCACGACAGAAATTCAAAATGAACTTCAAAAAATCAAGAGAATGTAACTGTGACAAGGTAAAGCACAACAAGTCACTACTGAAATATTCCAACTCTTGCATTTCACGACAGAAATTCAAGATGAACTTTGAAAAATCATGAGAATGTAGCTGTGAAAAGGTAAACCACGACAATACACTACTGAAATATTCCAATTATTGCATTTCTCGAAAGAAATTCAAAATGAACTTTGAAAAATTAAGAGAATGTAACTGTGACAAGGTAAAGCACAACAACACACTACTGAAATATTCCAACTCTTGCATTTCAATGAAAGAAATTCAAAAAGAACTACGAAAATCAATAGAATGTAACTGTGACAAGGTAAAGCACAACAAAACACTACTGAAATATTCCAACTCTTGCATTTCAATGAAAGAAATTTAAATTGAACTATTAAAATCAACAGAATGTAACTGTGACAAGGTAAAGCACAACAACACACTACAGAAATATTCCAACTCTTGAATTTCACGACAGAAATTCAAAATAAACTTCGAAAAATCAAGAGAATGTAACTGTGACAAGGTAAAGCACAACAAGTCACTATTGAAACATTCCAACTCTTGCATTTCACGACAGAAATTTAAAATGAACTTTGAAAAATCATGAGAATGTAGCTGTGACAAGTTAAACCACGACAAGACACTACTGAAATATTCCAATTCTTTCATTTCACTAAAGAAATTCAAAATTAACTTTGAAAAATTAAGAGAATGTAACTGTGACAAGGTAAAGCACAACAAAACACTACTGAAATATTCCAACTCTTGCATTTCAATGAAAGAAATTCAAAATGAACTATGAAAATCAACAGAATGTAACTGTGACAAGGTAAAGCACAACAAAACACTACTGAAATATTCCAACTCTTGAATTTCAATGAAAGAAATTCAAAATGAACAATGAAAATCAACAGAATATAACTATGACAAGGTAAAACACAACAAAACACTACTGAAATATTCCAACTCTTGCATTTCAATGAAAGAAATTCAAAATTAACTATGAAAATCAACAGAATGTAACTGTGACAAGGTAAAGCACAACAAAACACTACTGAAATATTCCAACTCTCGCATTTCACGACAGATTTTCAAAATGAACTTTGAAAAATCATGAGAATGTAGCTGTGACAAGGTAAACCACGACAAGACACTACTGAAATATTCCAACTCTTGCATTTCACGACAGAAATTCAAAATGAACTTTGAAAAATTAAGAGAATGTAACTCTGACAAGGTAAAGCTCAACAAAACACAGAAATTCAAAATGAACTTCGAAAAATCAAGAGAATGTAACTGTGACAAGGTAAAGCATAACAAGTCACTACTGAAATATTCCAACTCTTGCATTTCACGACAGAAATTCAAAATGAACTTGGAAGAATTAAGAAAATGTAACTGTGACAAGGTAAAGCACAACAAAACACTACTGAAATATTTCAACTCTTGCATTTTACGACAGAAGTTCAAAATGAACTATGAAAATCAACAGAATGTAACTGTGACAAGGTAAAGCACAACAAAACACTACTGAAATATTCCAACTCTCGCATTTCACGACAGAAATTCAAAATGAACTTTGAAAAATCATGAGAATGTAGCTGTGACAAGGTAAACCACGACAAGACAATACTGAAATATTCCAATTCTTGCATTTCATGAAAGAAATTCAAAATGAACTTTGAAAAATTAAGAGAATGTAACTGTGACAAGGTAAAGCACAACAAAACACTACTGAAATATTCCAACTCTTGCATTTCGTGAAAGAAATTCAAAATGAACTATGAAAATCAACAGAATGTAACTGTGACAAGGTAAAGCACAACAAAACACTTCTGAAATATTCCAACTCTTGTATTTCACGACAGAAATTCAAAATGATCTTCGAAAAATCAAGAGAATGTAACTGTGACAAGGTAAAGCACAACAAGTCACTACTGAAATATTCCAACTCTTGTATTTCACGACAGAAATTCAAAATGAACTTTGAAAAATGATGGGAATGTAGCTGTGACAAGGTAAAACACGACATGACACTACTGAAATATTCTAATTCTTGCATTTCACGAAAGAAATTCAAAATGAACTTTGAAAAATTAAGAGAATGTAACTGTGACAAGGTAAAGCACAACAAAACACTACTGAAATATTCCAACTCTTACATTTCACGACAGAAATTCAAAATGAACTTTGAAAAATCATGAGAATGTAGCTGTGACAAGGTAAACCACAACAAGGCACTACTGAAATATTCCAATTCTTGCATTTCACGAAAGAAATTCAAAATGAACGTAGAAAAATTAAGAGAATGTAACTGTGACAAGGTCAAGCACAACAAAACACTACTGAAATATTCCAACTCTTGCATTTCGCGAAAGAAATTCAAAATGAACTATGAAAATCAACAGAATGTAACTGTGACAAGGTAAAGCACAAAAAAACACTACTGAAATATTCCAACTCTTGTATTTCACGACAGAAATTCAAAATGAACTTAAAAAAATCAAGAGAATGTAACTGTTACAATGTAAAGCACAACAAGTCACTACTGAAATATTCCAACTCTTTAATTTCACGACAGAAATTCAAAATGAACTTTGAAAAATCATGAGAATGTAGCTGTGACAAGGTAAACCACGACATGACACTACTGAAATATTCCAATTCTTGCATTTCACGAAAGAAATTCAAAATGAACTTAGAAAAATTAAGAGAATGTAACTCTGACAAGGTAAAGCACAACAAAACACTACTGAAATATTCCAACTCTTGCATTTCACGACAGAAATTCAAAATGAACTTAGAAAAATCATGAGAATGTAGCTGTGACAAGGTAAACCACGACAAGACACTACTGAAATATTCCAATTCTTGCATTTCACGACAGAAATTCAAAATGAACTTCGAAAAATCAAGAGAATGTAACTGTGACAAGGTAAAGCACAACAAAACACTACTGAAATATTCCAACTCTTGCATTTCAATGAAAGAAATACAAAATGAACTATGAAAATAAACAGAATTTAACTGTGACAAGGTAATGCACAACAAAACACTACTGAAATATTCCAAATCTTGCATTTCACGAAAGAAATTCAAAATGAACTTTGAAAAATAAAGAGAATGTAACTTTGACAAGGTAAAGCACAAAAAAACACTAATGAAATATTCCAAATCTTTCATTTAAATTAAATAAATTCAAAATGAACTATGAAAATCAACAGAATGTAACTGTGACAAGTTAAAGCACAACAAAACACTACTGAAATATTCCAACTCTTGCATTTCACGACAGAAATTCAAAATGAACTTCGAAAAATCAAGAGAATGTAACTGTGACAAGGTAAAGCACAACAAGTCACTATTGAAACATTCCAACTCTTGCATTTCACGACAGAAATTTAAAATGAACTTTGAAAAATCATGAGAATGTAGCTGTGACAAGGTAAACCACGACAAGACACTACTGAAATATTCCAATTCTTGCATTTCAAGAAAGAAATTCAAAATGAACTTTGAAAAATTAAGAGAATGTAACTGTGACAAGGTAAAGCACAACAAAACACTACTGAAATATTCCAACTCTTGCATTTCACGACAGAAATTCAAAATGAACTTCGAAAAATCAAGAGAATGTAACTGTGACAATGTAAAGCACAACAATTCACTACTGAAATATTCCAACTCTTGAATTTCACGACAGAAATTCAAGATGAACTTTGAAAAATAATGAGAATGTAGCTGTGAGAAGGTAAACCACGACAAGACACTACTGAAATATTCCAATTCTTGCATTTCACGAAAGAAATTCAAAATGAAATTTGAAAAATTAAGAGAATGTAACTTTGACAAGGTAAAGCACAACAAAACACTACTGAAATATTCCAACTCTTGCATTTCACGAAAGAAATTCAAAATGAACTTCGAAAAATAACGAGAATGTAACTGTGACAAGGTAAAGCACAACAAGTCACTACTGAAATATTCCAACTCTTGCATTTCACGACAGAAATTCAAGATGAACTTTGAAAAATCATGAGAATGTAGCTGTGTCAAGTTAAACCACGACAAGACACTACTGAAATATTCCAATTATTGCATTTCACGAAAGAAATTCAAAATGAACTTTGAAAAATTAAGAGAATGCAACTGTGACAAGGTAAAGCACAACAAAACACTACTGAAATATTCCAACTCTTGCATTTAAATGAAAGAAATTCAAAAAGAACTATGAAAATTAACAGAATGTAACTGTGACAAGATAAAGCACAACAAAACACTACTGAAATATTCCAACTCTTGCATTTCACGACAGAAATTACAAATGAACTTCGAAAAATCAAGAGAATGTAACTGTGACAAGGTAAAGCACAACAAGTCACTATTGAAACATTCCAACTCTTGCATTTCACGACAGAAATTTAAAATGAACTGTGAAAAATCACGAGAATGTAGCTGTGACAAGGTAAACCATGACAAGACACTACTGAAATATTCCAATTCTTGCATTTCACGAAAGAAATTCAAAATGAACTTTGAAAAATTAAGAGAATGTTACTGTGACAAGGTAAAGCACAACAAAACACTACTGAAATATTCCAACTCTTGCATTTCATGAAAGAAATTCAAAATGAACTATCAAAATCAACAGAATGTAACTGTGACAAGGTAAAGTACAACAAAACACTACTGAAATATTCCAACTCTTGCATTTCAATGAAAGAAATTCAAAATGAACAATGAAAATCAACAGAATATAACTGTGACAAGGTAAAGCACAACAAAACACTACTGAAATATTCAAACTCTTGCATTTCAATGAAAGAAATTCAAAATGAACTATGAAAATCAACAGAATGTAACTGTGACAAGGTAAAGCACAACGAAACACTACTGAAATATTCCAACTCTTGCATTTCACGACAGAAATTCAAAATGAACTTTGAAAAATCATGAGAATTTAGCTGTGACAAGGTCAACCACAACACGACACTACTGAAATATTCCAATTCTTGCATTTCACGACAGAAATTCAAAATGAACTTCGAAAAATCAAGAGAATGTAACTGTGACAAGGTAAAGCACAACAAAACACAGAAATTCAAAATGAACTTCGAAAAATCAAGAGAATGTAACTGTGACAAGGTAAAGCATAACAAGTCACTACTGAAATATTCCAACTCTTGCATTTCACGACAGAAATTCAAAATGAACTTGGAAGAATTAAGAGAATGTAACTGTGACAAGGTAAAGCACAACAAAACACTACTGAAATATTCCAACTCTTGCATTTTACGACAGAAGTTCAAAATGAACTATGAAAATCAACAGAATGTAACTGTGACAAGGTAAAGCACAACAAAACACTACTGAAATATTCAAACTCTCGCATTTCATGACAAAAATTCAAAATGAACTTTGAAAAATCATGAGAATGTAGCTGTGACAAGGTAAAGCACGAAAAAACACTACTGAAATATTCCAACTCTTGCATTTCGCGAAAGAAATTCAAAATGAACTATGAAAATCAACAGAATGTAACTGTGACAAGGTAAAGCACTACAAAACACTACTGAAATATTCCAACTCTTGTATTTCACGACAGAAATTCAAAATGAACCTCGAAAAAACAAGAGAATGTAACTGTGACAAGGTAAAGCACAACAAGTCACTACTGAAATATTCCAACTCTTGTATTTCACGACAAAAATTCAAAATGAACTACGAAAAATCATGAGAATGTAGCTGTGACAAGGTAAACCACGACATGACACTACTGAAATATTCCAATTCTTGCATTTCACGACAGAAATTCAAAATGAACTTTGAAAAATTAAGAGAATGTAACTGTGACAAGGTAAAGCACAACAACACACAACTGAAATATTCCAACTCTTGCATTTCACGAAAGAAATTCAAAATGAACATTGAAAAATCAAGAGAATGTATCTGTGACAAGGTAAACCACGACAAGGCACTACTGAAATATTCCAATTCTTGCATTTCACGAAAGAAATTCAAAATGAACTTTGAAAAATTAAGAGAATGTAACTGTGACAAGGTAAAGCACAACAAAACACTACTGAAATATTCCAACTCTTGTATTTCACGACAGAAATTCAAAATGAACTTCGAAAAATCAAGAGAATGTAACTGTGACAAGGTAAAGCACAACAAGTCACTACTGAAATATTCCAACTCTTGTATTTCACGACAAAAATTCAAAATGAACTATGAAAAATCATGAGAATGTAGCTGTGACAAGGTAAACCACGACAAGACACTACTGAAATATTCCAATTCTTGCATTTCACGAAAGAAATTCAAAATGAACTTTTAAAAATTAAGAGAATGTAACTGTGACAAGGTAAAGCACAACAAAACACTACTGAAATATTCCAACTCTTGCATTTCACGACAGAAATTCAAAATGAATTTTGAAAAATCATGAGAATGTATCCTTGACAAGGTAAACCACGACAAGACACTACTGAAATATTCCAACTCTTGCATTTCACGACAGAAATTCAAAATGAACTTCGAAAAATTAAGAGAATGTAACTGTGACAAGGAAAAGCACAACAAAACACTACTGAAATATTCCAACTCTTGCATTTCAATGAAAGAAATTCAAAATGAACTATGAAAATCAACAGAATGTAACTGTGACAAGGTAATGCACAACAAAACACTACTTAAATATTCCAATTCTTGCATTTCACGAAAGAAATTCAAAATGAACTTTGAAAAATTAAGAGAATGTAACTGTGACAAGGTAAAGCACAAAAAAACACTACTGAAATATTCCAACTCTTGCATTTCAATGAAATAAATACAAAATGAACTATAAAAAACAACAGAATGTAACTGTGACAAGGTAAAGCACATCAAAACACTACTGAAATATTCCAACTCTTGCATTTCACGACAGAAATTCAAAATGAACTTCGAAAAATCAAGAGAATGTAACTGTGACAAGGTAAAGCACAACAAGTCACTATTGAAACATTCCAACTCTTGCATTTCATGAAAGAAATTCAAAATGAACTATCAAAATCAACAGAATGTAACTGTGACAAGGTAAAGTACAACAAAACACTACTGAAATATTCCAACTCTTGCATTTCAATGAAAGAAATTCAAAATGAACAATGAAAATCAACAGAATGTAACGGTGACAAGGTAAAGCACAACAAAACACTACTGAAATATTCAAACTCTTGCGTTTCAATTAAAAAAATTCAAAATAAATTATGAAAATCAATAGAATGTAACTGTGTCAAGGTAAAGCACAACAAAACACTACTGAAATATTCTAACTCTTGCATTTCACGACAGAAATTCAAAATGAACTTCGAAAAATCATGAGAATGTAGCTGTGACAAGGTCAACCACGACAAGACACTACTGAAATATTCCAACTCTTGCATTTCACGACAGAAATTCAAAATGAACTTTGAAAAATTAAGAGAATGTAACTGTGAAAAGGTAAAGCACAACAAAACACAGAAATTCAAAATGAACTTCGAAAAATGAAGAGAATGTAACTGTGACAAGGTAAAGCATAACAAGACACTACTGAAATATTCCAACTCTTGCATTTCACGACAGAAATTCAAAATGAACTTGGAAAAATCAAGAGAATGTAACTGTGACAAGGTAAAGCACAACAAAACACTACTGAAATATTCCAACTCTTGCATTTTACGACAGAAATTCAAAATGAACTATGAAAATCAACAGAATGTAACTGTGACAAGGTAAAGCACAACAACACACTACTGAAATATTCCAACTCTCGCATTTCACGACAGAAATTCAAAATGAACTTTGAAAAATCATGAGAATGTAGCTGTGACAAGGTAAAGCACGACAAGACAATACTGAAATATTCCAATTCTTGCATTTAACGAAAGAAATTCAAAATGAACTTTGAAAAATTAAGAGAATGTAACTGTGACAAGGTAAAGCACAACAAAACACTACTGAAATATTCCAACTCTTGCATTTCGCGAAAGAAATTCAAAATGAACTATGAAAATCAACAGAATGTAACTGTGACAAGGTAAAGCACTACAAAACACTACTGAAATATTCCAACTCTTGTATTTCACGACAGAAATTCAAAATGAACCTCGAAAAATCAAGAGAATGTAACTGTGACAAGGTAAAGCACAACAAGTCACTACTGAAATATTCCAACTCTTGTATTTCACGACAGAAATTCAAAATGAACTTTGAAAAATCATGAGAATGTAGCTGTGACAAGGTAAACCACGACATGACACTACTGAAATATTCCAATTCTTGCATTTCACGAAAGAAATTCAAAATGAACTTTGAAAAATTAAGAGAATGTAACTGAGACAAGGTAAAGCACAACAAAACACTACTGAAATATTCCAAATCTTGCATTTCGCGAAAGAAATTCAAAATGAACTATGAAAATCAACAGAATGTAACTGTGACAAGGTAAAGCACAACAAAACACTACTGAAATATTCCAACTCTTGTATTTCACGACAGAAATTCAAAATGAACTTCGAAAAATCAAAAGAATGTAACTGTGACAAGGTAAAGCACAACAAGTCACTACTGAAATATTCCAACTCTTGTATTTCATGACAGAAATTCAAAATGAACTTTGAAAAATCATGAGAATGTAGCTGTGACAAGGTAAACCACGACATGACACTACTGAAATATTCCAATTCTTGCATTTCACGAAAGAAATTCAAAATGAACTTTGAAAAATTAAGAGAATGTAACTGTGACAAGGTAAAGCACAACAAAACACTACTGAAAAATCCAACTCTTGCATTTCACGACAGAAATTCAAAATGAACTTTGAAAAATCATGAGAATGTAGCTGTGACAAGGTAAACCACGACAAGGCACTACTGAAATATTCCAGCTCTTACATTTCACGAAAGAAATTCAAAAAGAACTTTGAAAAATCATGAGAATGTAACTGTGACAAGGAAAAGCACAACAAAACACTACTGAAATATTCCAACTCTTGCATTTCAATGAAAGAAATTCAAAATGAACTATGAAAATCAACAGAATGTAACTGTGATAAGGTAAAGCACAACAAAACACTACTTAAATATTCCAATTCTTGCATTTCACGAAAGAAATTCAAAATGAACTTTGAAAAATTAAGAGAATGTAACTGTGACAAGGTAAAGCACAAAAAAAACACTGCTGAAATATTCCAACTCTTGCATTTCAATGAAATAAATTCAAAATGAACTATAAAAAACAACAGAATGTAACTGTGACAAGGTAAAGCACAACAAAACACTACTGAAATATTCCAACTCTTGCATTTCACGAAAAAAATTCAAAATGAACTTCGAAAAATCAAGAGAATGTGACTGTGACAAGGTACGAGCTGTGACAAGGTAAACCACGACAAGACACTACTGAAATATTCCAATTCTTGCATTTCACGAAAGAAATTCAAAACGAACTTTGAAAAATTAAGAGAATGTAACTGTGACAAGGTAAAGCACAACAAAACACTACTGAAATATTCCAACTCTTGCATTTCATGGAAGAAATTCAAATGAACTATGAAAATCAACAGAATGTAACTGTGACAAGGTAAAGTACAACAAAACACTACTGAAATATTCCAACTCTTGCATTTCAATGAAAGAAATTCAAAATGAACTATGAAAATCAACAGAATGTAATTGTGACAAGGTAAAGCACCACAAAACACTACTAAAATATTCCAACTCTTGCATTTCAATGAAAAAAATTCAAAATGAACTATGAAAATCAACAGAATGAAACTGTGACAAGGTAAAGCACAACAAAACACTACTGAAATATTCCAATTCACAGTTACAGAATGTAACTGTGACAAGGTAAAGCACAACAAAACACTACTGAAATATTTCAACTCTTGCATTTTACGACAGAAATTCAAAATGAACTATGAAAATCAACAGAATGTAACTGTGACAAGGTAAAGCCTAACAAAACGCTACTGAAATATTCCAACTCTTGCATTTCACGACAGAAATTCAAAATGAACTTTGAAAAATCATGAGAATGTAGCTGTGACAAGGTAAAGCACGACAAGACACTACTGAAATATTCCAATTCTTGCATTTCACGAATGAAATTCAAAATGAACTTTGAAAAATTAAGATAATGTAACTGTGACAAGGTAAAGCACAACAAAACACTACTGAAATATTCCAACTCTTGCATTTCTCGAAAGAAATTCAAAATGAACTATGAAAATCAACAGAATGTAACTGTGACAAGGTAAAGCACAACAAAACACTACTGAAATATTCCAACTCTTGTATTTCACGACAGAAATTCAAAATGAACTTCGAAAAATCCAGAGAATGTAACTGTGACAAGGTAAAGCACAACAAGTCACTACTGAAATATTCCAACTCTTGTATTTCACGACAGAAATTCAAAATGAACTTTGAAAAATCATGAGAATGTAGCTGTGACAAGGTAAACCACGACATGACACTACTGAAATATTCCAATTCTTGCATTTCACGAAAGAAATTCAAAATGGGCTTTGAAAAATCATGAGAATGTAGCTGTGACAAGGTAAACCACGACAAGACACTACTGAAATATTCCAACTCTTGCATTTCACGACAGAAATTCAAAATGAACTTTGAAAAATCATGAGAATGTAGCTGTGACAAGGCAAACCACGACAAGACACTACTGAAATATTCCAACTCTTGCATTTCACGACAGAAATTCAAAATGAACTTTGAAAAATTAAGAGAATGTAACTTTGACAAGGTAAAGCACAACAAAACACTACTGAAATATTCCATCTCTTGCATTTCAACGAAAGAAATCCAAAATGAACTTTGAAAAATAAAGAGAATTTAGCTGTGACAAGGTAAACCACGACAAGACACTACTGAAATATTCCAACTCTTGCATTTCACGACAGAAATACAAAATGAACTTCGAAAAATTAAGAGAATGTAACTGTGACAAGGTAAAGCACAACAAAACACTACTGAAATATTCCAACTCTTGCATTTCAATGAAATAAATTAAAAATTAACTATTAAAATCAACAGAATGTAACTGTGACAAGGTAAAGCACAACAAAGCACTACTTAAATATTCCAATTCTTGCATTTCACGAAAGAAATTCAAAATGAACTTTGAAAAATTAAGAGAATGTAACTCTGACAAGGTAAAGCACAACAAAACACTGCTGAAATAATCCAACTCTTGCATTTCAATGAAAGAAATTAAAAATGAACAATGAAAATCAACAGAATGTAACTATGACAAGGTAAAGGACAACAAAACACTACTGAAATATTCCAACTCTTGCATTTCACGACAGAAATTCAAAATGAACTTCGAAAAATCAAGAGAATGTAACTGTGACAAGGTAAAGCACAACAAGTCACTACTGAAATATTCCAACTCTTGCATTTCAATGACAGAAATCCAAAATGAACTTTGAAAAATTAAGAGAATGTAGCTGTGACAAGGTAAACCACAACAAAACAATAATGAAATATTCCAATTCTTGCATTTTGCGAAAGAAATTCAAAGTGAGCTTTGAAAAATTAAGAGAATGTAACTGTGACAAGGTAAAGCACAACAAAACACTACTGAAATATTCCAACTCTTGCATTTCAACGAAAGAAATCCAAAATGAACTTTGAAAAATTAAGAGAATGTAGCTGTGACAAGGTAAACCACAACAAAACAATAATGAAATATTCCAATTCTTGCATTTCGCGAAAGAAATTCAAAATGAACTTTGAAAAATTAAGAGAATGTAACTGTGACAAGGTAAAGCACAACAATACACTACTGAAATATTCCAACTCTTGCATTTTACTACAGAAATTCAAAATGAACTTCGAAAAATCAAGAGAATGTAACTGTGACAAGGTAAAGCACAACAAGTCACTGCTGAAATATTCCAACTCTTGTATTTCAATGAAAGAAATTCAAAATGAACTATGGAAATCAACAGAATGTAACTGTGACAAGGTAAAGCACAACAAAACACTACTGAAATATTCCAACTCTTGCATTTTACGACAGAAATTCAAAATGAACTTCGAAAAATCAAGAGAATGTAACTGTGACAAGGTAAAGCACAACAAGTCACTAGTGAAATATTACAACTCTTGCATTTCAATGAAAGAAATTCAAAAGGAACTATGAAAATCAACAGGATGTAACTGTGATAAGGTAATGCACAACAAAACACTACTGAAATATACCAACTCTTGCATTTCAACGACAGAAATTCAAAATGAACTTCGAAAAATCAAGAGAATGTAACTGTGACAAGGTAAAGCACAACAAAACACTACTGAAATATTCCAACTCTTGCATTTTACGACAGAAATTCAAAATTAACTTCGAATAATCAAGAGAATGTAACTGTGACAAGGTAAAGCACAACAAGTCACTACTGAAATATCTTGCATTTCAATGAAAGAAATTCAAAATGAACTATGAAAATCAACAGAATATAACTGTGACAAGGTAAAGCACAACAAAACACTACTGAAATATTCCAATTCTTGCATTTCAAGGAAAGAAATCCAAAATGAACTTTGAAAAATCACGAGAATGTAACTGTGACAAGGTAAAGCACAACATACCAGCACTCATAAACGATCCTTTTTGAAATTCTGCTAACAACATAGATGCTCAAGGTAAAAGTTTGAATCAAACACTTTTAGGATATCGAGTGTCCTTACTGAAAAACTACTGAATTAAAAAATAAATTAAATTGATCATACGACCTAAATTATTTCATCAGATACGCCAGTACTCATAAACGTTCCTTTTTTTGAAATTCTGATAACATCCTAGATGCTCAAGGTAAAAGTTTGAATCAAACACTTTTAGGATATCGAGTGTCCTTACTGAAAAACTACTGAATTAAAAAATAAATGAAATTGATCATACGAACTAAATTATTTCATCAGATACGCCAGCCCTCATAAAACCATTTCCATAAAAATAGCTCTTAATAGAACTGTTTAAGTATGAACTCCAATTTTTTCCAACGAAAATATAGAAAATACTATCGAAACACATTTCTTTTATTATAATGTGTATCTTCAGTTAGAAAAGCATAGTTTCGATTCAAAAATGAGCAATTTCCATAGCAATAGCTCTTAATAGAACTGTTTAAGTATTAACTCCAATTTGCTCCAACGAGACTATGCAACTCAACCACATTTAACTAAACCCCCTGTAACTGAATCCGCATGTAACTGAACCCCCGTGCAACTGAACCCCCCCCCCCCCCCATGTGACTGAATCCCTCATGCAACTCAACTCCCGTGCAACTCAAGCCCCATTTAACTAAACCCCCATGCAACTGAACCCCCCCCCCCCATGTAACTGAACCCCTGTATAACCGAAACCTCGTACAACTGAACCCTCGTGCTACTGAACCCTTGTGCAAGTCGACCCCAATTAACTAAACCCCCGTGTAACTGTACCCCCTTTAACTGAACCATCGTGCACCGTAAATCTATTTTAAAAGGTAGCCTACAAGAATTAGCTTGAATCTTAACATACCTACTGGAAATCCCCCTGTGGAAAAGTATTAAAATGATTTGCTGTTGAGGCCAATGTCATTATCTTTAGAATAAATAAACTATACCTTTTGAATAATTTCTCCAAAAATATTTTATTCAGAGATTTCACGTTAAAAAATTATCCAATCACTAATTACCCCTTTTTTTATCTTGCCCCCTATCAATTCTGAGTTTCCGGCTAGAATTAGACGAAGCCCGTCTTTTCGTTTGTTTTCTTAATTCAGATAAGGCGTATGCCAAATGTTGTTTTGAAATCACCCCCTCTTTGGTAACAGGCTAAACACAAATGGTTTTATGACAGCACATTTTAAACGCATGATTGGAAAATGGACATTTTTGAACGATAAAGAACTGTTTTTCAAAACAATTAAAACATGTAAACATAGCTATGGAGGAGAGATTTTATTTACATAATAGAAAAAAGCATACTTAGAGTTTTCTATCGAATATACTCATTATATTTTTAAAATTTTTTATTGTTGGAGGGGAGGGGGGCTAAGTTCCCCTGAAATTTGAATTTACCGGTAAATGCTTTTTATCTGGAAATAAATTAAAGAATTTAATTAAATTCCAATACATGACCATTTTATACGGGTTTTCAATGACTAATTGTTAAGCAGTTCTCTGATTGGCTGCCTAAAAAACAGGTGACAGCTCGAAAAAAAAAACCCACTCTGGTTGAAAAAAAACTTGGAGTTGAAACAAATGTGTGCGGGGAATCCCCCGTTCATACTGTTATCTTTTTTTGCAATGTTTAGGAACAGGCGGGGAATCCCCACTCGTTTGGAATGGTGCCAACAGGACATAAGCAAATAGCACGTAGTTTCATGACGTGTTTAATCACGTGTAGTTTTAAGAATGTGTATGTGAACTCATGACGTACATTCATTGTGCAATTGACAACAAAAACAGAAAAAAAAAACCTGTTTGACCACATTATACACTGCCAAATAACCGCTGGCTGTAGACTATGCCTTGGAAAGCTACCATGGAACGTGCCGTACGCAAATAACATAGGAATTAGTATAGGGCCATCAGAATTCAATATGTACTATCTGCTGATGTCACTTTTTCAAAATCTAATATGGAGCCGTTTTCGCGAAAAAATACATAAGAAAACACATACATATATTCACAATTATTGCTCATTTAAAAAGATGAAATATGTATAAATTGGCTTTTAAGGTTATTCTGAGCATTTAAAATACATCAAGTTTAGAATAACCAACCAAAAGCTTCGACCTTGTCAGAATTTACTCCGCTTGTTAAACACTCCTGAACAGCTTTCAAGCTCCCATCGACAAAATCTGAGACTTGAATTTTATCGAAAAAGAATCGTCACGGATGTGTTTATTTTTTGTAAACTAGATCGAAACGAGCCAATAGCATTAGGAAATTGGATAAGGGTTCAATAGAAAATTTAGGCAACAAAAAACATTGTGGCGTAAGATAAGGTGGTTTTCTATCATATTGTGGCTCAAAGAACAATTTTAGACCACGAATACAAAACAGTTGAAATTATGCAAAATGTTACTTAGAGACAGCAATGTCCCGTCGTGGCACATCCGTCCTTAAAGATGCAGAATCAAGTCAATTAAACAGTCAATCAAGACATTCACCTTAAAGCTTCATTTCAAGAATCAAGTCAATCAAGTCAATCAAACTCAAGTCAATCAAGTCAATCAGAATCAAAACAATCAAACAGTCGATCAAGACATTCACCTTAAAGCTTCATTTATTTAGATTGATTCATTTGAGGCTCGGTAAATTGCGTAAAGGGGTGTATAGCAGCATAATAGCTTTTATTGAAGATTACTAGTCGGTCTTTGAGTAGGTGGAAGAATTGTGCTTGAGCCTAAAAAGCACATTCTTTTTTTGGCAAAATTTATTTACTATCCATGAACAATCAAATAAATATAGGAGAAGGAGCAAAAAACCTTTAAACCCGTTGAAATATGGACCCTATTCTTAATTTTGACATTACAGACCATCTACTCTGACATATATATATATATATATATATATATATATATATATATATATATATATATATATATATATATATATATATATATATATATATATATATATATATATATATATATATATATATATATATATATATATATATATATATATATATATATATATATATATATATATATATATATATATATATATATATATGTATATATATATATATATATATATATATATTTTTTTATATATATATATATATATATATATATATATATATATATATATATATATATATATATATATATATATATATATAGAGGGGCGTATTTTTCAGGGATGATTGTCACCGTCAGAGCACTATCGAGTGAAAGCAAACTTTGGTGGTTTAATGAGCAAGTATTGACCTATTCAGACTTAGAAGAAACTTGTGTTAAACAGCTTTGGAAAGAGTTTTGGAGAGAGCTACTAAAAGCTACTAAAATTAAACTAAATTCCCGTGATTTTTCGAATAAAGTGTCGCCAAATTTTTGTTTTTTGGGTGTGGAGGGGTTAAAGCCAAGGCGAGAGGGCCAGGGGTCAGCTCTTATCATTTATCAATGATAATTCTTTTTGTTGGGGGGGGGGTGTGGGCCTCGGAGGCTCCTTGGTGAGTTGTCATTTTTTGAATGAAATGTCGTTAACAATAGTAGTAATCAATGTTATACTTTGCTTGCGCCCCTAGGAATCTCCATGTTATTTGCTTGCGCCTCTACACCTTTTCAAAGAGATTCAGAACTCCCTCACATGGCATTATGATAACTTGATTGGTGAACAGGTTTTTGACTGGACAGTCAACCAGACAGGTTTTTGGGCAAGCCAGACAGGTTTCTGTGGCAACCAGACAGGTTTCTGGGCTAATAAGTGTATGGAAATACTGTTGATACACCATATACGGCAACCTAAATGGAATTTGAGGGTCGATAAAGTGAAATTATGTCACTATTCTAGTTTTTCTAAACCAGTATTGCCTATAACTTAATATATTCAAATATTTTTTGATAACTTGATTGGTGAACAGGTTTCTGACTGGACAGTCAAACCGCTCAGATTTCAGTCATAATTCAACTATTATCACAACCGGTATATGTCTTAGCAGATATTGACAAATGACGCATGAAGCGCAATTACAGACCCTTTTTTTTTAATTTCCTCTAGTTGTAAAAAGGAACATGGTAATGGATTTTTAATAGGATAAATCTCTTTAAGGAAGATCCATCATCTCAATCCGAAAAAATATGTAAAATAAACCAAAAATGGTTTGGCATTTGAGACATCTGTTTGCGTAAGGCTGAAACCTGCTCCTGATCCAAATCTGCATTTGAATAAATTGAATTAAACTGAATTGAATGCAATAAGGAATGGTAGCACAATGAGTTTTCCTGAAGCTTCTCACCTTCTATCAATTTCAACCAGGTCTTAAATCTGGCTCGTCTTCTCTTAAAAAGGTCCTTGCGAAGTTTTGACCTTCTTGAAAATGAGCTCCAGGCATTAATTCAACGAACTGTCATAGGTAATCAGACCTTGGCAGAAAGGTGCTAGTTCTCGAAAATGAAGGAGGAGGATTTCATTCTTTTGTAAGAAGATACGTAAAAGTTTTTTTTTCAAAACCTAGAGAGGGGGAGGGGACTTTTGTTTTTTGTTTCTCAAAGAAATATCAAAAACAAGTATTTTAAAAATTCAAGAGGGACAATTACATTCATCTGATCTCCCCCTCGAATTGTCACCCCTTTATATGCAACTGTTTAATCTTAGAGACAAAAGTGATAAAGAAAAAAAGAAAAAGAATCAGACATAGTATGGAGAAAAAGAAATTAGCTAATGTATCATAGGCAGTGCAATAACGCTGCCTAAGTAAAGAACGATGTGGGTAAAGTGTACAGTGCAAATAAGAAACTGAATTGAATGCAATAAGGAATGTTAGCGCAATGAACTTTCCCGAAGCTTCTCACCTTCTATCAATTTCAACCAGGTCTTAAAGCTGGCTCGTCTTCTCTTAAAAAGGTCCTTGCGAAGTTTTGAAATTCTTCAAAATGAGCTCCAGGCATTAATTCAATGAACTGTCGTAGGTGATTAGACCTTGGCAGAAAGGTGCTAGTTCTCAAAAATGAAGGAGGAGGATTTCATTCTTTTGTATGAAGATGCGTAAAAGGTTTTTTTTTCAAAACCTAGAGAGGGGGAGGGGACTTTTGTTTCTCAAAGAAATATCAAAAACAAGTATTTTAAAAATTCAAGAGGGACGATTACATTCATCTGATCGCCCCTTCGAATTGTCACCCCTGTATAGGCAACTGTTTAATCTTAGAGACAAAAGTGATAAAGAAAAAAAAGAAAAAGAATCAGACATAGTACGGTGAAAAAGAAATTAGACAATGTATCATAGGCAGTGCAATAACGCTGCCTAAGTAAAGAACGATGTGGGTAAAGTGTAAAGTGCAAATAAATTTGCACTTTACTGAAAAAATACAAATGAATGGTTAACGATGATAGAATGACCTTGTGAGTTGACCTAGCTTTACTTCTTCGATGTGTTCTGTATAATACACAAGTGGCGTTTGAACAGTGTTATCAATTTAAAATAGGGTCTAACGTTGTAGTACACTAAAAAGCTGATACTAATAGAGATTTAGATATCAAGAAAAGAATTTTAATGATGAAATTCAGAACAACCCTTAGAAATCCTTGCAAATCAAGTAGTGAAGTATATATGAGTGTGAACCGTCATGGATCATAAGCACCAATGACCCTAACCACCAGGGAAATCCAAAGGTACCCTATCCCCAAACTCCAAGGAGCCCCTCCCCCCAACTTTTTGGTCCCCGCCCCCCCCCCCCATCGTTTTACACTTTTTTGAAGTTTTTTTTTGTAACTTTTTTTATTATTTTTTTAAAATGATTTTTTTTCACATCACTTAGAATGACATTAAACATACTTAAAACATAAAAATTCACATTTAATATTTTCAAAACTCAAAATGAGAATGGTATAGATTTTACGAGTGATTGCGTAATATGACTCCTGGTATATGCCTTAGCAGACAGGTTTCTTACTCGACAGTCACACTGGTCAGATTTCAGTCATAAGATATACGAAGTGCACACCATTTAAGGTAAGTTCAATATCCCCCCCCCCAAAAAAAAAACTGTTCAACTGGTTAGAGGTTATTATATTAATTTTTTTGTATAAAATACAGGTCCCAATTACAATTTTGGTATAGTTTGAAAAGCTCTTTCAGCGGGTCAAATAGATTTTTTGGTTTTTTGTTTAATTATTTGCATTGATAGTGATATGGAGAATTCCAAGTGAATGCTTTTGAGTAAATTTTTTCCTTGTTTTATAATAAAAAGAAAACCATTTTGTGCTGCCATTAAGTCATCATTGACTTATATTAGACTTATATGTAAATATGTATGTATCAGATACTAGGATTGTAACAATTAACATTTACATATTCAAATTCTTCCTTGAGTAGCTACCACTGTGAGGGATCTAAGCCTTTCTTGGCCCTCCATGAAATAGGCTATATGATATTATAGTGAACATAGCTATAAATTTCATAACATAAAATATGTGATTCAAAATGTGATATGCATTAAGGACCTTACCTCTTTTCAGAGATTAGGAGACGTATTGTTTAATTAAAATAGGAAGCTTTTTTAAAAGTATAAACAGCTTTAATTTAGAGAGTATCATATTAAAAATATGCTTGGTTTAGCCTCCATCTAGGACTTCCGCTCTTTTCTTTATGTGTTTAAGTAGCTTGAAATTTAGGTCTTTAAGCTTACGAGCTACTTACTGAGAAAACTGAAAATAATTTTTATTTTAGGATGTTGTTGATCAAACCCCCCAGCAAAAGCGAGCAAAGTTGGATGTCACCCCTGACAGCAATGTGAGTTATAGCAAAATACACCATGAAAATACCCCCTTGCACATTTTTGAAGATTCGAGTGCTACAAGAAAACAGATAAGGATGCTTATAAAAACACAAGAGAAAGATAGACCTTCACTTCTATTTAAAGGAAGAGATGTGAGGCGCTATGCTCAATTAAACAATGCAAGGAAGTATCCTATAGTGTTGTTATGCTAAATTTCCAATTGGTCTGTGAATGTTCGATTCTAAAAGCAGTATTTTTATGATTTCAAGTAAAATTCATTGACTTTTTTAATACTCCCATTACTCGAAGGGTCCAGAGATTCTTAGAATATAGTTTATATCCAAGCCCCCCTGCGATATAACCTATTCATCATTTCAAAAGCCCATTATAACTGTTGATTTTTTATCTAAAAATATACTTTAAAGTGGATTATAGAATGGGTTTGTTCCAGTTCGACACCCATAGTCGAAATTCTGATACTATTCCTACTTGCATCAATAGCTAAACTACCAAGTGAGAAAAATTATCATTTATAGCTGATTTGGAAGGTTAAATATCAACTTGACAACATCATCGTTGAATGTCAAGGTTACTAGTGCTTCCATTCATAGTTCTATTTACGAGACCCAACTGATCATGCATCTAGCTTTTTTAATGTTTTATACATTATATTTAGATTTCTTAACCTTTCGTAGATGTGTATTGCATGAAACTCATGATTTGGGATGTATAGTTTGCTATTTTGCACTTTTTTGAGGTAGATATCCTAACCTTTCGTAGGTGTATATCTGGTTTTATTAATAATATTTCATTTTCTAATAAAGTTGGATTTTAATTTTCAGAAAGAAGAACATACATGTTTAAAATACATCTAGTTTTAATAATTGGGTACATTTTTGCAGATTTTTTAATAAAGTTGGGGGTTTAGTTTTCAGAAATATGGACATCCCACTTTAAAATACATCTGATTTTATTAATAATGTTTAATTTTTTTCAAATCAAATGTTATTTTAAGAACATCCATAACGTTCTGTTCTAAATTTTTTTAGTAGAAGATAGAAACAGCTATACTTTGATTTTGAACATTCGCCATTAAGATAAAGAGTTCTTCTTTAATTCTGCGCTTTCTCAAAGAGGTGTAAAAATGTTCAAGTTCTCTTCTGAAGATAAAAAGTTCCTCTTTAATTCTGAGTTTTCTCAATAAAGTGAAGAAAAAGTTCAACCCCCCTTCTGAATTTTCTCAAAGAAAAAAAAAGTTACAGGTCAATTCTATTTTTTTTCAAAAAGAAAAATTCTTACGGCTGGGTGCCGATAAATATTCCTGCTCGGTATATGTGTATAAGATATCCCAGGAAGAAGAAGAACAACAAAATCCGTGATATAGATTGGGATCACACCAAGTGGATGATGAAAGATGAATTTTTATAACACCCATCACCCCCCATGACTATCTAACGGTCTTTTTTAAGACCAACAAATCTATAAGCACTTCGTAACCATGGCCATAAGAATCTTTTCTGTGCCTTGACATAAAAAAAAACATCGCATTGTACTAGTCTAAAATAGTTTTTTTTTTTTTTTTTTTTTTTTTTTTTTTTTTTTAACATGTGTAAAAATTAACAAAGGGTTTGATGCAATGAATGGCTAATCAGATCAACCCTCGGTGTTACTTACCAAAACTCCAAAAACTGAATGCTGAAAGCTAATTACGCACGAAAGGTAGTTTAGTTTTAATTCTATATCCAAATATATATAGTTTACTAGGTTTTAGACTATTTGTTAAAGTTAAAAACAAAAGCCGATCCTCATAAATTAAAGAAAAAAGGGGGAACACCCCAGTAGGGCCCGACTTTCATATCTCGGGTTGAAGTATCCTTTTTAAGCATTAGAAGATATCATGCAGTGACCAAGTGTCGTTTACAACTGGTTTGTACAGCAAAAAAAATATATTGGCCTAAATACAACAAAAAAGATATCAATCATAAAGGCTACGAGAAAGACAATCAACTTAAAATTATAGAAAAAGTTTGTACACAATCTTTTATCTTCTGAAGGCAGGATGTCACGCGACATTCTTCATATTTGAGCATAAAAAAAATAAGTTAAAAGTGTAATACTTTTATAGGCAATGGTTCGGAAGCTTCATTTGGATTTGATTTTGATGTTGGATAAATCATTTTGATAGAAACTGCATTACTTTCACGTAAAACATCTTTCAGCGTATTTTAACTTTAAATGAAAAGTGTTAAATGCAAATTCATTTTGGTTTTTTATGTTGGATAAAAATTCGTTCATTTATATAGAAACTGTAATAGTCATTTTTATACATCTTTCAGGATTTTTTAAGTTTAAACGAAAAGTAGTAAATGCAATTTCATTTTGATTACGTGCTTGAGCTTACGTGCACGCACGTAAGCTAACCTAACCTAACCTATGGTTTTGATATTTCCGAGGTGCTTTCCCAGTGGCACTGCTGACATCTATAACTGGTCTAACCTAAATTCAACGTAACGACGCTTGCACCACTCTAAGTGAACCTAGATTAACCCAACTTTTTGCATGACTCTCTCACTATGACTGTGTGTCTGAGCGGGGTGTGCTGCCATCTATAATCTATCTAACCTAAATTCAATTCACGAACCTAGATTAACCCAACTTTTTGCATGTCTCTCTCACTATGACTGTGTGTCTGAATGGGTGTGCTGCCATCTGTAATCTATCTAACCTAAATTCCATTCACTCTGACTCTTAGATTTTTACGTATTTTAAAACGACATGAAATATGCTTACGGCTCTAACAATCGTACTCTATGCTTGCTCAGAGACACGATACGGCTTTCCCACTGGTACTCTATGTCTGGTTATCGACACTAGCTAGTTTATTGCATATATTAAATCAGAAGATGTTTTCCGTGAAACTATTGCAGTTTCTACAAGAATGAATGGATTTTTATCCAACATCAAAATCAAATTTAATTTTCATTGAATACTTTTCAGTTAAACTTAAAACACACTGAAAAATAGTTCCCGTGAAACTATTGCAGTTTCTGTAAAAATGACTAAATTTATACCCAACATCAAAATCAAAATCAATTTCCATTTAATGCTTTTCTTTTAAACTTAAAACACGCCGAAAGATGCTTCCTGTGAAACTATTGCAGTTTATATAAAAATGAACGAATTTCAAAATCAAAATGAATTTGTATTTAATACTTTGCATATAAACTTAAAATGCGCTATAAGATGGTTCTCAGGAAACTATTGCAGTTTCTATAAATATGAATGAATTTTTATCCAGCATCAAAATCAAAATGAAAGTATACCCAACATCAAAATCAAAATGAGTTTCCATTTAATGCTTTTCTTTTAAACTTAAAACACGCTGAAAGATGCTTCCTGTGAAACTATTGCAGTTTCTATAAAAATGATCGAATTTCAAAATCAAAATGAATTTGCATTTAATACTTTGCATATAAACTTAAAATACGCTAAAGATGGTTCTCGTGAAACTATTGCAGTTTCTATAAAAATGAATGAATTTTTATCCACCATCAAAATCAAAATGAAATTGCATTTACTACTTTTCGTTTAAACTTAAAAAATCCTGAAAGATATATAAAAATGACTATTACAGTATCTATAAAAATGAACGAATTTTTATCCAACATAAAAAACCAAAATGAATTTGCATTTAACACTTTTCATTTAAAGTTAAAATACACCGAAAGATGTTTTCCATGAAAGTAATGCAGTTTCTATAAAAATATCTTTTTTGTTGTATTTAGGCCAATATATTTGTTTTGCTGTACAAACCAGTTGTAAACGACACTTTGTCACTGCATGATATCTTCTAATGCTTAAAAAGGATACTTCCACCCGAGATATGAAATTCGGGCCCTACTGGGGTGTTCTCCCTTTTTTCTTTAATTTATGAGGATTGGCTTTTGTTTTTAACTTTAACAAATAGTTTAAAACCTAGTAAACTATATATATTTGGATATAGAATTAAAACTAAACTACCTTTCGTGCGTAATTAGTTTTCAGCATTCAGTTTTTGGAGTTTTGGTAAGTAATACCGAGGGTTGATCTGATTAGCCATTCATTGCATCAAACCCTTTGTGAATTTTTTCATATGGTCCAAAAAAAAAAAAAAAAAAAAAAAAAAAAAACTATTTTAGACTAGTACAATGCGATGATTTGTTTTCTGTCAAGGCACAGAAAAGATTCATATGACCATGGCTACGAAGTGCTTATAGATTTGTTGGTCTTTAAAAAGACCGTTGGATAGTCATGGGGGTGATGGGTGTTGTAAAAATTCATCATCTTTCATCATCCACTTGGTGTGATCCCAATCTATATCACGGATTTTGTTGTTCTTCTTCTTCCTGGGATATCTTATACACATATACCGAGCAGGAATATTTATCGGCACCCATCTGCTAAAAAATCGAACCTCGTCTTCTGGGTTGTGTATTTTACTCGGAAATTTCTCACAATTAAAATCTTCCAAGTTGAATATTGGTATATCAGATTTGCATTTGTCGATTAAAAGTTTGTCAGTGGGTACATTTTCTTTCACGTATAGTGCTGTTACATAAAAAAAACTACATATTTCTCTAACTTCCTCTTGTACCACGGATAAATCCTTTCCTTCATCATAGAATGGGGGTATCACTCTATCATATAAACCTAGTTTGTTTATAACGCATAATGTATTGCGCCACATGTCTCTATTGTACGCATACATATTTTAGTTGATATGCCAGTGATAACAAGAGACTTCTCTACGATCTGTAGTCAGCAATAAAAATGCACATTCTAAAATCACCCCACATGATGACTTCTTCAAGCAAATGAATTCGCAATCGAAAACATCATACATCCTTGAAGTTAGCTTTTCAAACTATACAAAATTGTAATTTAGACCTATATTTTATGCTCAAAGATTGAATATATTAAGCTCTGACCCGGAGATTTCAATCTCGCATATCCATATCGAGTACGATTGCTAGAACCGTAAGAATTTTTCTTTTGAAAAAAAAAATAAAATTGACCTGTAACTTTTTTTTTCTTTGAGAAAATTCAGAAGGGGGGTTGAACTTTTTCTTCACTTTATTGAGAAAACTCAGAATTAAAGAGGAACTTTTTATCTTCAGAAGAGAACTTGAACATTTTTACACCTCTTTGAGAAAGCGCAGAATTAAAGAAGAACTCTTTATCTTAATGGCGAATGTTCAAAATCAAAGTATAACTGTTTCTATCTTCTACTAAAAAAATTTAGAACAGAACTTTATGGATGTTCTTAAAATAACAATTGATTTGAAAAAAAAATAAAATGTTATTAATAAAATCAGATGTATTTTAAAGTGGGCTGTCCATATTTCTGAAAACTAAACCCCCAACTTTATTAAAAAATCTGCAAAAATGTACTCAATTATTAAAATCAGATGTATTTTAAACATGTATGTTCTTATTTCTGAAAATTAAAATCCAACTTTATTAGAAAATGAAATATTATTAATAAAACAAGATATACACCTACGAAAGGCTAGGATATCTACCTCAAAAAAGTGCAAAATAGCAAACTATACATCCCAAATCATGAATTTCATGCAATACACATCTACGAAAGGTTAAGAAATCTAAATATAATGTATAAAACATTAAAAAAGCTAGATGCATGATCAGTTGGGTCTCGTAAATAGAACTATGAATGGAAGCACTAGTAACCTTGACATTCAACGATGATGTTGTCAAGTTGATATTTAACCTTCCAAATCAGCTATAAATGATAATTTTTCTCACTTGGTAGTTTAGCTATTGATGCAAGTAGGAATAGTATCAGAATGTCGACTATGGGTGCCGAACTGGAACAAACCCATTCTATAAACCACTTTAAAGTATATTTTTAGATAAAAAATCAACAGTTATTATGTGCTTTTCAAGTGATGAATAGGTTTTATCGCAGGGGGGCTAGGATATTAACTGTATTCTAAGAATCTCTGGACCCTTTGAGTAATGGGAGTATTAAAAAAGTCAACGAATTTTATTTGAAATCATAAAAATACTGCTTTTAGAAACGAACATTCACACACCAATTGGAAATTTAGCATAACAACACTATAGGATACTTCCTTGCATTGTTTAACTGAGCATAGCGCCTCACACCTCTTCCTTTAAATAGAAGTGAGTGTCTATCTTTTTCTTGTGTTTTTATAAGCATCCTTATCTGTTTTCTTGTAGCTCTCAAATCTTCGAAAATGTGCAATGGGGTATTTTCATGGTGTATCTTGCTATGACTCACATTGCTGTCAGGGGTGACATCCAACATTGCTCGCTTTTGATGGGGGGTTTGATCAACAACATCCTGAAATAAAAATTGTTTTCAGTTTTCTCAGTAGGTAGCTCGTAAGCTTAAAGACCTAAATTTCAAGCTACTTAAACACACAAAGAAAAGAGTGGAAGTACTAGATGGAGGCTAAACCAAGCATATTTTTAATATGATACTCTCTAAATTAAAGCTGTTTATACTTTTAAAAAAGCTTCCTATTTTAATTAAACAATACGTCTCCTAATCTCTGAAAAGAGGTAAGGTTCTTAATGCATTTCACATTTTGAATCACATATTTTATGTTATTAAATTTATAGCTATGTTCACTATAATATCCCATAGCCTATTGCATCGAGGGCCAAGAAAGGCTTAGATCCCTCACAGTGGTAGCTACTCAAGGAGGAATTTGAATAAGTAAATGTTAATTGTTACAATCCTAGTATCTGATACATACATATTTACATATAAGTCTAATATAAGTCAATGATGACTTAATGGCAGCAAAAAATGGTTTTCTTTTTATTATAAAACAAGGAAAAATTTACTCACCAGCATTCGCTTGGAATTCTCCATATCACTATCAATGCAAATAATTAAACAAAAAACCAAAAAATCTATTTGACCCGCTGAAAGTGCTTTTCAAACTATACCAAAATTGTAATTTGGACCTGTATTTTATACAAAAAAAATTAATATAATAACCTCTAACCAGTTGAACCGCTTTTTTTTTTTTTAGGGGGGGGGGATATTGAACTTACCTTAAATGGTGTGCACTTCGTGTATCTTATGACTGAAATCTGACCAGGGTGACTGTCGAGTAAGAAACCTGTCTGCTAAGGCATATACCAGCAGTCATATTACGCAATCACTCGTAGAATCTATACCATTCTCATTTTGAGTTTTGAAAATATTAAATGTGAATTTTTATGTTTTAAGTATGTTTAATGTCATTGTAAGTGAAGTGAAAAAAAAATCATTTAAAAAAAATAATAAAAAAAAGTTACAAAAAAAACTTCAAAAAAGTATAAAATAATGGGGGGGGGGGGCGGGACCAAAAAGTTGGGGGGGGGGAGGTGCTCCTTGGAGTTTGGGAATAAGGGACCTTTGGACTTCCCTGGTGTTAAGGGTCATTGGTGCTTATGATCCTTAATGGTTCATACTCATATATACCTCACTACTTGATTTGCAAGGATTTCTAAGGGTTGTTCTGAATTTCATTATTAAAATTCTTTTCTTGACATTTAAATCTCCATTAGTATCAGCTTTTTAGTGTACTACAACGTTAGACCCTATTTTAAATTGATAACACTGTTCAAACGCCACTTGTGTATTATACAGAACACATCGAAGAAGTAAAGCTAGGTCAACTCACAAGGTCATTCTATCATCGTTAACCATTCATTTGTATTTTTTCAGTAAAGTGCAAATTTATTTGCACTTTACACTTTACCCACATCGTTCTTTACTTAGGCAGCGTTATTGCACTGCCTATGATACATTGTCTAATTTCTTTTTCACCGTACTATGTCTGATTCTTTTTCTTTTTGCTTTATCACTTTCGTCTCTAAGATTAAACAGTTGCCTATACAGGGGTGACAATTCGAGGGGGCGATCAGATGAATGTAATCGTCCCTCTTGAATTTTTAAAATACTTGTTCTTGATATTTCTTTGAGAAACAAAAGTCCCCTCCCCCTCTCTAGGTTTTGAAAAAAAAAACTTTTACGCATCTTCATACAAAAGAATGAAATCCTCCTCCTTCATGTTCGAGAACTAGCACCTTTCTGCCAAGGTTTCATCACCTACGACAGTTCATTGAATTAATGCCTGGAGCTCATTTTGAAGAATGTCAAAACTTCGCAAGGACCTTTTTAAGAGAAGACGAGCCAGCTTTAAGACCTGGTTGAAATTGATAGAAGGTGAGAAGCTTCGGGAAAGTTTATTGCGCTACCATTCCTTATTGCATTCAATTCAGTTTCTTATTTGCACTTTACACTTTACCCACATCGTTTTTTACTTAGGCAGCGTTATTGCACTGCCTATGGTACATTATCTAATTTCTTTTTCTCCATACTATGTCTGATTCTTTTTCTTTTTTCTTTATCACTTTTGTCTCTAAGATTAAACAGTTGCATATACAGGGGTGACAATTCGAGGGGGCGATCAGATGAATGTAATTGTCCCTCTTGAATTTTTAAAATACTTGTTTTTGATATTTCTTTGAGAAACAAAAAACAAAAGTCCCCTCCCTCTCTCTAGGTTTTGAAAAAAAAACTTTTACGTATCTTCTTACAAAAGAATGAAATCCTCCTCCTTCATTTTCGAGAACTAGCACCTTTCTGCCAAGGTCTCATTACCTATGACAGTTCGTTGAATTAATGCCTGGAGCTCATTTTGAAGAAGGTCAAAACTTCGCAAGGACCTTTTTAAGAGCAGACGAGCCAGCTTTAAGACCTGGTTGAAATTGATAGAAGGTGAGAAGCTTCAGGAAAGTTCATTGTGCTACCATTCCTTATTGCATTCAATTCAGTTTAATTCAATTTATTCAAATGCAGATTTGGATCAGGAGCAGGCTTCAGCCTTACGCAAACAGATGTCTCGAATGCCAAACCATTTGTGGTTTATTTTACATATTTTTTCGGATTGAGATGATGGATCTTCCTTAAAGAGATTTATCCTATTAAAAATCCATTACCAGGTTCCTTTTTACAACTAGAGGAAATTAAAAAAAAGGGTCTGTAATTGCGCTTCATGCGTTATTTGTCAATGTCTGCTAAGACATATACCGGTCGTGATAATAGTTGAATTATGACTGAAATCTGAGCGGTTTGACTGTCCAGTCAGAAACCTGTTCACCAATCAAGCTATCAAAAAATATTTGAATATATTAAGTTATAGGCAATACTGGTTTAGAAAAACTAGAATAGTGACATAATTTCACTTTATCGACCCTCAAATTCCATTTAGGTTACCGTATATGGTATACCCACAATATTTCCATACACCTATTAGCCCAGAAACCTGTCTGGTTGGCACAGAAACCTGTCTTGTTGGCCCAAAAACCTGTCTGGTTGACTGTCCAGTCAAAAACCTGTTCACCAATCAAGTTATCATAATGCCATGTGAGGGAGTTCTGAATCCCTTTGAAAAGGTGTAGAGGCGCAAGCAAATAACATGGAGATTCCTAGGGGCGCAAGCAAAGTATAACATTGATTACTACTAACAAGTGTTGTTATTGAGTTGGGGAGGGTTGGAGCTCGAGCGATGCAGAGAAGGCGATAGGTCAGTTCCCTTAAGTTTTGGAATAAAAAATCGTTAATAAGTTTGTTGAGTGAAGGTGGGGGTTAGGCTTATTTAATCTTTGAACTATTTTAAAAATCCTCGCACAAGATCCATATATGCCCCAGGGCATAACATAGAACACTATTCGCCAGGTTCTGGGGATTGTGTTGACCCTGGAGTTTTTATTGTTTAATCTTTTGACTTATTTTAACAAAATGACAATCTAAAAAGTTCTATCAGATGGTTTTGGGGTAGAGATAGCAGGGGGACTAGTTGCCCTCTGGCCCCTTCTGACTTTTAAAAAGGGAACTAGAACTTTCAATTTCAAATAGAAGGAGCCCCCTCCGAAGTTTACACGATCATTCGTTCCATTAAAACCTTGTTGTATGTTTTCTTATATGATTGTTTATAAAATTTCTGCTGGTTTAGGTTTCATTTATTCTTTAATAGTAATTTTTGGCCGTTTTGAGTTTGAGTTATTGTAGATTTCTATTTCTTCTGATCTTAACATTAATATGGCCTTTACTTTTCTTTTACAACTTCTTTTTTGGAAAGTTTTTTTCTTAATTAATTTCTCTTCGTTTCTGATTGCCAAAGTTTCAAGTTTCTCCCGATGTCAAAATATTTTTTTTCCAAAATAAATTGAGAGTCTTGGCAAGAACCAATAAAATTAATCTGAATATTTGATATATAAGGATATTAATTGCTAACAGCTCACCAGCTCAAGATTTTGTTTCACTCAGGGCTAGATTTAAAGCTTTGACACTTCTAGACCCAAGTGTTTTTGCCGCTCTGTTTTTGGAAGATTTTTGGGGAATCCCGTAAACTTCGGGAATAGTGAAAGCCACATTGGGCCTATTGGTAAATCCTGGTCTGGTTTCAGTACAGTTTTCGTTCATTTCTAACGTTGTAATAAGTATAAAAGAACGTATTTGTAATATAATTCGTTTTAGTAGAGCACCAAATACTCAGTAGGCCTCATGCTCTTACCGTTAAGGAGACAGGCAGAAGCCAAACGCTTGTTTGTAGTGGTGTCTATAAAAAATATAGGTGTCTTGAACAGATTGGAAAAAGTTGTAAAAAATTATACTGAATTCCTATGATTTTTGGAATAAAATATTGTCATCAAGTTTTTTCGGGTGGGGGGGGGTCATTCCATGGAGAGAGGGCAAGAGGTCAGCTCCCAAGGCTTTTGGAATAAAATGTCGTTAATAAGTTCTTCTTTTTTTTTGGGGGGGGGGAGGAATGGAGAGAAGGCCAGGGATCAGCTCTCGTGATTTATAATTGATCATTTTTTGGGGGGAGGGACGAGTATCGTGCCATGGAGGACCAAGGGTCAGCTCTAATAAGTTTTGGAGTAAAATATTGTTAATAAGTTGTTTTTTTTGGGGAGAAGGGGATCGAGCCATGGAGGCCCATAGGTTAGTTGCCATAATTTTTGGAATGCAGTGTCATTAATAAGTGCTTTTTTTTGGGTGGGGAGTTTGGGTCGGCCCAAGCAGAGAGGGCAAGAGCTCAGCTCCCTTATGTTTTGGAACAAAATATCGTTAATAAGTTTTTGAGTGGACGTGGGGGTTAAGCTTATCTGATCTTCAGACAATTTTCAAGACTCTCGCATAAGAACCTTATATGGCCTAGGGAATAACATACAACATCTGTCCCCGGGATCTGAGGGTTGTGTTAACACTGGAGTTTTTTGTCTGATCTTTTGACCTATTTTAACAACATGGATTTCTAAAAAGTTCGATCGGATGGATTTAGGATAAAGAGAGTGGGGGGACTAGTTGCCCTCTGGTCCCTTTTGACTTTTAAAAAGGTAACTAGAACTTTCAATTTCTAATAGAATGAGCCACCTCTGAAGTTTATACGATCATTTCTTCCATAAAAACCTTATATGCCCCGGAGCGTAATCTATAACACTTGCCCCGGGTTTTGGGGGTTGTGTAAACCCCTGAATTTTTATTTTATGATTTTTTTAGGACATGATGAAAAATCTCAAAAATTGGATCGGATGAATTTGGGGAAAAGACGGTTGGTGGGAGGGGGAGGCTAGTTGCAGTCAGATTACTTTTGACTCTTAATAAGGAAACTAGAACTTTCAATCTCTAGTCATTTGAGTCCCCTCCGAAGTTAATCTTACACATGAAAATTTTTAAATACCCCCCGGGTATGGGGGCAAGGTTATGTTTAACAAGGAATTTTGGTTATTTGTTCGTTGGAATTCTTTCAAACAAAATGGATAGCTTATAATTTTCATTGAATGCGTTTCGAGAAAAGAGGGTGTGTGGGGGATAGATTTCCTCCTTTCACTTTTAAATCTGGAAAATGAAACTAGAACTTTCAGTTTTCAATCAATTAAGCCACTTCTGAAGTTTGAACGACCATCCCTTATATAAAAACCTTATATGTCCCCGGTGCATAGCTTACAACACTTGCTCCAGACTCTGGGGGCTGTGTCAACCCCAACATTTTTTTTTTATTTAACTCTAAACAATTTTGAACAAAATAGGTGTCTCAAAATTTTTATTGCATGCATTTGGGGAAAAAGGGCCTTGGAAGTGGGGGGCTAGTTGCCCTCCGGAAGCTTTTGACTCTTAAAGAGGGTACTAGAGATTCAAATTTACAATCAAATGAGTCCCCTCCGAAGTTTATGCTACCATCTCTTCCGTAAGAACCTGGTATATTGCGAGGGCTTAATTTGTAACACTTTCTCCCAGGTTCGGGGGGTGGGGGCTGTTATATCTCTGGAGTTTTGTTATAAGATTTTTTGTCTGTTTGGAACAAAATGGCCATATAAAAAATTAGATCGGACGCATTTCGGGAAAAAGAGGGTTGGTGGAGGGGGGGGGGGGGGCTTGTTGCCAACTGATCGATTTTGACTCTTAAAAAGGGAACTAAAACTTTAATTTCTTGTCATTCGAGTCCTCTCCAAAGTGTGTGCGACCACCGATTCCATAAAAATCCTACATTCCCCCAGGGCACAACTTACAACCCTTAGTTCCCCCGGTCTCAGGGGGTTATGTTGACCCCGAAGAATTCGCTATCTGATCGTTGGACTATTTCAAAGAAAATGGTTATCTCAAATTGATTGGATGTAATTAAGGAAAAGAGGATGTGAGTGACAGGGAATGGCTGCCCTTCGATCACCTTTGACTCTTAAAAAGGCAGCTGGAACTTTAAATTTCCAATCAAATGAGCAATTTCCGAACTTTATACGACCACTCCTTGTATTAAAACCTTATATGCCCCCGGGGCATATATTAAAACACTTGCCAATTGCCTCTGGGGGGTTGTGTTGACCCCGGAGTTTTCTTATCTGATATTTGAACTATTTTCAATAAAATAGCTATATCAAATTTTTATCAGATTGGTTTGAGGGAAAAGGGCATGAGGGTGGACTAGTTGACCTCCGATCTTTTTTGACTCTTAGAAAATGTGGTAGAATGTTAAGTTTCGAATCAAGTGAACCCCCTTCTGAAAATTATACGAGAAGCCCTTCCAGAAGAACCCTATTTGCCCCCAGGGCAGAATTTACAACGCCTGTCCGTGGGTCCTGGGGGGTTTTGTCGACCCCGCAGCTTTTGTAATCTGATCTTTGACTTTTTAAACTATTTCATTGGATATATTTGGGGAAAATTGCGTAGGGAGGGGCTATTTGCCCTCCGATCACTCTTGACTCTTAAAAAGGGCATTATAGCTTCCGACTTCCAATCGAATGAGCCTCCTTTGAAGGTTATACGACTATACCTTCCACATGAAGTGCCTTTAAGAAACATACCCTTGGAGCCTTATGGCCTTAGCGTTGGTGGGGGTAGGCTAGTTGCCCCACCAACTCTTAAAAAGGGAACTAGAACTTTCAATTTATAACACTGGGTAACAGCCAAAAATTCACCAGGGGTTTTTCATCTGATTTAGACTAATTTCGGCATTCTGAGTACGAATATTACATTCATTTTGCTCTGTCAGGTCAATTTTTTGAGATACAGCCATAGGTTAATCTGAAGAGCTATAAATATGCTAATATCAGGGGTTTTTAGTTCATTCAAATTTTGCCTGGAAAATATATCGAATTACAATATTAGTTTATTTCTCCAAAGAATCTGCATTCGTGTATGCGTGATTGCAAGACTGTTTAATTAACTCTTAGCCAATCCAATTGATTCTGAATTTCACTGCCTAAGATTAACCTGTATTTTTCTATTTCTTTCACTTGATCGATATGGCTTCGGCGCGACGGTCATGAAGGAATGATCCTGACCAAACCGCGCCTACGAGGCTTACTTTGAAGTACAACTGGGTGACCAAGATAAGTCCTGGGCACCACACACGGTGTGTAAAACGTGTGTGAAATACCTCCAGCAGTGGACAAATGATGCGAAAACTTCACTGATGGTTGGGATTCCACTGGTTTGGAGAGAGCCAGAAGACCATGCATCGGATTGTTGCTTCTGTGCCATCAATAATAATGGCATCAACCGGAAGAATTGACTTAGCCTCCAGTACTCCAACCTTCTATCTTCCTGCCATCCACTTGCTCATGGAAAAAAGTTCTTATACCAGCGTTCATAGAGCTTCCCGACAGTGACGACAAGGCTACCATTGCAGGTGAGGGAGGATATACAGAAGAGGAGTATAAAGCATAAAATAGTCTGCAACCTTTTTCACAATGTGAGCTTAATGATTTGGTTCGGGATCTCAACTTGCTGAAGACTTCCTCAGAGCTGTTGGCCTCCAGACTCAAAAAGAAAATCTATTTGGTGAGGACGCACATATCATTTTCTTTCGTAGAAGGCATGAGGACTATGTGAGGTACTTCTGCCACGAGTAGGATTTTGTGTACTGCCGAGATGTCGCAAGTCTTCTTGGTAAACTCGTCGCTCCTCAATACAATCCAAGGGATTGGCAACTCTTTATTGACAGCAACAAGCGCTCTTTGAAGTGTGTGCTCCTCAACAACGGAAACCAATTCACCTCAATCCCTCTTGTGCAACTCCACAACTGTCAAAGAAAGTTATGAAGCAGTGAAGTACGTGCTCGACAAAATCCAATATGAGAATCACTAATGGATCAAATGTGTTGAATTCAAGACGATGAACTTGGTCAGCAGTCTACTTGGTCAGCGGTCCAGGTTCACAACGTAACCATGCTTTATATGTAGATGGAACAGTCGAGACAGATCCCAGTACTATGTAAAGAAAGGGTGGCTGGGACCAGAGCAGTTAGTAACTGGGGCGAGAAACACAATAAACGAACCTCTTGTTGACAGGGAGAAGATATTCATCCCACCGCTAAACATGAAGCTAGGATTAATGAAGCAGTTCACGCGTGCTCTGGACAAGGATGGGAGGTGCTTCACCTACCTGTGCTGAGCCTTTATTTGACTGACCGTTGAGAAGCTGGAGGCCTGTATTTTCGATGACCCACAGATACGGCAGCTCCTATAAGACACAAAGTTAGAAAACTCAATGAAAACGCTGAAATGTACTACGTGGAAATCGATTGTGTAGATGGTGAACAACTTCTTTGGGAAAAAAAAGACAGCAAACCATGTCATACTCGTCAGCAGCATGATAGAGGCCTTCCAAAAACTCAGGTGTTTGATGAGTATAAAGATGCACTTATTGTTCTCACTTATTGAGACGTTTCCTGAAAACCTTGGGGTGATGAGCGACGAGCAGGGAGAAAGGTTCCCCCAAGACACATGCCAAATAAAAGAAAGGTACCAGGGAAGATGGGGAGCAGTCATAATGGCGGACTACTGCTGGTCGCTGAAAACAGACACCCCAGCTGCTGCTAACACTCGGGAATCAAAGAAATACCGATTTATGCTGTGAACTCAAAAATTTTGTGTTACATAACGCTCATTTTCTTATTACTATTATGAATTATGCTTATCAATTTTGATGGAATAAATAAAATTAAAGTTTAATATATTGACGATTATTTCTTAAGGAAAACTGAAAGAATAGTCAGGAGTTTCTCAGCTGATGATCCGCTGAATTTTTTTTTCACAAAATTGATTTTTTTTTTTATTTCTATAACAAAAAATTTGGACCTGATTGTAAAAACCAAGGTCATTTTCAGACTCAGAGCATCAAAATTAGTCTAAATCAGCTGTAAAACCCTGGACGTTTTTCAAAAAGTATTTTTTTTGCTACCCTGTGTAATCAATTGAGTCCCCTCCGAACTTTATATGACTACCTCTTACATAAAAATTTTTTATGCCCCCTGGCCATAAGCTACATCCCTTCCCCCGGGATTTGGAAGGGTTGTCATTGGATCATTGGACTAGTTAAAAAAAAATGGCCATCTAATAATTTTGATCGGATGCATATGGGAAAAAAAGGTGTTGGGGGAGTATATACCCACCGATTCCTTTTGACTCATGAAAAGGTAACTAGGTTTTTCAAATTCCAATCAAATGAGCAAACTCTGAATTTTATACGACCACCCATCATATAAAACTTTATCTGCCCCCAGGAGTAGCATCGTCATAATACCCCCCATAACCCGGTACCCCGTATTTTCATGACACCCTAGATTTCCATGACACACATAGCAAGGATTCCTATGACACACATAGCAAGGATTTCTGCAGCTTATATAGGAAGGTTTTTAAATATGCCTAACCAGAAGACCTTACAGGTCATAGTAGAGAAGATATAGTCAGATATGGGTGAAAGTTGCATATACTAGAGTCATGTCATCTAGGCCTTGTCCTAGTTAAATGTTAGCATACAGATATTGAAAAACAAGAATTTTGGAGCAATCGTTCAATGACATATTTTTTGTATATATACTGCTATTTGATGTGTTAATAGAAACAGTTTTGAAATAGCTTTAGAGATGAACAGACTAAATGGAGATGATAGTTATTTCTCGGTAAATGTTTTTCGAATTATATGTATGGCTTACGTATTTAGTTTTTAATCTGGAATTTAGGCCATTGAGGATGACAACCCCCTCAGGGCAAGGGTTGTAATTTATGCCCTGGGGGCACATAAGATTTTTATAGAAAGCGTTGTCGTAGAAACTCAAAACGGGCTCATTCGATTGGAAATTGGAAGGGCTAGTGCCCTTCTTAATTGTCGAAAGTGATTGGAAGGGTTGACGTTTTTATAGTAAAAATCGATGTGGGTGCAATGTATAATTGTTTTTTTGTTTAGACCAGGGCACAAGTAGTAAGGCAATACAAGGCGCGGGAAGAACAGTGGGACGAACATGCCTTACTACGGTCATTCATCTATTGGTCTGACGAGCACATTGCAAACAGCGACCAATCCCTTTATATTATAGACCTATAAAGTGATCAAACATGTTATATTTGGAGCTATGGATGAGATTGTGAAATGCAATCAGACTGGTCTAGAGAATATAAGCTTTAGCAAGTTCGTTCATCCATCACCATAACATGTTTTTTCTTTCCTGGTTCAATATTCAAAATTAAAATTTCTTATATTACATGTTAAAAGGACGGTCTCATTCTAGAAATAAAGGTTTACAGCTGGATGGTTTATATTCGAGTTTTTCCTGCTATAAATATAGAACAAAATGGTCTTTCTGGATCAGTTGATTAATAGAACTTGTATTCGGCCTATTACAATCAAATTTATTCGTTTTTTAATGGAAAACAACAAAAGAATTATGATGTTAAGTAAATATACGTTATTCTTGAATTATCATACAAAAATGATTCTTTTTTTTCCTATAGATATCTGCCAATATGTCTTTCGGATTTGGTATAATTTGGTGATTAGCATTTAACGATATTTAAATCTGGGTTTTACTTAAAGCAGTAAGCAAAGGTTTTTCATTATAGGTGTCTTTTAATTACCTGTAATAATTTTCGAATTGACAAGGGATTGTATATTTTTCGCTAGCTTCAAAGCAGGTGTTCAGGTATAATGATATCTGGTTAAAATAGCGCATGCAACTGCATATTTCTATTTTAACTCAACAGATAGCAATTATCTCCCGTCTCATGTATAATTGAGAAAGACCTGTTATTGTTATCTTTTGGGATTGGGTATTGTGGAATCGAAGGGGGGCAGCGCCTAATGGAGGGTTATGTCACTTTCATTTCTAATGAATTATCCACGAAGGCTCAAATTTGTATGAAAAAGAGTCTGCTTATGGCCAATGTAATACTGGGTGGGAAAATAAATTTTGAGGGGGTGAAAAATGATACTTATTTAGTAACTGGTAAACACGAGAGTAGAACTAGACTGGAAATGCTTCAGGAGAAATAGCTTACCGCTTCTTACTGAGCTAATGGTACCTCCTTGACAGATATTTTTTTATTGTATTTTATTGCTATTACCCCAAACGTTGCGTTGTGTGTGTGCCATAGCAACTAGTGAATATTTACCGGGCCTTTTTTCTCCTCAATTATTTTCACAGTGATTGACAACATAAAAATGGTGAAATATAGAATTGATTAAGCTCTATTTGGCTACTTTATATGGGTGAGGCGTGGGGGCAAGTATTTAGTCAATATAATGCTAAGAGGGGGAATTAAGTTTTGAGAGGGGTGAAAAATGGTACTTATTTAGTGGCTGGTAAACATGTGAGTTGAAAAAACTGAAATTGATTTTTATTTCCAGAACTCTGTGATTCAAACATCAAGTCAAAAGTGGTCAAAGATGGATGCCGGGCCAGTTAGCAATGACATGGACATAATCAGAACCATGAACTTGAGGAGGGATAGTGTGATCCACTTCGCACCCCAAACGGTTTATACCGACCTACCTGTAATTTCCAAGGTAACCCCCAGTTATCAGATAGCTTTCAACTTTATAATGCGCTCGCAATTTAAAATAGGAAAAAAAGAGCAGGGGTCTTGATGAAACGAATGGAGGGGTGGGGGAAAAAAACTTTACTTTGCTACATGACTTTTGGTACTTATTTAGTAGTTGGTAAACACGACATTGGAACTATAATGAAGTGCTTCAGGAGAAATAGCTTACTGAGCTAATGGTACCTCCTTGACAAATATTTTTATAATGTACTTTGTTTTATTACTATTAGCCAAAACCCTCTCGAAACTAGTGAAACATCTATTAAGGTTGTATATTTGTAGGAAATGGAATCTGCTTCTAGTCTGATCACAATTTCTATTGATGGGTAGAATTGTAGGAAAAAGAGTCAGGCTTTTTTTTAATGGGGTATTAATACAATTATTGATTTTAATTGAGGGTTCTGCCACTTGCATTACTAATGAATTATCCACGAAGGCTTAGATTTGTATGAAAAAGACTCTGGTTATAGCCAATATAAAACTGGGGGGGGGAAATTAAGTTTTGTGGGACGAAAAATGGTACTTATTTAGTAGCTGGTAAAGACGAGATTAGAACTATAATGAAATGCTTCAGGAGAAATAGCTTACCGCTTCTTACTGAACTAACGGCAGCTCCTTGACAACTATTTGTATAATGTACTTTATTTTATAGCTATTATCCAAACACTCTTGATACTAATGAATTATATATGAAGGGGGCAGATTTGTAGGAAAAGGAATCTGCTTCTAGTCTGGTCGCTATTTTTATTGATGGGTAGATTTGTAGGAAAAAGAGTCAGGTTCTTTTTTGTAATGGGGTACTAAGACAATTATTGAGTTGAATTGAGGGTTCTGCCAATTTCGTTACAAATGAATTCTTCATGAAGGCTTAGATTTGTATAAAAAAGAGTCTGGTTATAGCTAATATAATACTGGGAGGGTGCTTAAGTTTTGAAGGGGTGAAAAATGGTAATTATTTACTAGCTGGTTTTTAAACATGTGAGTAGAAGTGTATTGAAATTATTCATGAGAAAAAGGTTAGCGCTTCTAACTGAGATAATGGCAGATCCTTGATAAATATTTTTATAATGTACTTTATTTTATTGCTATTAGCCAAATGAATTATCTATGAAGGGGGTAGATTTGTAGGAAAAGGAATCTGGTTGTAGTCTGGTCGCTATTTTTATGGACGGCTAGATTTGTAGGAAAAAGAATCAGGTTATTTTTTTAAAATATGGTATTAAGACAATTATTGAGTTGAATGGAGGGTTCTGCCACTTTCGTTACTAATGAATTATCCACGAAGGCTTAGATTTGTATGAAAAAGAGTCTGGTTCCAGCCAATATAATACTAGGAGGGGAATTAAGTTTTGAGGGGGTGAAAAATTGACATTGTCTTTTAACTCTATAAGATAATGGACATTTGACATGGAAAATAAACCCGTTTTTCTATAGATTAATGAATTAGCACCGCCACCACCATCAAGTCATGAAGCATCTATTTTTAGTGGACCTGAGCCAATCATTGCACCGCCACTGGAGTTTAGGTATGAGGATACTCTACTTGTTGACGATATAGTATTGCAAAGGGTTTTCTAAATGACTGTTTTGGGTATATGTCCAGCTTATATGACCTAAATTGTGAAATAGACATGGCTGAAGACCGGGAATTGAAGAACAGATTTATGAAGGAGTATTTAGGTGGTGGTAGTAGTAGTAACATTGCATCTAACCGGGTCCCCATAAAGAAATTCCATCACAAGAAAATACATGCTGGCTTGATCATTTATCCCCAAACACCCCGGAAGACATATTAAGTAACCTGGATGATTTCACGCCACCTTCAACTAATGTGATTGAACAGACTGGGGGTGGTGCTATTGACGATTCCATGCCACCCCCACCCCCACCATTCTGGTTAATGATACTAGTAGTAGTAGTAGTAAAGATAAAATACCATCACAAGTATTCCCACTTCCAGATTGTTTTCTTTCCAACTCTGCCTTGCACCATACAAAAGTCTACTGCGCCAGATTTGGTGACCCCTTTAACTCTTTAGTGTCAGGGGATATAATAACACATCCCGTGGATATTACTCGTGTATGTGTTAACAGGATTTGAGCCCTTGTTGAAAAACAGATGAGGGCGTGGGGTGGAAGGGATAGTTTAAAAGCATCAATAGCACTAAAAATATTTTTTTAAATGAAAATGCGAGAGAGCTGTATTCGAAATACTTGCACACAGAGATGTTAGCAATTCGCCCGCATTTATCAAATTATGAGAAAGTTTTTTTTAGGTTGGGTTAATAGCATTCAAACTAAAGTGGATAATTATAACGAGGGGGGTAGCGGGTCGGTGGTTTTATTTATTGAGAGTTTAAACATTAATATTTTTAGATTTAAAAAGGATTTTATTTTCAGAGGTGGGACTGGGAGAGCGGGATAGCGTTTTATAGTTTTAAAATATCATTCAGATTTAGAGGGTTGTTAGGGGGTACAACGAATCTGTTTCGATGCGAGGCTAGAGTTTTTCAAGTGTGCATTTTTGATTTCCGCCTATAGACTTCTATTGAAGGATGCCTCCAAGAAAAAGTTGGACAAATTATCAGTTAATGGTAGGGAGGGGTCAAAGTTCCCCGTAGTAGATTTTAATTGTTTAAATGGTCAGTTTCCCGTGAAAATAAAAGGAATAGATATTTTTGACCGGGCTAATGCACATTTAAAGATTGGTGTAACGGTGTTGCAGTATGAAACAGAATTTGAGGAGGGTCAGCGTTCAAATAAGAAGGATGTATTGTTTCCATTGAGGGCTCCTTCAATTGAATCAGTGGAGCATTGGGTGTGGCTTCTATGCAAGCCACCCACAGAGCCTGATTCAATTGGATATTTTAATCCAACTACAGATATTAGTAGGTTTTGGGGGAGGGTATAAATGGGTTTGTATATTACTACTGTCCGACATGCCTCTCAAGATTCCGCTCTTATTTAAGGTTAAAGCATCACATGAAACACTGTAAACTTCATGGATACCAGGCTAACTCACAGACGTGTACGATTCGTAATATCAAAATTGTTTTAAAATACATGAAGCCATGGGGGTCTCTGACGCTCATGCGATACGAGATTCCAATAATACCATAAAAGTACTGGATGTAATTGAGTCGCTGGGCGGTGAAGACACCATGCGCTCGGCATTGCTCAGTCTAATCAAAACAGTGAACGGTGCAATTTCGCGCCTTCTTTACAAAAACTATCTATTCTCCTATCACCAGATGACATATTGGCCATTAAACATCGTAAAATCTGGTGGGTTTGCAAGGGAGAATTTGATGATGGGGTTGGGACTGGGGGGAGGAGGAAGGTGATCGACCATGATCATTTGGGGCAAGAAATTACATCGGGAGGAAGTAACTTTAGGGGGGTTGCGCATCAGTCGTGCAATTTAAACGTTAGACAGCAATATTTCGTACCGGTTTTTATCCACAATTCCAATTACGACTTAAAGTTTGTTTTATCGGTGTTGGCCCGCATTGCCAAGGGTGGAGTTGTAGATAACACATGAATAGATGTTTCTTTTTCATATAATATCATACCCAAATCATCGGAGAAGCTACTAGATAGATAGTGATAGATAGTATATTTAATTAACAAAAAGTTTAAATACAAAAATCAATATGATTCACCCAAAACCATACGGTTGACGTGGGGTGAAACAGGTAAAAAAAAATATAATACATACATGTAACATCATTCAAATACACTATAATAAGAAAGAAATATAAAAAGAGAGAAAAGAAAAGAAAGAAAAATATAAATAAAGAATAATAATAATATTACAGGGACAGCAACTACATACCATATTCATGTTGTGGGGTCGCACTCACAAACCAAAAAAATATTACAACTTAATTTAAATTAAATCTAATCAAGTCACCTTTAAAACAAACAAAACTAGAATTCATACTTAGTTAATAATTTTTCTTTCAATTTTCCTTTAAAATCACTAAAATACTCAAGTTTCTTAATATTATTATCCAAATTATTCCATAAATTTATACGCTTTATAACAAAAGAAAACGTGGACCTGGCAGACACTATAGGGGGAGTATAATAATCATTTTTACCCCTAGTATTTTGGTTATGTATATTCCATCGGCTGTAAAACCAACCGTTAAATCACTCCGGCAGCTGCTTCATATTGTATCTATACATAAACATAAATATATAAAAATGATGAAGACCCGCCGCTGGCAATATCCTAAAATCCCTATAGACTTGTCGAACCGATTTTCTTTCTGATTTTCTTGGTAATAATCTAATAGACTTGTTTTAGATAATTCGCACAGGACTAACAATTGAAGAAAATGTACCCATGTATACAGAAGAACAATACACAATATTGGGATGGATTAACGAAAAATAGAGAAGCCTAAGTATACTAATTGGAAACATATTTTTAAGTTTACGAATCATCCCCAAATTACGCGATAGAATCCGGGATAAAGTTTGAATATGGGATCGGAAACTGAGAGTCTCATCTATAATAATGCCAAGATACTTTACTGCCTTTTGACGAGCAATAAAACCATCTTCATATGCTATATGCTGTATCCATGGATAATAATTCGATGTCCTCGAAAATATAAGAAAATTACTCTTAGTGGGGTTCACCTTTAGCTGATTCACTGTCAGCCATCTTGAAACCCCATTTAGTGACTCTCTTACACTCTCCAGGAGCAATCTCTCTTACTTTGCGATCACCACTAAAGAAGTATCATCAGCAAACATAGGCACTGTAGCCGCGCTATCCTTTCTGACGATCTCACTCATTCTTGTTTCCAGTTTACTAACAGACTGTGGAAGATCATTCACAAAAATAAAAATAATAAGGGTCCGAGTACCGATCCCTGTGGAACTCCACACTCAATACAATTTTCATCAGAACCCATATTACCAATTTGAACATATTGTTTTCTACAAGACAAAAAAGGACGTAAAAACAAAAGAGCTGGACCCCTAATCCCATAAATTTCACAGTTCATTAACAGAATATCGTGACTGACCGTATCAAAAGCCTTTACAATATCTAAAAATACAGTTGCCACATTATACCCATTATCCAGCGCCATATTAATAATGCTGAAACATTACTACATGCCATCTGCATTTGGTTTACGAATAAATATTTAGAATCGTCAAACACCAACCTGTAATAACAACCAGGCCCAGCACTTCTGTCAAAAACTTCATTATGCCTACTTTCAAAATTTAGCTTATTATTTTCAAGCTCCAATACATTAACTTGTCCTGGAGGAAACTCCAATCTTTCACCCAACATCAAAGAAAAATAGACAAATTTGAATACGACTCCAAAGGGGACACAATTAAATGAACTCTAAATATAAATCTATTACATGCTGCGATATAAAAATAATTACACAAATAATAATAGTAAGATAAAAAAATAAAAACAGCATAAAAAGAAGAAAGAAATATTAAAAAAAACCACCCAAACAAACACCAACCCCCACAACAAAAAAAAAAATGACACAAAAGGGTACACCGTGCATTTTGGGTGCCTTCTCATATATTTACATTTCTTCTACGCTACAAACAATCAACTATGAACTATATGAACCATCAACCATGAACTCCTTCAATTTTCCGCCAAAATTTATTTTTATCACCAATTAATCACCAGCTACTTCTTAATCAATGGGAACATGAATTCGAACAATTATTTTCCCTCGTAAGCTTCACTAATTGCCACTATGTTGGTTACGAAATGATTGATTATTCGGTGCATAATCAAGTTCAGGAATCAAATCGTCTGGTGAGTATTTAGCACGTGTTCCGTTGGGACGATTGAAAAGTAACCTAGGCAGAAAAGTTTTCGAGATCCAAGCGTCTATTCCTAGTTTGCGTAATTTCACCCTTTTAATCAACAAATCATTTCTTGCTTTGCGAACTTCAGCTGGGACATCATCACTGAGGTAAATATCACGGAACAACGACACTGCTTTACCTTTTAATTTCTTGGCATTTTTCAACATATCAATTTTCAATTTTTTATCAGATACTTCAACACGAATAAATTTCTGTTGCTCACTCACTTGGGTTACCTTGAATGGTGGGACTGGAGCCATTGCGAGTCCTTCCCTAAGAATACTTTTGAAGATATCCTTCGCCTTTTTTCAGATTCAAAAGAAACATTCCATACAATAATATTCTTTTCCAGTTTATCAAACTCCAGCCTAGCCAATCTCATACTCAAATTATTTGACTCTTTACTCTGAGCTGTAAAATCATCGGAAATTATTTTTACTTGATTCTTTAGAGATTCTTTGACTTGCTCAAGCTGCCTCACTCGCTCATCATTTACAGTCAGCTGCCTTGCAAATCCTGCATGTAATATCTCCAAATTTTCCACTTTATCTTCAATTCCCTTAATCCTATTTTCTAAAGAATCTAGCTTTTTTCCATTTTCTGTTACCAAACTGATAACAGTATTTAGACTCTCCTCAACTGCTGAAATCGTGAATTTATTTGTAGAATCAGTGGTACTAGCAGTAACGTTGAGATCATATTCCCTTTCTCTCCTCCGAGTGTTTTCTGTATCATCACCAATATTACGAGCTTGCTTTCTTTTACGTCCCATGATTATTTCCAGACAACAAAATTAAATTTAATTATCTGCTTACCTCATTAAGGACCTATTTTTTTATTCAAATGGGTCCGTTACGTGCAATTTTCTAAGCCACCGTTAATTTGGGCAAGGCTTTCACCCCTCTTCATAAAAACTGTTCCAAATAATCCAAATTTCAAAAAGAACAAAACAATCCGAAGTACCACTTAGAAAATCGTAAATCCACTCGTCATAAACACTAGGCACCCCAAGAAAAGGGTTAATCAATCAAACGCATGGTTGCAATCAATATATTAGCACCTGGAATTATGTACATGGGAAATCTCAGGTTCAAATAAATTCAAATAACATTCTCTATGTAATATAAGTTCTGTTAACTAATAATCTGTAGTTACCGTTATATATTTAATTTGCTTTAGATGTTCACCTGATAGCAACTGGATAGCAACTGATGCTAGAATTCATGTGAAACATAGTTGACAAGGGTAACACGTGCCTGAATAAAATCCGTTTTTTAGACTCTTTCAGCTTCTTCCTCAAATCCTTAAGTCAATTGATTCAGGTACAGAAAAGCGACAATTTTGATAGCTTCCCCTCTTAAAGAGCGCTTCCCCGATGATGAAATTTATGATTTATTAACGTGTAAGAGCATATATGCATATGATTATTACAACTCTGCCTCGAGGCTAGATGAGGTGTCATTACCGCCCATTGAAGCTTTGTTTAAAAAAATGGATGGGATTATTGTAAAATATACTTGCCCAGTGACGTAATCACTCTTCTGGACATTGTGCACAAAATTAAGGATAAAATCTATGGGGATTTGGGTTGGATTTAGGGTATTATTTTTCCACTCCTCATCTGGTGATGGACTTGATACTTAAAATCAGCAAAGAAAAAACAGGCATGATCGCCGACGTAAATCCACATTTGTTTCTAGTTTGATCACTGAGATTGGATTATAAATTTCGCAGGTACCGCATCATGAAAACGGATCCGCCAGGATATCACACCAATGAAAAGTAAGACGCGGTTTTTTTGGATATGAATTCTCTCTACCCTTTGGCAATTTTTCACTACTTTTTGCTATGTGGCAATTAAAAATGGCTTAACAATTTATGTCCTTCGAATTTCCCCAACATTGCTATCGTTGAGAAGAAGGGGGCACAGGGATGGTTTTTTGAAATTGAAGGTGATATATCCATGGAAATCCATGACTCGGTAAAAGACTTTGTTTTTCCATGCATAAATAGACCGGTGGGTAGGGACTCTCTGAGCCCCTACAATCTATCTTTAGTAGAGGATGGGAGTATGCACTGGATACATTCAAAATAAAAACTAATTGCCGGCCTCAACCCAAAACAGAATATCGTTGTTCATCACTTGCTTTTGAAATGGATGGTTTCCAATGGTTTTAAAGTCACAAAGATTCATAGAGCCTTCCAATTTGATCAAAAGCCTTACATGAAAACGTTTATTGACACGTTTGTCAGTAAACGTTCACAAGGAAAAACGAAGGTTTAAAAATAAGTCTAAAACTGATTTTGAATTCAGCCTTCGGTAAAACGTGTTAAAGCTTACGAAATAGAAGTCGATGTGACATTGTAACCAACCCCAAAGATTGTGCTCGAATCATTGCGGATCCAAACTTCACATCGTTCACAATCATAAACTCTGATATGGTACTCCTACACCGCAAGAAAAGAAACATTGTTTTAAATAGAAATATTGCAGGCGGGAGTGTAATAACGGAAATATCTAAGAAACTCATGTTGTCATTTTATTATAATGTATGCAAGGTACAATGGCCGATTGAGGGACAAGTTCAAGTGTATTACGGGAAAACTGATTCACTCCTGTTAAAAGTTAAAAGTGAAAATTTATTGAATGATTTGGAAAATGGCGAGTACATTAGCTCACGAATAGACTACACCAACTGGGATGAATCCCTCTATCCAGAGCTAGTGAAACGCCAGGCCCCAAATCAATTGTTAATGTTAAAATCTGAAACGGGTAGCGATCTGATATCCAGTGGTGTGTTTCCTGGGGCGAAGGTGTACTGTTTGGAAACGCACAACAAGGATATCAAACAGGTTTGCAAGGGGGTACATACACACTTTGTAAAAAATAATTTCGATATGATTGTCTATAGAAACAATATGGAATTCAGTTTAGTGCGAAGAGCAAGAGTCAAGGTAATTCACTATTTAAAATTTAAAAATCACAGAGTTGTAGTTGTGAAAAACGCTATGTCGGCCACATCGAACAACGTTTGAGCGCTTTAAGATAGTGTTAAGGTTCTGCAAAATGGTCAATATTTAATCTCAGACCGAGTTGAATGTGTAGAGTACAGAAAACAACTCGGCCTGAAAAAGTTAACTTAAATTCTTTAATAGTATAAGGTGGGGGTTGGTGGTGGGTTTTTTATTCTTTTTTCTCTTTCTATCAAACTATTTTCAATGTGTGCAAGGCAGAGCAATTTCTTCTAAATAAATTCCACTATTTAAAGTTATTTAATGCCCCCTCCAGCCCCGGCCCACCGCAGCGGGCCCGCGGCGCTTCTCGGCCACCCGTGGCGCTTCCTGGACGCCGCAGCGGCCGCCCCCGGGGGGACCACATTTCAAATTAAAAATGTGTTATTATTTCAAGTGTGTGTATATTTTAATAAACGTTGTATTTTTTATAAATAAATTTAAAAAAAGAGTATTTATTAAAGTGTTTTTTCTAGTGCTTACGTAAAATAAATGTTTTATTTTTATTATAAATAAATAAATAAATGAAAAAAATATATTTTTCTTGTTGAATGTGCTGTTTTCATGTTCAATGTATTATTTATAAAGTGCTATTACTTTTATGTATATAATAATAAAAGAAAATATGATTCTTTAGTGATTTGGTTTAATCTGTAATTTTGAATACTTTTTATGATCCTGGTTAAACATACGTAAAATGTTTCTCAATTTACAAAGGTCAGTCTGCATTTTTGCCATATTCTTGTATTTCTGAATGTAATTTTCCCCTATGTCCTTATGCGTTTTTCGGTAGAACCTCGCAGAGAATTCAATTTTTTCATTATAGCTTTTGTCACCCCAGTATCTACCCATTATTCTGGAAGCAATTTTTTTCTTATGTTTGTTTCGGTAACTTTCCAAGTTTTCCTGTCTGAGTTTGATTATTTTCTTCTGTCCCTCCAAGTGGTTTAATTCTTGCTTTATGTTTTGAAGTTTGATCTGTTCAGGAACTAGTGCTTCTTGTACTGCTGCTTTTAAACTCACAACCTTTTTGGTCCGGTAGTCTTCCAATCTTTTGCTGATGTCTTGCATTTTATTATATATGCCTTGGAGTTTTAGGAGCTTATCAATGTAATTATATCCGCTGATAAGCGTAAAGTCGCTTAAGGATTCTATTTCATTTTGAATTTTTTAGGCCTGTTTTTTGACTTCCATAAATTCATTCTCAATCAGCTTGTTCATTTGCTTAGCTACATGAACCTCATTTATTTCCTTGCTTATTTTTTTTCAAATTCCTTTACCTTCCTTAGGGATTCAAGAATAGCTTTTATCATTTTATCGATCTTCAATCTCTCTTTCTTCATTTGTGCAATGGCTTCTATGAGCTTCGAGCACCTTAAGAATAATTGTTCCATAGTTGTTACGTCAATTGAAGGATAGCGCTAGGTTTTGGAGGAGAGGTCAAACGGTTCTTGTTCGGAGGCTAATTTCAGGGGTTTCTATCCAACTAATGTTGAGGTGTCGTCGGGGGCAAAATGATCCGTGATTCCGGTGTTACTAGCTATGGGTAAAGGTTAATTATTAGTTTCACTCTACTTCTAATCCCAATCTCTTATCCGAACAACTGAAATGAGAAATAAAATTAATGAACAATTCTCTTTCGCACATTTCGCCTTGTTTGATGGCTATAAAAATTTGTATTAAACGCTATTTTTAAGAACTTTTAGTTATTTAGTCACTAGACGTATTTCCATTTGTCTGGTTTTTTAACTACCCTACACGACTTTGTGGTAATTTCTTCTTTGCTTTCTTGATGTTTATTCTTTTTAGGCTTTGCAATTGACCTTACATCAAACTTGTTGTATTATTTTAATGGGAATTTTTGACCCTTCGATTTATCTTCCTTAGCGGGCCACTGCTTAAGTAGGTTTTGATTTTTCTCTGCCCTGGGGTTCCTCTTGGTCTGATTCACTGTCAGATCCTGTGGAGCTGGTCTCTGATGACTCATCATTAGGGCTTTTGGGGGTGGTACTCTGCGATTTTGGGGTGGCACCTGCCGGTCCTTCATATATTTCTTCTTCTCTTGAAGTGGAAGTTTTATTTTCCGATTCCTCTTGTTGAACCCGTAACTCGGGAGGGTAAAAAGATTCTTAAGAACTTTGGGAAGAGTCAATTATCTTTGCGGGGTGCCTCTATTGTTTAAATGCCATGTCCTCAGGGGGGTGGGGCATTTTCTCTACCATGGTCTCTCTCCAGGAGGACCATTCTTTAGGCTTAACTTTGGATACTGTTATATCGCGATATTGTCCTGGATTGACGTCTTCAGGGGTTTGTGGGTTTTAGGGCAAAGTGCTTTGCCTTGTTTTCATGGGAAAGCTTATTATATCCATGGCTTTTCTTAAGTTTTTCGTATTTGGGTCTTTGGGAGGAGTTTTCTTTATTTTGTTACCAGGGATCTCCTCGGCTCTATTTAATTCATCATGTAGTGATAGAGGTCTCTCTATTGGGGTTGCTGGCGATACCATGTCATCTGAGAATCTCTTAGGGGGACAAGGGATGGAAATCCTATCTTTGAAAAATTGAGTTTTTAGTGTATATCTAATTCTTTGAGGGATAGATTCTTGAGAAAAATTGAGGGATAGTGCATAGTCTAACTCTTCTTAACTTTCTGAAGACAAGCCCTTGGGGCTCTTTGACGTGTGTATCTCAACTGTTATTCTGGGTGTTCTTTTGGAAACAACATGGTTTTCGATTGCTAAGAATTCGTATAAGTTTTCTTCGTCACTATCATTTTCAAACAGGCCCTGTTTGAAATTGAAAGGTTTTCTTCTGGCAATTTTGACCTAAGTGGTCGTGGGTTGCTACACCCATCTTTCTGGAAACTTGGCTCGTTTCAGCTGGCTAACATGTGCTTTATAATTTCTCCCAGTCTCAGGGCTCACCATTTTACAAGTAAAACCGTTATCATACTTTTTAGTTTTCTGTACAGGCCTGTATATTTATTAGAGAGTTTCTTGCCTTTGGCTTTTGCTACATTTTTTAGGTATGCGCAATCTCCCACTTTGAAATTTATATCACTCTTAACGTGGGGTAAGTCTGTCTGCTCTTGACTTACTCTTAATTTTCTTAATTTTTGTCTATCCATCTTGTAAGTCTTTATCATTCTGTTTATAAACTCCTGTTTGTAATCTTCTGTATTATTGTAATACTATCTTTATTCAATATTTTCTTAACACGGTATTTTAAAGTCACGGCCAAATAATAAATAAAAATGATTTTCTTTGGTTATTTCTGAATACCCGGTGTTAATCACGTTGGTTAAATATGGTAAGAATTCGTTCCAGTCATTCCTATTATTCTTTGTATAAATACTCAAGACATTCGAGACTATTTTGTGGCGATTTTCTATTTTACCATTTGTTGTGGGTGATAGGGGGATGATTCTAATTTCTCTATGTTAAGAAAGCTCATCAAATCTTCGGTTACTTTGGAAACGAAATTGCTTCCGTTATCACCTAATACCGTATTTAGTATCCCAAAATTCAAAAACAATTTCGCCAAAGCCTTGCTTTTGGCCTACGCGATTTGATTTTTTAATGCTTTTGCAAAAGTAAATCCTGAGAAATGGTCAATTACGCTGAGCACACACGTGTGTCCTCTGTTGGAAACAGGTAAACCTCCTCTGCTTCCATATAAATAAAAAGAAATAATATCGAATGGGAATCTTGCTATTGGGATTCTTCCCATTGGGGGGGGGGGGGGGGGGGGGGGATAAGTTTTGGGACTTTTTCTGAGGTTGTATGTTTCGCATCCATTTATATAGTCGTTAAGTTTAGTTAAAACAGATGGAACGAAAAAATATTGTTTTAATTTGTGAAAAGTTTTAGTTATTCCTAAGTGTCCGCCTGTATACGAATGAAAGAATTCCAAAGCAGGTATTTCTAAATTTTGGGGTAACACATGGTTTATTGTAGTTTTATTTCTATTAGTTTCGTTTGTTACGATCCGGCAAAGGATTTCTTCGTCTAAATCGTAATAAAAATTATCTATTACTCTTCTGAGTGATTTGAATTTATCCGGTAGTGCATGGTTATTCATAAAATAATTTATAAGGTTAGCACATTTCATCTTTATTTTGGTTCCTTATTATATTTGCCAAGTATAAGGGACAATGGTTATTTTCATTTTCACCTATTCTAATCTTAGGTTTATTCTTCTTGTATTTTCGTTTATTTTTGGGCTGATTGCATTTATTTCTTCATTTTCATTGTCTGATGGGATATTCTTGGGGAATCTACTCAAGGAATATCAAGGGGCGTTTTGTTTACCCTTCAAACATTAAAACTCATAGCTTAGTTCTTGGATTTTCTTTATCCACCTAGCTATAATTCCTGTGCGTTTTTTGAACGAGTATAGGTATTGTAAGCTTTTGTAGTCCAAGCAAAGTCTAAATTTCCCACCAACTATATAAGGTCTAAATTTATCCAAGTGATGGATTATGGATAGTAATTCTAATTGTGTGGCAGAATAATTGCTTTCACCCTGGGATAAGGTTCTGCTTGAGTAGCATATAACTCTCTCTTGATCCGAGCCCTCCACAGGAAATATTTGAGAAAGAGTTACCCCAATACCCTTGACAGAGGCGTCTGTCGTGCCTGCAAATTTTCCATTTTCGAAATCAGGCAATGATAATATTGGCTCAGAGGTAAGCGCTTTTTTGAGACATTCTAAGGAAGTTTAGGCTTCTTGGGACCAGGTAATTTTTTGGGGGTTCCCTTTATTTAATTCTGTTAGGGGTTTTGCAATTTGGGTGTAACTGCGTATGAATTTTCTAAATTAACCAGTCAATCAAAGAATTCCTCGCAACCGTTTTATAGTCCGTGGGGGCCTAAGATTCTATACACATTTTATCTTCTCCAGATGTGGTGAAATTTGACCTTGGGTCACTACAACACCCAAAAATGTGATTTTTGGTCGGGCCAGCATTTCAAATTGCCTTCTCCAAATTTCTCAAAAACTTTAGCTAATGTTACTAAATGATCTTGCGAGTTTTTTCCTACGCACATTACATCATCCACAAAGTGTATGATATTGTTCAAGCCTCGCAACTAGTGCAACAGAGGTCTACATAACGCGCTTGAACTTGTTCTAAGTCCAAAGGGTACTCTTAAATATTCGTAAGAGCCACATTCAATTGTCGAAAATACTATTTTGTAAACGCCATTATCTGCTATTTTTACTCGGTGTGATCTTGGTAAGATCCAAGGAGGTAAACATTTTATTTTTACTTGAGATGGAATCGAGGACTTCGTCAATTTGCTGCAGGGGAAATTTATCACTAACTACCTGTTTATTTAGGGGTCTATAATCAACTACGAGTCTAAGATCATCATTTGTTTTTGGAAGTAGTATTACAGGAGCCGAATACGGAACTTATGCTTGGACGTATAATATTATTTCTTTCTAATTCAGAGATTTTATTCTTTAACCAGTTTTTGTGCTAGTAGGGAGTGTGGTAGGACTGTTTCGCCGCATGCAATCTTGTAATTTGGATAGAGTGTTCATAGAACGGTATCAATCCAATTTTTTCCTAAGAAGTGGAGGCTACATCTTTAAAATTTCACAGTAATTCACATAATTTTTGTCTTAATTCCGCGTCATGGATATGGATTATATTATTTTTTTTCAAAAATTGAGATCTTATTAGGGGGTACCCATTTAAGGGGGAACATGTTAGGGAGAGCATTTTTTGATTGACTTCTATAGGTTTCATGGTTTTAGGTTGATAGTTTAGGTGGTTCTGTTTTTTATACGAAATTTTTGTAATTGAAAGGAAAGAAGTTTACAAAGGAAATTGTGGTTTTTTGAATTTTGATCACACTACAAAACTAACTACCAAGACCATAGCCAGACATTGTTTTACACCCCTTGTAATAGTCCAATCCATGACCTATTTGACGCCTTATATGTCCCCGGTGCATAGCTTACAGCACTTGCTCCAGACTCTGGGGGCTGTGTCAACCCCAACATTTTTTTTTATTTAACTCTAAACAATTTTGAACAAAAAGGGTGTCTCAAAATTTTTATTGTATGCATGTGGGGGAAAAGGGCCTTGGAAGTGGGGGGCTAGTTGCCCTCCGAAAGCTTTTGACTCTTAAAGAGGGCACTAGAGATTCAAATTTACAATCAAATGAGTCCCCTCCGAAGTTTATGCTACCATCTGTTCCGTATAAACCTGGTATATTGCAAGGGCTTAATTTTTAACACTTTCTCCCAGGTGCGGGGGGGGGGGGCGGTGATATCCCTGGAGTTTTGTTATAAGATTTTTTGTCTGTTTGGAACAAAATGGCCATATAAAAAATTAGATCGGACGCATTTCGGGAAAAAGAGGGTTGGTGGAGGGGGGGGGGGCTAGTTGCCAACTGATCGATTTTGACTCTTAAAAAGGGAACTAAAACTTTAATTTCTTGTCATTCGAGTCCTTTCCAAAGTATATGCGCCCACCGATTCCATAAAAATCCTACATTCCCCCAGGGCAAAACTTACAACCCTTAGTTCCCCCGGTCTCAGGGGGTTATGTTGACCCCTTAGAATTGCTATCTGATCTTTGGACTATTTCAAAGAAAAGGGCTATCTCAAATTGGTCGGATGCATTCAAGGAAAAGAGGATGTGAGTGACAGGGGATGGATGCCCTTCGATCACCTTTGACTCTTAAAAAGGCTGCTGGAACTTTAAATTTCCAATCAAATGAACAATTTCCGAACTTTATACGACCACTCCTTGCATAAAAACCTTAAATGCCCCCGGGGCATATATTAAAAAAAAGGCCAATTGGCACTAGGGGGTTGTGTTGACCCCGGAGTTTTCTTATCTGATATTTGAACTATTTTCAATAAAATAGCTATATCAAATTTTTATCAGATTGGTTTGAGGGAAAAGGGCATGAGGGTGGACTAGTTGACCTCCGATCTTTTTTTACTCTTAGAAAATGTGGTATAATGTTAAGTTTCGAATCAAGTGAACCCCCTCTAAAAATTATACGAGAAGCCCTTCCAGAAGAACCCTATTTGCCCCCAGGGCAGAATTTACAACGCCTGTCCGTGGGTCCAAGAGGGTTTTGTTGACCCCGCAGCTTTTGTAATCTGATCTTTGACTTTTTAAACTATTTTATTGGATATATTTGGGGGAAAATTGCGTAGGTGGGGGGGGGCTATTTGCCCTCCGATCACTTTGGACTCTTAAAAAGGGCATTATAGCTTCCGACTTCTAATCGAATGAGCCTCCTTTGAAGGTTATACGACTATACCTTCCACATGAAGTGCCTATAAGAAAAATACCCTTGGAGCCTTATGGCCTTAGCGTTGGTGGGGTTAGGCTAGTTGCCCCACCAACTCTTAAAAAGAGAACTAGAACTTTCAATTTATAACACTGGGTAACAGCCTAAAAATCGCCAGGGGTTTCTCATCTGATTTAGACTAATTTTGGCGTTCTGAGTCCGAATATTACATTCATTTTGCTCTGTCAGGTCAACTTTTTGAGATACAGCCATAGGTTAATCTGAAGAGCTATAAATATGCTTCCTCCACAACGGAAACCAATTCACCTCAATCCCTGTTGTGCACTCCACAACTGTCAAAGAAAGTTATGAAGCAGTGAAGTACGTGCTCGATAAAATCCAATATGAGAATCACCAATGAATCAAATGTGTCAAATTCAAGACGATGAACTTGGTCAGCAGTCCAGGTTCACGACGTAACCATGCTTTATATCTAGATGGAACAGTCGAGACAGATCCCAGTACTATGTAAAGAAAGGGTGGCTGGGACACGAGCAGTTAGTAACTGGGGCGAGAAACACAATAAACGAACCTCTTGTTGACAGGGAGAAGATATTCATCCCACCGCTAAACATGAAGCTAGGATTAATTAAGCAGTTAACGCGTGCTCTGGACAAGGATGGGAGGTGCTTCACCTACCTGAGCTGAGCCTTTATTTGACTGACCGTTGAGAAGCTGGAGGCCTGTATTTTCGATGACCCACAGATATGGCAGCTCCTACAAGACACAAAGTGAGAAAACTCAATGAAAACACTAAAGTGTACTGCGTGGAAATCGATTGTGTAGATGGTGAAAAACTTCTTGGGGAAAACAAAGACAGAAAACCATGTCATACTCGTCAGCAGCATGATAGAGGCCTTCCAAAAACTCAGGTGTTTGATGAGTATAAAGATGCACATATTGTTCTCACTTATTGAGACGTTTCCTGAAAACCTTGGGGTGATGAGCGACGAGCAGGGAGAAAGGTTCCACCAGGACAAATGCCAAATAAAAGAAAGGTACCAGGGAAGATGGGGAGCAGTCGTAATGGCGGACTACTGCTGGTCGCTGAGAACAGACACCCCAGCTGCTACTCACACTCGGGAATCAAAGAAATACCGATTTATGCTGTGAACTCAAAAATTTTGAGTCACATAACGCTCATTTTCTTATTACTATTATGAATTATGCTTATCAATTTTGATGGAATAAATAAAATTAAAGTTTAATATATTGACGATTATTTCTTGAGGAAAACGGAAAGAATAGTCAGGAGTTTCTCAGCTGATGATCCGCTGAATTTTTTTTTCACAAAATTGATTTTTTTTTAATTTCTATAACAAAAATTTGGACCTGATTGAAAAAACCAAGGTCATTTTCAGACTCAGAGCATCAAAATTAGTCTAAATCAGCTGTAAAACCCTGGACGATTTTCAAAAAGTTTTTTTTTGCTACCTGGTGTAATCAATTGAGTCCCCTCCGAACTTTATACGACTACCTCTTACATAAAATTTTTTTATGCCCCCTGGCCATAAGCTACATCCCTTCCCCCGGGATTCGGAAGGGTTGTCATTGGATCATTGGACTACTTCAAAAAAATGGCCATCTAAAAATTTTGATCGGATGCATATGGGGAAAAAAGGTGTCGGGGGAGTATATACCCACCGACTCCTTTTGACTCATGAAAAGGTAACTAGGTTTTTCAAATTCCAATCAAATGAACAAACTCTGAAGATTATACGACCATCATATAAAACTTTATCTGCCCCCAGGAGTAGCATCGTCATAATACCCCCCATAACCCAGTACCCAGTATTTTCATGACACCCTAGATCTCCATGACACACATAGCAAGGATTCCCATGACACACATAGCAAGGATTTCTGCAGCTTACATAGGAAGGTTTTTAAATAGGCCTAACCAGAATACCTTTCAGGTCATAGTAGAGAAGATATAGTCAGATATGGGTGAAAGTTGCATATACTAGTCATGTCATCTAGGCCTTGTCCTAGTTAAATGTTAGCATACAGATATTGAAAAACAAGAATTTTGGAGCAATCGTTCAATGACATATTTTTTGTATATATACTGCTATTTGATGTGTTAATAGAAGCAGTTTTGAAATAGCTTTAAAGATGAACAGACGAAATGTAGGTGATATTTATTTCTCGGTAAGTCCTTTTCGAATTATATATATGGCTTACCTATTTAGTTTTTTATCTGGAAATTAGGTCATTGAGGATGACAACCCCTTCAGGGCAAGGGTTGTAATTTATGCCCTGGGGGCACATAAAGTTTTTATAGAAAGCGTTGTTATAGAAACTCAAAAAGGACTCATTCGATTGGAAATTGGAAGGGCTAGTGCCCTTCTTAATTGTCGAAAGTGATTGGAAGGCTTGACGTTTTTATAGTAAATATCGATGTGGGTAAAATGTATAATTGTTTTTTTGTTTAGACCAGGGCACAAGTACTAAGGCAATACAAGGTGCGGGACGAACAGCGGGACGAACATGCCTTACCACGGTCATTCATCTATTGGTCTGACGAGCACATTGCAAACAGCGACCAATCCCTTTATATTATAGACCCATAAAGTGATCAAACATGTTATATTTGGAGCTATGGATGAGATTTTGAAATGCAATCAGACTGGTTTAGAGAATATATGCTTTAGCAAGTTCGTTCATCCATCATCATAACATGTTTTTTCTTTCCTGGTTCAATATTCAAAATTAAAATTTCTTATATTACATGTTAAAAGGATGGTCTCATTCTAGAAATACTGGTTTACAGCTGGATGGTTTATATTCGTGTTTTTCCTGCTATAAATATAGAACAAATTGGTCTTACGGGATCAGTTGATTAATAGAGCTTGTATTAGGCCTATTATAATCAAACTTATTTGTTTTTTTAATGGAGAACAACAAAAGAATTATGATGGTAAGTAAATATACATTTTTCTTGAATTATCATAAAAAATAATCCTTTTTTTCCTATAGATATCTGCCAATATGTCTTTCGGATTTGGTATGATTTGGTGATTAGCATTTAACGATATTTGAATCTGGCTTTTACTTAAAGCAGTGAGCAAAGATTTTTCGTTATAGCTGTCTTTTAATTACCTGTAATAATTTTCGAATTGACAAGGGATCGCATATTTTTGCTAGCTTCAAAGCAGATGTTTAGGTATAAAGATATCTGGTTAAAATAGCGAATGCAACTGCATATTTCTATTTTAACTCAACAGATAGCAATTATCTCCCGTCTCATATATAATTGAAAAAGATCTGTAATTGTTATCTTTTGGGATTTTTTATTGTGGAATCGAAGGGGGGCAGCGCCCAATGGAGGGTTATGCCACTTTCGTTTCTAATGAATTATCCACGAAGGCTTAAATTTGTATGAAAAAGAGTCTGGTTATAGCCAATATAATACTGGGAGGGGGATTAAGTTTTGAGGGGGCGAAAAATGGTACTTATTTTGTAACTGCTAAACACGAGAGTAGAACTACTCTGGAAATGCTTCAGGAGAAATAGCTTACCGCTTCTTACTGAGCTAATGGTACCTCCTTGACAGATATTTTTTTATTGTATTTTATTGCTATTACCCCAAACGTTACGTTGTGTGCGCTATACTAACTATTGAATATTTATCGGATTTTTTTTCTATTCAATTATTTTCAATGTAATTAATAACATAAAAATGGTGAAATATAGAATTGATTAGGCTATATTTGGCTACTTTATTTGGGTGAGGCGTGGGGGCAAGTATTTAGTCAATATAAAGCTAAGAGGGGGAATTAGGTTTTGAGGGGGCGAAAAAAGGTGCTTATTTAGAGTCTGGTAAACATGTGAGTAGAAAAAGCTTAAATGGATTTTTATTTCCAGGACTCTGATATTCAAACATCAACACAAAAGCGGTCAAAGATGGATGCCGGTCCAGTTAGAACTGACACGGACATAATCAGAAGCATGAACTTGAGGAGGGATAGTGTGATTCACTTCGCATCCCAAACGATTTATACCAACCTACCTGTAATTTCCACGGTAAGGACCACTTATCAGATAGCTTTCAACTTTATAATGTGCTCACAATTTAACATAGGAAAAAAGGAGCAGGTGTCTTGAAGAAACGGATGGCCCTGCAAATATTTGTGAGGTTAAGACTCTTTCCTGCTCCAAAAAAAAGCGAGAATAAAAGAAAATTCCATAAACTATGTGCATGTTTATACAAGGGCTAAAAAAAGTCTTTTGCCTACATACCCTTCCTCTTCAAAATGGTTCAGACGCTGCAAGCACAGGACCTTGGCAGTGCTTTTGGTTTGAATTATTAGAAATCTAATTAAAAACAACAAGAGTAAGTGACTGACATGAAGGCACTCGTTTACATATTACTTCAGTTTTAACTTTGCACCAGTACACAGTCTAAGCCAAATACTTAGGCATCTGATAAGAAAGGAAACTCAAGTCTGATGCTGAAAAAAGTAGCAACATTACTCAACATAACCATTGAGTTAACCTTAAATTTCTTGAAAAAACCGTCTTGAAACGGTCTTGAAAAAACCTTAAATTTGCTACATGACTTTTGGTACTTATTTAGTAGCTGGTAAACACGAGAGTGGAACTATAATGAAATGCTTCAGGAGAAATAGCTTTCTAAACTAATGGTACCTCCTTGACAAATATTTTTATAATGTACTTTATTTTATTGCTATTAGCCAAACACGCTTGATACTAATGAATCATCTATTAAGGGGGTAGATTTGTAGTAAAAGGAATCTGTTTCTAGTCTGATCACTATTCTTATTGATTGGTAGATTTTTAGGAAAAATAGTCAGGTTTTTTTAATGGTGTATTAAGACAAGTATTTAGCTGGATGGAGGGTTCTGCCGCTTTCGTTACTAATGAATCATCCACGAAGGCTTAGATTTGTATGAAAAAGACTCTGGTTATAGCCAATATAAAACTGGGGGGGGGGGGAATTAAGTTTTGAGGGGACGAAAAATGGTACTTATTTAGTAGCTGGTAAACACAAGAGTAGAACTATAATGAAATGCTTCAGGAGAAATAGCTTACCGCTTCTTACTGAACTAATGGCAGCTCCTTGACAAATTGTTGTATAATGTACTTTATTTTATTGCTATTAGCCAAACACTCTCGATACTAATGAATTATCTGTGAAGGGAGTAAATTTGTAGGAAAAGGAATCTGCTTCTAGTCTGGTCGCTATTTTTATGGATGGCTAGATTTGTAGGAAAAAGAGTCAGGTTCTTTTTTTTACAAATGGGGTATTAAGACAATTATTAAGTTGAATGGTGGGTTCTGCCACTTCTTTTACTAATGAATTATCCACGAAGGCTTAGATTTGTATGAAAAAGAGTCTGGTTATAGCTAATATAATACTGGGAGGGGAATTAAGTTTTGAGGGATTGAAAAATGGTACTTATTTAGTAGCTGGTAAACATGTGAGTAGAAATGTATTGAAATTGTTCATGAGAAATAGGTTAGCGCTTCTTACTGAACTAATGGCAGCTCCTTGACAAATATTATTATAATGTACTTTATTTTATTGCTATCATCCAAACATTCTCAATGCTAGTGAAATATCTATGAAGGAGGTAGATTTGTAGGAAAAAAAATCTGCTTCTAGTCTGGTCGTTATTTTTATTGATTGCTAAATTTGTAGGAAAAATATTCAGGTTATTTTTTTTTTATTGGGTATTAATAAAATTATTGAGTTGAATTGAGGTTTATGCCACTTTCGTTACTAATGAATTATCCACGAAGGCTTAGATTTGTATGAAAAAGAGTCTGGCTATAGCCAATATAAGACTGGGAGGGGACTTAAGTTTTGAGGGGGTGAAAAATGGTACTTATTTACTGGTTGGTAAACATGTGAGTAGAAGTGTATTGAAATTATTCATGAGAAAAAGGTTAGCGCTTCTAACTGAACTAATGGCAGCTCCTTGATAAATATATTTATAATGTACTTTATTTTATTGCTATTAGCCAAACACTCTTGGTACTAATGAATTATCTATGAAGGGGGTAGATTTGTAGGAAAAGGAATCTGCTTGTTGTCTGGTTACTAGATTTGTAGGAAAAGGAGTAGGGTTATTTTTTTAAAATATGGTATAAATACAATTATTGAGTTGAATGGAGGGTTTTCCCACTTTCGTTACTAATGAATTATCAACGAAGGCCTAGATTTGTATGAAAAAGAGTCTGGTTCCAGCCAATATAATACTAGGAGGGAAATTAAGTTTTGAGGGGGTGAAAAATTGATATAGTCTTTTAACTTTATAAGATAATGGATATTTGACATGGAAAATAAACCGGTTTTCTATAGATTAATGAATTAGCACCGCCACCACCATCAAGTCATGAAACATCTATTTTTAGTGGACCTGAGCCAATCATTGTACAGCCAGTGGATTTTAGGGATGAGGATACTCTACTTGTTGACAATATGGAGTGGCATAGGGTTTTTTAAAAGATTGTTTTAGGGACATGACCAGCCTAGATGATCTAACTTGTGACATAGACATGGTGGAGGACCCGGAACGGACTGATAGATTTATAAGAGAGCATTTAGGTGATGGTAGTAGTAGTAATAGTGCACCTAACCGGGTCCTCATAAAGAAATTCCGTCACAAGACAATACATGCTGGCTTGATCATTTATCCCCAAACACCCCGGAAGACATATTAAGTAACCTGGTCGATTTCACGCCACCTTCAACTAATGAGATTGAAGAAACTGGGGGTGTTGCTATTGACGATTCTATGCCAGCCACCATCATTCTGGTTAATGATACTAGTAGTAGTAGTAGTAATGATACAATATCATCACAAGTATTCCTACTTCCAGATTTTTTTCTTTCCAACTCTGCCTTGCACCATACAAAAGTCTACAGCGCCAAATTTGGTGACCCATTTAACTCTTTAGTGTCAGGGGATATAATAACACATCCCCTGGACATTACCAATTTAAATGTTAAAAAGATTCGAGCCCTTCTTGAACAACAGATGGGGTTGTGGGGTGGAAGGGAGAGTTTAAAAGCATCAATAGCACTAAAAATATTTTTTTAAATGAAAATGCGAGAGAGCTGTATTCGAAATACTTGCATACAGAGATGTTGGCAATTCGCCCTCATTTATCAAATTATGAGGAGTTTTTCTTTAGATTGGGTTAATAGCATTCAAACTAAAGTGGCTAATTATAAGGAGGGGGAAGCGGGTCGGTGGTTTTATTTATTGAGAGTTTAAACATTAATATTTGTAGATTTAAAAAGGATTTTATTTTCAGAGGTGGGACTGGGGGAGCGGGATAGGGTTCTATAGTTTTAACATATCATTCAGATTTAGAGGGGTGTAAGGGGGTACAAAAAATCTGTTTCGATGCGAGGCTACAGTGTTTCAAATATGCATTTTTGATTGCTGCCTATAGACCCCTATTGAAGGATGCTTCCAAGAAAAAGTTGGACGAATTAGCAGTTAATGGTATGGAGGGGTCAAAGTTTCCCGTAGTAGATTTTAATTGTTTAAGTGGGGTAAAAATGGGTGTGTATATTATTACTGTCCGAAATGCCTCTCAAGATTCCGCTCTTATTTAAGGTTAAAGCATCACATGCAACACTGTAAACGTCATGGATACCAGGCTGTGGAAACGGTAAGCGGTTATAGAGCGATCTTACGTTTTAAGAATTTCTAGAATAAGCTCCTATAGAGCAATAAGATCGTTTTAGACTGCGAAGCGAAACTCACAGACGTGTATGATTCGTAATATCCAAATCGTTTTAAAATACATGAAGCCATAGGGGCCTCTTGCGCTCATGCGATACGAGATTCCAATAATACCATACAAGTGCTGGATGTAGTTGAGTCGCTGGGCGGTGAAGACACCATGCACTCGGCATTGGTCAGTCTAATCAAAACAGTGAACGGTGCAATTTCGTGCCTTCTTTCATTAAAAATGGTAAAATAGGGTGGGTTTGCACGGGAGATTTTGATGTGGGGGTTGGTACTCGGGGAAGGGGCGGAGGAAGGTGATCGACCATGATCATTTGGGGCAGGAAATTACATCGGGAGGAAGTAACTTTAGGGAGGGTGCGCATCAGTTGTGCAATTTAAACGTTAGACAGCAATATTTCGTACCGGTTTTTTAAACACAATTCCAATTAAGACTTAAAGTTTGTTTTACCGGCGTTGGCCCGCGTTGCCAAGGGTTGAGTTGTAGATAACACATGGATAGATGGTTCTTTTTCATATAATATCATACCCAAATCATCAGAGAAGCTACTGCTGCTTGAATTCATGTGGAAAATAGTTGACAAGGGTAACACGTGCCTGAATAAAATCCGTTTTTTACACTCTTTCAGTTTCTTCCCCAAGTTTTGAAGTCAATTGATTCAGAATCAGAAAAGCAATAATTTTGGTAGCTTCCCTCTCCTTAAACAGCAATTCCCCTATGATGAAATGTGTGATTTATTAACTTGTAAAAGAATATGTGAATATGATTACTAAAATTCTGCCTTAAGGCTAGATTAGGTATCATTACCGCCTATTGAAGCTTTGTTTAAAAAATGGGTGAGATTATTGTAAACTATACTTGGCCAGTGACGTAATCACTCTTCTGGACATTGTGCGCAAAAATACGAATAAAATCTATGGGGAATTTGGGTTGGATTTAGGGTATTACCTTTCCACTCCTCATCTGGTGATGTACTTGATACTTAAAATCAGCAAAGAAGAAATAGGTCTGATCACCGATGTGGATCAGCATCTGTTTGTACAGAGATTAATGAGGTTTGGTTATGTTTTTCGCGGGGACCGTATCATGAAAACTGATCCGACCGGACAGCACACCGATGAAAAGTAAGACGTAGTTTTTTTGGATACGAATTCCCTTTACCCATCGGCAATGTCTCACTACTGTTTGCCGTATGGCAATTATAAATGGCTTAACAATCCATGTCCTTCGAATTTCCCCAAAATTGCTATCGTTGAGAAGAAGGGGGCACAGGGATGGTTTTTTGAAATTGATGGTGAAATATCCATGGAAATCCATGACTCAGTAAAAGACTTTGTTTTTCCGTGCATAAATAGACCGGTGGGTAGGGACTCTCTGAGCCCCTACAATTTATCTTTAGTAGAGGATGGGAGTTTGCACTGGGTACCTTCAAAACAAAAACTAATTGCCGGCCTCAACCCAAAACAGAATATCGTTGTTCATCACTTGCTTTTGAAATGGATGGTGTCCAATGGTTTCAAAGTCACAAAGATTCATAGAGCCTTCCAATTTGATCAAAAGCCTTACATGAAACGTTTATTGACACCTTTGTCAGTAAGCGTTCACAAGGAAAAACGAAGGTTGAAAAAGAAGTCTATAAACTCATTTTGAACTCAGCCTTCGGTAAAATGTGTGAAAGCGTACAAAAAAGAAGTCGATGTGACATTGTAACCAATCCCAAAGATTGTGTTCGAATCATTGCGGATCCATACCTCACATTGTTGAAAATCAAAGACTCTGATATGGTATTCCTTCATCGTAATAAAAAAAAAATTGTTTTAAATAAAAATATTGCAGGCGGGAGTGCAATAACGACAATTTCAAAGAAACTCATTTTTTCATTTTATTATAATGTATGCAAGGTACACTGGACGATTGAGGGACAGGTTCAAGTGTATTACGGTAAAACTGATTCAGTCCTGCTAAAAGTGAAAAGTGAAAATTTATTGAATGATTTGGGAAATGGCGAGTACATTAGCTCACGAATGGACTACACCAACTGGGATGAATCCCTCTACCCAGAGCTAGTGAAATGCCAAGCCCCAAATCGATTGTTAATGTTAAAATCTGAAATGGGAAGCGATCTGATATCCAGTGGTGTGTTTCCTGGGCCGAAGGTATACTGTCTGGAAAGCACAACAAGGATATCAAACAAGTTTGCAAGGAGGTACACACTTTGTAAAAAATAATTTTGAAATGAGTGTGTATGGAAACTGTGTGGAACGTAGTTTAGTCCCAAGAGCGAAAGTCATGGCGATTCACTCTTTGCAATTTAAGAACTACACAGCTAGACTTGAGAAAAGCGCAATGTCGGCTATATCAGACAAAGTCTATGTACTTAAGGTTGGTGTGATGGTAGTACCACACGGTCACTATTTATTCTCAGACCGAGTTGAATGTGTAGAGTACAGAAAACAACTCGGTCTGAAAAAGTTAACTTGAATTCTTTAATAGTATAAGGTGGGTGGTTGGTGGTGGGTTTTTTAGTCTTTTTTCTCTTTCTATCAAACTATTCTCAATGTGTGCAAGGCAGAGCAATTTCTTCTACATAAATTCCACTATTTAAAGTTATTTAATGCCCCCTACAGCCTGTGGCCCGCCGCAGCGGGTCCGCGGCGCTTTCCGGCCACCCGTGGCGCTTCCTAGCCGCCGCAGCGGCCGCCCCCGGGGGGACCACATTTCAAAATAAAAATGTGTTATTATTTCAATTGTGTGTATATTTTAATAAATGTTGCATTTTTTATAAATAAATAAAAAACAGTGTGTTTATTAAAGTGTTTTTCTAGTGCTTATGTAAAGTAAATGTTGTATTTTTGTTATAAATAAATAAATAAATGAAAAAAGTATATTTTTCTTGTTTAATGTGCTTTTTTCATGTTTAATGTATTATTTACAAAGTGCTATTACTTTTATGCATATAATAATAAAAGAAAATATGATTCTTTAGTGAGTTTGTTTAATCTGTAATTTTGAATACTTTTTATGATCCTGGTTAAACATACGTAAAATGTTTCTCAATTTACAAGGGTCAGTCTGCATTTTTGCCATATTCTGGTATTTCTGAATGTAATTTTTCCCTTTGTCCTTATGCGTTTTTCGGTAGAACCTTGCAGAGAATTCAATTTTTTCATTATAGCTTTTGTCACCCCAGTATCTACCCATTATTCTGGAAGCAATTTTTTTCTTATGTTTGTTTCGGTAACTTTCCAAGTTTTCCTGTCTGAGTTTGATTATTTTCTTCTGTCCCTCCAAGTGGTTTAATTCTTGCTTTAGGTTTTGAAGTTTGATCTGTTCAGGAACTAGTGCTTCTTGTACTGCTGCTGTTAAACTCACAACCTGTTTGGTCCGGTAATCTTCCAGTCTTTTGCTGATGTCTTGCATTTTATTATATATGCCTTGGAGTTTTAGGAGCTTATCAATGTAATTATATCCGCTGATAAGCGTAAAGTCGCTTAAGGATTCTATTTCATTTTTTATTTTTTAGGCCTGTTTTTTGACTTCCATAAATTCATTCTCAATCAGCTTGTTCATCTGTTTAGCTACATGGACCTCATTTATTTCCTTGTTTATTTTTTCTTTAGATGCCTTAACCTTCCATAGGGATTCAAGAAAAACTTTTATCATTTTATCAATCTTCAATCTCTCTTTCTTCATTTGTGCAATGGCTTCTATGGGCTTCGATATGTCAATAGAAGGATAGCGATAGGTTCTAGAGGATATGTCAAAAGATTCTTTTTCGAAGGCTAAATTCCGGGGTTTTTGTCCAACTAATGTTAAGGTGTCGGTTGGGGCAATATGATCCATGATTCCGGTGTTACTAGTTATGGGTAAAGGTTAATTATTAGTTTCACTCTACTTCTAATCCCAATCTCTTATCTGAACAACTGAAATGAGAAATAAAATGAATGAACAATTCTCTTTCGCACATTTCGCCATGTTTGATGGCTATACAAATTTTTATTTAACACTATTTTAAGAACTTTTAGTTATTTAGTCATTAGACGTATTTCCATTTCTCTGGTTTTTTTAACTACCCTACCAGACTTTGTGGTAATTTCTTCTTTGCTTTCTTGATGTTTATTCTTTTTAGGCTTTGCCATTGATCTTAGATCAAACTTGTTGTATTGTTTTAATGTGAATTTTTGATCCTTCAATTTATCTTCCTTAGCGGGCCACCGCTGAAGTAGGTTTTGATTTTTCTCTGCCCTGGGATTCCTCTTGGGCTGATTCATTGTCAGATCCTGTGGAGCTGGTCTCTGATGACTCATCATTGGGACATTTGGGAGTGGTACTCTGCGATTTTGGGGTGGCACCAGCCTGTCCTTCATATATTTTTTCTCCTCTTGAAGTGGAAGGTTTATTTTCCGATTCCTCTTGTTGAACCCATAACTCGGGAGAGTTTAAAGATTCTTGAGAAATGTGGGAAGAATCAATTCTTTTCGAGTGTTGCCTCCATTGTTTAAATGCCATGTCCTCCGGGGGTTGGAGCATTTTTTGTACCATGGTCTCTCTCCAGGAGGACCATTCTTTAGGCTTAACTTTGGATACTGTTATATCGTGATATTGTCCTGGATTGACGTCTTCAGGGGTTTGTGGGTTTTAGGGCAAACTGCTTTGCCTTGTTTTCATGGGAAAGCTTATTATATCCATGGCTTTTCTTAAGTTTTTCGTATTTGGGTCTTTGGGGGGAGTTTTTTTTATTTTGTTACCAGGGATCTCCTCGGCTCTACTTAATTCATCATGTAGTGATAGAGGTCTCTCTGTTGGGGTTGCTGGCGATACCATGTCATCTGGGAATCTCTTAGGGGGACAAGGGATGGAAATCCTATCTGTGAGTCTTTTGTGTATATCTAATTCTTTGATGGATAGATTCTTGAGAGAAATAGAGGGATAGTACATAGTCTAACTCTTCTTAACTTTCTGAGGACAAGCTCTTTGGGCTCTTTGACGTGTGTATCTCAACTGTTATTCTGGGTATTCTTTTGGAAACATCATGGTTTTCGATAGCTAAGAATTCGTAGAAGTTTTCTTCGTCACTATCATTTTCAAAGTGGCCCTGTTTGAAATTACAGGGTTTTTTTCTGCCAATCTCAATTTGGCCTAAGGGGATTATTTTCCGTCTGATGAATCAGTGGTCGTGGGTTGCGACACCCATCTTTCTGGAAACTTGGCTCGTTTCAGCCGGCTAACATGTGCTTTATAATTTCTCCCAGTCTCAGGGCTCACCATTTTACAAGTAAAACCGTTATCATACTTTTTAGTTTTCTGTACAGGCCTGTATATTTATTGGAGAGTTTCTTGCCTTTGGCTTTTGCTACGTTTTTTAGGTATACGCAATCTCCCACTTTGAAATTTATATCACTCTTAACGTGGGGTAAGTCTGTCTGCTCTTGACTTACTCTTAATTTTCTTAATTTTTGTCTATCCATCTTGTAAGTCTTTATCATTGTGTTTATAAACTCCTGTTTGTAATCTTCTGTATTATTGTAATACTGTCTGGATTCAATAATCTCTTCATACGGTATTTAAAGTCACGGCCAAATAATAAATAAAAAGGATTTTCTTTGTTTATTTCTAAAAACCTGGTGTTAATCACGTTGGTTAAATACGGTAAGAATTGGTCCCAGTTATTTCTATTATTCTTTGTATAAATACTCAAGACATTCGAGACTATTTTGTGGCGATTTTCTATTTTACCATTTGTTGTGGGTGATAGTGGGATGATTCTAATTTCTCTATGTTAAGAAAGCTCATCAAATCCTCGGTTACTTTGGAAACGAAATTGCTTTCATTATCGCCTAATACCGTATTTGGTATCCCGAAATTCAAGAATAATTTAGCCAACGTCTTGCTTTTGGCGTATGCGCTTTGATTTTTTATTGCTTTTGAAAAAGTAAATCCTGAGAAATGGTCAATTACGCTGAGCACACACGTGTGTCCTCTGTTGGAAACAGGTAAACCTCCTCTGCTTCCATATAAATAAAAAGAAATAATGTCAGATGAGAATCTTGCTATTGGGAGTCTTCCCATTGGAGGGGGGGGAGGATAAGTTTTGGGACTTTTTCTGAGGTTGTATGTTTCGCATCCATTTATATAGTCGTTAAGTTTAGTTAAAACTGATGGAACGAAAAAATTTTGTTTTAATTTGTGAAAAGTTTTCATTGTTCCTGAATGTTTACCTGTGTAAGACTAAAAAAATTCGAAAGTAGGTATTACTAAATTTTGAGGTAATACATGGTTTATTGTAGTTTTATTTCTATTGGTTTCGTTTGTCACGATCCTGAAAAGGATTTCTTCGTCTAAATCGTAATAAAAATTATCTATTACTCTTCTGAGTGATTTGAATTTATCCGGTAGTCCATGGTGATTCATAAAATAATTTATAAGGTTAGCACATTTCATCTTTATTTTGGTTCCTTATTATATTTGCCAAGTATAAGGGACAATGGTTATTTTCATTTTCACCTATTCTAATCTTAGGTTTATTCTTCTTGTATTTTCATTTATTTTTTGGCTGATTGCATTTATTTCTTCATTTTCATTGTCTGGTGGGATATTCTTGGGGAATCTACTCAAGGAATATCAAGGGGCGTTTTGTTTACCCTTCAAATATTCAAACTCATAACTTAGGTCTTGGATTTTCTTTATCCACCTAGCTATAATTCCTGTGTTTTTTTAACGAGTGTAGGTATTGTAAGCCTTTGTAGTCCGAGCAAAGTTTAAATTTCCCACCAACTAAATAAGGTCTAAATTTATCCAAGTGATGGATTATGGATAGTAATTCTAATTGTGTGGCAGAATAATTGCTTTCACCCTGGGATAAGGTTCTGCTTGAGTAGCATATAACTCTCTCTTCATCCGAGCCCTCCACAGGAAATATTTGAGAAAGAGTTACCCCAATACCCTTGACAGAGGCGTCTGTCGTGACTGCAAATTTTCCATTTTCGAAATCAGGCAATGATAATATTGGCTCAGAGGTAAGCACTGTTTTGAGACATTCTAAGGAAGTTTGGGCTTCTTGGGACCAGGTAATGTTTTGGGGGTTCCCTTTATTTAATTCTGTTAGGGGTGTTGCAATTTGGGTGTAACTGCGTATGAATTTTCTAAATTAACCAGTCAATCCAAGAATTCCTCGAAACTGTTTTATAGTCTGTGGGGGCCTAAGGTTTTATACACATTTTATCTTCTCCGGATCTGGTGAAATTTGATCTTGGGTCACTACAACACCCAAAAATTTGATTTTTGGTTGAAATAAGTTCACTTTTACGGGCCAGCATTTCAAATTGCCTTCTCTAAATTTCTCAAGAATTTTAGTTAATGTTTCTAAGTGATCTTGCGCGTTCTCTCCTACGCACATTACATCATCCACAAAGTGTATGATATTGTTCAAGCCTCGCAACTAGTGCAACAGAGGTCTACATAACGCGCTTGAACTTGTTCTAAGTCCAAAGGGTACTCTTAAATATTCGTAAGAGCCACATTCAATTGTCGAAAATACTATTTTGTAAACGCCATTATCTGCTATTTTTATTTCGTGTGATCTCGGTAAGATCAAAGGAGGTAATCATTTTATTTTTATTTTAGATGGAATCGAGGACTTCGTCAATTTGCTGCAGGGGAAATTTATCACTAACTACCTGTTTATTTAGGGGTCTATAATCAACTACGAGTCTAAGATCATCATTTGTTTTTGGAAGTAGTATTACAGGAGCCGAATACAGACTTATACTTGGGCGTATGATATTATTTCTTTCTAATTCACAAATTTTATTCTTTAACCAATTTTTGGGCTAGTAGGAAATACGGTAGGGCTGTTTGGCCACAGGTAACCCTGTAGTTTGGATAGAGTGTTCATAGAACGGTATCAATCCAATTTTTTCCTAAGAAGTGGAGAATACATCTTTAAAATTTCACAGTAATTCACATAATTTTTGTCTTAATTCCGCGTCATGGATATGGTCTATATTAATTTTTTTCAAAAATTGGGATCTTATTAGGGGGTACCCATTTAAGGGGGAACATGTTAGGGAGAGCATTTTTTGATTGATTTCTATAGGTTTCATGGTTTTAGGTTGATAGTTTAAGCGGTTCTGTTTTTTATACGAAATTTTTTAAATTGAAAGGAAAGAAGTTTACAAAGAAAATTGTGGTTTTTTGAATTTTGATCACGCTACAAAACTAACTACCAAGACCATAGCCAGACATTGTTTTATGCCCCTTGTAATAGTCCAATTCATGACCTATTTGACGAGTACTCAGAGCACCAACATAACAATCAATGTCAGGACAGAAAAATGGAATTATTCTATTGTTCATCTTAAGCAAAGGCGGGTTGAAAATGACATTTAATCACAGCCAAACCTTTTGTTATTGGTAGAGGATAACCCAATTCACGTCTTAGAGTTAACTGACAGAGTTCCAAATATAAATTTTTTACGGGAACATACTGAAAATGCTTTAAATTATAGTGATGAACATATTCATGGGTGCTTTTTCGTTCATAAAACACTTGAAAACAGAAATTTGAACTACTAACTCTCGATGTCTCCACAAAGGACGCATAAAAAAATATACAAGAGTCCCAGGTGAAACCACTGATCATGTTCTGTTTAAAGCCAAGAACATCTCAAAGATTATCATTGAGATGAATCGTTTCATTGTTAACAGGTGAGAAAAACGGTAGGAATGAACTTAAAAAGCTGTATAGACTGACTGTCAAATGATAAAATTCCTTTACGATCTGTAACCATATCATAAAATTAAGTTAATTAGATTATAAATTTTCCCTTGAATTATAAGTTGTTTCCCGTTGCTATCAATTTTAATATGATCTTGGCCACTTTCTATGAGATATGTTAAGACTCTTTTACTATGTTCACGATAATATTGTGGCATTATATTTCCAATGCTTGAAACTATTGGATTCAGTTCTTCCTCCTTTAATTGTGTTATTGTTCTAGCCGTAGCAGCAGAACCTTGAAGGGATTTTTGTTTTTGTGATCAACGACACTTATATTGACTGGTCTTACATGATAGGGTTTATGTTTGTCCCTTCGTCGAAGTGCAACTTGAAGTAAAAGCAGGTTTTTATCATCATCAATATTCTCATCGTTAATGAATTTACTCAGATTGTCCTCAATTTGTTCCATTTGTGAAAGAGCAGGTTCTATTGGGGTTAATTTTTAGGGTTTAGCTATCTAAAGAAAACTGTTTCAAAGTCCTGCAATTATTGGCATAAAATTTTTAAAAAAGCTACCACCCGCTTGGAGAAGTCATTTCCTTTTAAAGTTTTGTTCTTTCTTTTTGCAAGCCAAGGCACGTACAATGGAATGATGTTGCTTTTCCTGTTGCTTAAATAGTTCTGGCAGTTGAACATTGCCCTCGGTTAAACTTAAACAATGTTCAAATATTTGATTAATGAAATTATTGTCAATACCGTGTTTGAGTATGGCTTTCCTAAGTGGCGGTTTTGCAGTGCTTAGAATGGAAAATAAATTTCTATTTTCATGTAGTTTCTTCAGTGTTATGGTGGCAACTCATAGCCTTTTTTACTGTTCACGGGAAGATATACTGTAATTTAATTGTCAAAAATATCTGTAAATATACCTAAATCCTCGGGTGTATTTTAATTAAGATCCAATAGAATGTAGCCATAGGGTTTATTAGTTGCCTGATTGTATGCTGAAAGTAGAAATTTTGGATTTGTTTGTTGAGAGCTATTAGAGAACTAAAATCACGAACAACTCTGTAGATGATATAGTATGTACAGTTCAAAGCAAGTGTTCTCATACATTTGCTCTGATGAAAGAGATTGTGTAGAACTAGAGTAACGGAGATCTGTTCATGATGTGAGCGAATAGTAAACAACTGAAGCATTTCCTGGGACTATTGTTCAATGGACTCATCCAAATTGTCAATAATCAGCCAAGAGTTTGGTTCGATAATGACGAAAACATCAAGTCCCCGTATGAATTGTACCTGCACAGATGTAGCAATACTACTACTACTACTACTACTACTACTACTAATGATATATCACCGTAGCACCAAGCTGCCTGAGGCCAACGCAGCTGCGCACGCTCGTCCTCCATCCCAATCCATTTAAAGCCTTCCTCTTTACATCCGCCCAAGAACTTCCTATTTCCTTTAAATCTTTCTTTATGAAGTCCTCATATCCCAGAAGAGGATAACCTGCTTTCTGTTTAGCCCTAGACGGTTGGCAAAAAAGAACAGTCTTCGGCAATCTGTCATCCTTCATTCGCACAACAGGCCCCAGCCACCTCAACCTCTCTTTCATTATATCCCTAGAGAGCGGTATTGAACCACATTTTTCGTATAGCCTATTGTTTGAAATACGGTCAGTCATCCGGGTACCCAGAACAATCCTTAAGCAATTTCTCTGGAAAAAATCCAGCAAATATTCCTCCGCTTTTTGGAGCGCCCATGTTTCTCAGCCATATTTGACAACTGTCATCACTGTAGCTTCTAGTATTCTAATCTTGGTTTGCAGACTTATCTTCCTATTCTTCCAAACTTTTTTTAACTGTGAAAAAATACCCTGAGCCTTGGCTATTCTAGTTTTGACATCTTCACTGATCCCACCATCTTTACTAATAATGCTACCAAGGTAAGTGAAGCTGTCCACCTGATCTATCTTTTCATTACCCAACTTCATCTTTTCATCTTCACTTATTCCTAGCCTTAGTGACTTAGTCTTCTTAACATTAATTTTAAAACCTATTCTAGCACCCTGAACTCTTAAAAACTCTAAGACTTCATTCATTTTGCTCACACTTTCACATAGGATGCCTAAATCATCAGCATAACCTTATTCAAGGAGACTTTTTCCTCCCCATTAGATTCCGTTGTCTCCCATTGCCTTTCCTGTGTTCCTTAAGAAAAAGTCCATCAAAATAATCCATATAAAGGGGGATAGAACACAACCCTGTATAACTTCTGATTTAATACAAAAACAGCTGCTAACCTCATTTCCTACCTTAACCACAGTAGTATTATTCTCGTACATAGCACTAATCACTTTAATGTATTTATCTCGTATACCATACAAGGATAAGACCTTTACTAAAGCTCTTCTAACAACAGAATTTAACGCTTGCTCATAATCAATAAAACTGTAAAACCAAAGGTGTTTGAAAACTCAGGCACTTCTCAATTATTAATCTAAGAGTGAAAATTTGGTTGACATATCCTCTACCTTTTCTAAAACTGCACTGTTCTTCTCTTAAAGCTTTGTCTATGGCATCTATCGGTCTGAAAAGTATCATATTACTAAGTAATTTACTACCTACAGAGACCAGACTTATTTATCGGTAATTACCACACTCACTTTTATCACCTTTCCTATAAAGTGGCTTAATTAAGGTTTTCCTAAAATCATTAGGTACTTCCCCCTTTTCAAAATCCTATTCATAATCTTCAGTAACTTATTTCTAACCTCAGAGCCACCATAGTTAAGAAACTAATTAGAGCGCCCTATCAGCACCTAGAGCCTTATTATTTTTTAGTCCTTTTAGTATTGTCGCTAATTCCTCCTCACAAAACAAATCTTTCTTCACATCCAATGTATCACAAACTTTTTCATTTTCCTCTATATATCTTCCTTCAACTCTATCTCGGTTAAACGAATTATCAAAATGTTCGGCCCATCTCTCTTTAGTTTTTTCCTTATCGCTAATTGCAGCCTCATTCCTATCTTTAACTGGGCCAAGTCCGCATTGACTACTCCCACTGAATTTGATATCATGCCAGTACAATATTTTACTATTATGCTGTCTAGCTGCATCTTCCAGATCCTCAGAAATTTTATCCATAGCCTCCACTTCACACCTCCTTAGTTCATATTTTAATGCTTTCTCCACCTTCTTTACATTCCTTTTGTTTTCATATGATTTATCACTATGGTACTTCTTGTGCCTTATTGATAAGGAAAGTCACTTCTCCTTTCTATGAAACATACAGCTTTTTCACTAATAATCTTAGCTGCAGTTTTAGGTTATCATGCGACTCCTACCAACTACTGTTGCAATAGTAGATTTTTTTCGACTTTTCCATAAAAATTTTATCACAATTTTAAATTATTTTAGTTAAGAGTGTCTTTTTGTCTGACATTGATGGACCACACGGAAATGACCTGAATGGTGTTTTAAATTGATACATATTGCTCTTCGCTTCAACAGCTGACCTATAACTAACTGGAAACTATAGATAGGTAATGAATAAATAACTTCCTTATTGCTACTCCATTCAAAAACAACAACAACAGCAAAACCAATAAAGAATCATATTTTCGTTTATTTTTAACACAAGGGCACTTTACAATTAAAACAATCAGAAAAAACAATTTTTATTTAATTCCACCCATTTTCACACTCTCCCTTTGGCCAGACCCTCTTGGCAAATTCATAGTCGGCAGTGGTGCATTGACTATCGGTAAGGGAATTGTAAAATACATCGATAGGCGGTAATGATACCTCATCTAGCCTCGAGGCAGAGTTTTAGTAATCATATCCGTATATGCCCTTACACGTCAATAAATCAGCCATTTCATCATCTGGGAAGCGTTGTTTAAGGAGGGGGAAACTACAAAAATTGTCGCTTTTCTGTACCTGAATCAATTGGCTTGGAGACTTGGGGAAAAAACTAAAGGAGTCTAAAAACGGGTTGTATTCAGGGAAGTATGACCATTATCTACTGTGTTTCGTTGGAATTCTAGGAGCAGCAGCTTCTCAGATGAGTTGGTAATGATATTATAGAAAAAAGAACCATCTACACATGCGTCATCTACAACTCCACCCTTCGCCATGTGTGCCAACGCCGGAAAAATAAACTTCAGATCGTAACTGTGTATAAAAACAGGTACGAAATATTGTTGCCTAAGGTTTATATTGCACGATTGATGTGCCACCCCACGAAAGTTACTCCCTCCCAATGAAATTTTCTGCCACAAATGATCGCGATCGATCACCTTCCTCTTACCCCCATTCCCCGAACCATCATCAAATTCATCCTTACAAATCCAACATATTTTACAATTTTTAATGGCCACTCTGTCACCTGGTGATAGAAGTATTGGATAATATGTATGGCGCAACCGTGGAATTGTGTCATTTGCTGTTATAATGAGTTTAGTTCATGCTCTGCGCATAAATTCATCCCCACCCAACGACTCAACTACATCTAACACTTGCATGGTATTGGTAGAGTCTCTTTGAGCGTGAGCGTAAGAGACTCCAATGACTTCATGCATCTTAACACAATTTGGACTTGACGAATCGTTCACCTCCGTAAGTTTGGCCTTACAGTCCAAAGCGATCTTGTTACTCTGCAAGAGCGAGTTCTGGAAATTTTTAAAACTCAAGATCGCTCTATCACCACTAACCGTTTCCACAGCCTGGTATTAATGACGTTTACAGTTGCTCATGTGATGCTTTAGCTTTAAATCAGTCCAAAATCTGGACAAACATGTTGAATAGTAGTAGCGTACTCCACCGCAATTTTTACCATCACTTAAAACCCTACTAATGTCTGTAATTGGATCAAAATGTCCAATTGAATCAGGCTCTGAAGGAAGCGTGTATAGAAGCCATACCAAGTTCTTCACTGATTCAATCGACGGATATAAAACTTGAAACATTACCCCCTTTTTATTACTTTGGTCACCCTCCTCAAATTCTGTTTCATACAGTAAAATCCTAACCCCAAACTTTAAATATTCATTAGCCCGCTCAAAAATATCTATCCCCTTTAGTGTCACGGGAAATTGACCATTTAAACAATTGAAATCTACTTTAGGAAACTTCTACCTATCCCCATTAGCTGCCAATTTGTCCAAATTTGTCTTAGAAGCATTTTCAATTAGAGGTCAGAAGGCCAAGATGAAAAATTCATACTTGAAACACGGTAGCCTAGTATCGAAACAGATTCGTTGCACACCTCGACACCCCTTTAAATCTGAATAATATTTTAATTCAATACCCCTCTCCCTATTTCCACCTCTTAACATAAAATAGATTGTAAATTTACAATATTAACATCAAAATTCTCAAAAAAGAAAATCACCGACCCACTACCCCCTCATTATAATTTTCCAGTTTAGTGACGATGCTGTCAAGCCACTCCAAAAATGCCTCTTCATAATTTTCCGAATGTGGGCGAATTGGTAGCATCTCTGTATGTAAAAACATTGACTCGCCCCTATTTTCATTTAAATAAACCAATTTTAGCACTATTGACGTTTTTAAGCTGTCCCTCCCTCCCCACTCCCACATCTGTTGTTCAAGAAGGGCTCGAATCTTGTTCATGTAGGAGTTTGTAATAGCCAGGGGATCTGTTACTATGCCCCCGACATTAAAGAATTAAAAGGATCACCGAAAATGGCTGTATAACCATTGTTATGGTGCAAAAAAGAGTTTGACAGATAAAAATCCGGTAGTGTAATTGCTGGTGTCGATGATGTTTCAATATCATCATCACCACTCCGTTCAATCTCAATGAGGGGAAGGGGGCGTTGTTTAAAATCTCCCTGTTCAATCTCAATAAGAAGGATGGGGCGTGGTGTGAAATCTGCCAATTCACTAAGCATATCTTCCAATATGTGTGGGCTAAGTCGATCAGCTATTTCAAATTATTTTGAAATTCAATTTTGTCTGCATTATCTGTGTTCATTCAAAGATTGGGGGAGGGTTTTCAATTAACTCACGAGTAAAACCGTCGAGAATAATGCGTGTGTTTGGGAAGACCTGATCAACCCACCGAAAATCGTCATTTGACACACCTTGATTTTAATATGTATCGGCATGGATAAAACTACCTACTGAACCCGGTTCAAATGCAGTTCGAGGGATATCCCCTAAATATTCTTTTATAAGATTATTTGTCCATTTCAGTTCCTCATTCAGGTCTGCGTCACAGGTTAAGTTGTCCAGGCTAGCTATATCCCCAAAACAGTCATTCAAAAACCCCCTTCGCCATTCTAAGTCATTATCAATTAAAGCACTATCTCGAAAATCAATTAGCGGTGTTAGTATCGGTGTAGGCTCAATGAAAATATCTGATCTTTAAGTTGATGCAGATGGAGGCGATAATTCACCGATGTTAATCTATAAAAACAGGATTTATTTTCCATGTGAAATATGTACTATTTTATAAAGTCTAAAAATAAATTATTAATCAACTTTGTTCTCGTTTATGTAAAATAGAAAAAAGAATTTTTTCGTCCCCCACCACCCCTCTTTATCTATAATTACCCCATGACTTTATATACGCAACTAACTGATTTTAAACTATTAAGACTAAAACAAGAATTACTGAATGCTATATCATAAAATATAAAAAGGAGTATCTGCCCCCTAAGTTGACGCTAATTTACCATTCGTGATCTATTTTCCTTGCGAAATTGCTAGCGCCTTATAAAGTTTAAGAAAAAAAAATTATTAACGATTTTCATTTATGCATAATATAATAGAAATAGGATTTTTCTGCCCATTCCCCCTACCCCTCTTTTTCTACAATTACCCCATTTTTTAATACACGCAACTAGTTGATTTTAAATTATTAAGACTACAAAAAGAATCGATGAATGCTATAATATACAATGTAATAAGGAGTATCTTACCCCTAAGTTGACGCTAACTTATCATTCGCAATCGCTTTTCCTTGCGAAATTGCTAGTGCCTTATAAAAATGAAGAAAAAAAATTATTAATGACTTTCATTTATGCATAGCATAATAGAAATAGAATTTTTTGTGCCCACATTCCCTCCCTCTCTTTTTCTACAATCACCCCATGATTTAATACATGCAACTAGTTGACAAATCCACTTACATTTATGTCAAGATATTCATTGGATGGCTTCATCTGAGACGCATCATTAGCTAGCTGCTCGGTGTTGACCTGGTCAGCATCTTCACATGGAGGTGCATACATAATTACTGATTTCCTGCACATATTCTTTGAAGCAATCAACTCGAGATATTTCATTTCAGTATTTGATTTCGCATTTTCATCCAGCTTCAGTATTTTCTGGTTCGGATATAGTCCAACATTTTCCTTAAATAAAAAAATTGAATTTAATTTTTTTCATCAACTAAAACCCAAAGACGGAGTCAAATAATCTATCTCTTTCATCCCATCGAATGAAAGAAAGAAATAATTCTTAAATTAAAGCAGTTTTAAAAAGAAAAAAAGTCTGAATGTGGCATATGTGCGGTCTCAATATCATGCTCTTTACGATAAAGCTGTTTATACTTTTGAAAAGACTTTCTATTTAAATTAAACAATCCCTCTCTTAACCTCTGAAAAGAGATAAGGTTCTTAATAAGTTTCACATTTTGAATCACTTATTTTAGATCGTTAAATTGAAAGCTATGCTCTCGATAATATGTCATAGCCTGTTGCATCGACGCCCAAGAAATTAAAATACAAATCTACCATATATTATTAACGTGATTGAAAAACGCTTGCAAACTCAGCACATAGCTAAAATCAATTAAGAAGGTCAATCCGTAAACTGTTATCTCAATACCAAGCTCTTTAAGCTAAAGCTATTAGCACTTTAAGAAAATGTATGCTTTTTCAACTGAAAGTAAGAAACAAGATTCAAACTTAGGGAATAAATTCACTCAAAATTCTATCTGGTTAAGCTCCTTAATCATAAAAAGGATGAGCGCCCCCTAAGATGGACTCAACCTATAGAATAATACAAATAAGATGCATAAAAAAATTATAACACAATTTGCGTATTAGTTTCGACAGATTTATTCCGGCTATGAAGGGGCACCCCCTCCTCCTCAATACCATGCTCCTTACACTAAAGCTATTAGCACTTTTGAAATGCTCCCTGTGTTTTACAATTTTTAATATAGCAGAAAATTTCATCACAGATAGATCGATTAACAGCGTTATACCTGAAAAAAGGTTTCTGATGAAACTGCTTGATAAGTCCCTACAACGCTAATCAAAGAATAATAAACATAAGTGATAGTTAATCGTTGTTATTCAACCATCTGATACAAGCATATTTACATATACGTCTAATATAGGACAGTGATGACTTAATGGCAAAACAAAATGGATTCTTTGTTTTCATTATAATATAAGAAAAAAATTACTCACAAGCATTCTCTTCGAATTCTCTATATTACTAACAGTCCAAAAAATAATCAAAAGCAAATAATATATTTGACTCTTTGAAAGACTTATTCAAACTGTACCAAATTATAACTTGTACCTGTATTTTACACTAAAAAAATTTGAATATTTTAATCTGTAGCCAAGACGGACAGGTATTTTAGAAAAGCTATGACATTCAACTCACTATATAATGGAGCCCCATTAGTATTTATTAAGGCAGAAATATGTCCGGCTTGGCTGTTGACCAACAAAACGTGTCTAGGTTGGCCCAGAAATGGGCGTAGCTGCAGAAAGTTGTCTGACAGGTTCTGTCTACCTGAAATATATAGATGCACCGCTACTGCCCTCAAGTATGAATAATTTTATAGCAACCTCCAGCCCCCTCCAAAAAATTCTCATTGTAAAAATGAAAATTCAATTAAATGTTTAATAATATCAATGGAATAGTGTAAAAAAAGACCAAATAACTAAACAAAAAGAATAAATAGCTTTTAAAACTAGCTTGAAAATGGGAAAGAAAAGAAAAAATTAAACAAAGATTTATAACCAAGAAGCTTGACACATAAAATGAATTCCCAGAATTAGGGATATATTATATTTTGCCAAATAAACAGTAAAAATCAAAAAGGTCTAAGTCACAACAAAAATCTCTAGTTTTTTCGTTTTTTTCACTTTGATGCTCATAATTTAAATTGTATTTTTCATTCACCTACCCATTCAATCAATCTAATTATAGAATTGTTAGTTTGCAATCATAACTTATTGGACTTTTCTTTTATTTCTCTTTCAAAAATACGTGTCACCTTTATCAGCTAAATTTATTGCTTTTCTAGCTAAAGCTCAGAATGCCCAGAATGATTTAGGTACTCCTTCTGAAAATGCATTTATTGAAGGAAATGAGGATGCTGAAGCCCGTTTCAGATATTCAGGTAAGGCCCACGCTTAAATTTTCAAGTTATTCATGCACCGAAAACAGAAAAATGGAATCGCATGACCATAGCCGTCGAAAAAACATATTTAGGATAAAAGAGATTCCAATTCTAAACGCAAAATACCTCCAGATCACGTTTTGCAGTTGATCGTAGTGGTGGGCTCCAAAAAAAACTAATTATACAATGGATAAAACATACGAGAACAAAAGCCAAAAAAGAATATTAATTAAAAAGCCCGCTTTTTTCCAAATATTCCATACAGTGGCACTAAAAATGAGATATAGAGATAATCCCAAACATCACTTTGCTTTTGCTAATTAAATAATAAGTCATTTTCTATCTAAAACTTTTTTAAATGCAATTGATGAAGGCTGTTGCTTTCATAGAATCCTTATCTACTCTGTTCAGAATCTGTTTTAAATCATCTAACATCATATTTACTGTTTGCAAGAAACCACTGGCTAATTAGAACCTTATTTTTGCATATTTAAGTCAACATAGATAGCAAGGAGCCCACTAGTTCTTTTAAGCTTTTTAGTCAAATAGGTCCAATCATGCAATTTTTTTTGTATTAGTAACTGTATCAGAGAAAAACGCATACTTAAACTAGTAATTCATTGAAAAAGAGAAAAATGAATTGAAATATGTACCGTGAGCAAAATGTAATATATTCAAAATACAAGTTCCTTCTTTCTAAAGACAATTCTGACTTCCTAAAATTAAGTTAAATCTAGTATCAAAAATGAAAAGTCCTTAATCAGCAAAGAGAAAAAACTGCAGTTAGCCTCAGACAAAGAACGGCATTATCCAAGCTTTGGATTTCGCTAAAACAACGGGCAATAAAAAAGGTGCTTTGCACAATATTTATAAGGAAGTTTAAATTATAAAAGCCGTTTGAACGTTTGAATCATCAGAAATATTTAAGATAATTTATTGGACGAAAGGTTCGCATCCTTGGGCCACCTGAGCCAATTGTGAGCCATTCCTCACAGCACGGGACAAAAAACTATGTTTGATAGTGGGGTAAATGTGCTTTTTGGAGGATTCGTAAATCAGATTCAAGACCATTTAGACAGAACTTTTTCGATGTTCAAGCTTTGCAATTCTCTCATTGTTGTATCTCAGTCACTGTTGTGTCATTTGAAGTCACCTACTGCTGTTCACCTAAATAAGTAAGTCTCAATAAATCCATTGCTTTTTACCTGTGTTTATTTCATTTTATGTGTCCGTATCTAGCCTAATGATAGCTAATTAGTTCGCATGTCTCCAAAGGCACGTTCCCAAGGAATCTGATCTCCAGATAGCTCGAGGAGAAGAGGTCACATCTATATGGCTACAAATTTAATTTTCTCTCATTAATTGAGGGTGGCGTAAGCCTTGTTGGCACGATCTTTAGCGCTATAAGCGGCGCTATCGGAGAACTTACAAGGTGTTAGTTCACGGCTTCAAGGTACGATATTCGATTTGACGCGGTCAATATTTATGACCAAAATTAAGCCCAGTCCTTTTCTTTCACCCCAACAATTTTCTTTTATAGCCACACATATCTTTCTTTCATCGCTACAAATGGCGTTGTCGGTAGGATTACAGGCACCGAATATCTATTACAGGCACCGACATTGACATTGACATTGAAATAAATCCTCAGGGAAACGTTTCAGGCCCCTCAGAAATATAAATTGGACCCAGAGGGTGCCCAGAATATTGAATAGGTCCAAAACAATGGTAGTGCCGTCTTGTAGTGATAATAATAATAGGTTGCCTATATTTAATGATTTTTGTGTAGAAAACATTTACTTTAAAGCCTTAGTTGACAGCGGAGCTACAGTCAATATCATAAGCTCCTGCGTATTTAATATGTTGCCTCCCCATAATAGACAACAAATAAATTTTAAGAATCCCAATTTAACTAGTGTGACAGGACATAAAGTGGATGCAAGAGGTTCAATTTGCCTAAACGTAAAAAGGGACAATAGGATATTTTCGACAAATTTTATAATATGCGATAACTTTCCATATGAAGCAATAATAGTTGCAAATTTCTTAAGGTCTAATAGAGTACTCTTAGACGTAGCAAACGAGAGGCTTGTCTACCCAGCTAAGGTTGGAGTAAAAAATTTCTACCTTAAGAAATCGTAACAGAGGTTACGAAGACAACGTAAAAGTAAACAAAATTTCTGACGGTATAATGGCCCAATCTTTTGAACTTCATGTCTCACAAAGAGGAAAAGGAATAATCAGAAACTCGTCCAATTATGCTGAAAGACATTGCAGAGATGAATTAAATTTAAATAATAAAAGTATTGAATCTGCAAAAATAAAAATAGGATATAGGCGACAGTATAGATCAAACAAAATTAAGAAAATAGCGGACTTATAGAAAAACATAGTAAAACCCAACGTGACGGCGCCAGATGCCACAATGGCGCAGCATAGTGCCAGTATAAATCTAATAAACAATGAAAATCAAGAGAAATATTACGGATACGCAATAAGGAAAACAAAAGTCCCTCCCAAAACGATGCAAAGAATTCAAATATCACAGAGGATTGAACCAGTGGTTAGCAAATCCGAAATATGGTTTGCGACACCATCAAACGAAATTCCTGAAATTATGGTATGTGAGGAACAGATTATACCTTACAAAAGAGGAGAAGGTTTTATTTGGGTAACTAATAACCACGAAAATGATACAATTACAATTAAAAAGGGGACGTGTTTAGTTCAAATCCAGGTTTTAACGGAGAATGATTTAAATAGATGGGAAAATTCTAAAACAAACCTAGTTAACGGCATTAAAACCTCACATAACAAATATCCTCTAACTAAATCGCAATTTTTAAACAAATTTAATATGGATCAAATTACAGACATGGAACTTAAGAAAAAATTGTGCGAATTATTATGGAATTTTAGAGATGTATCTTCCGCATCTGAAGATGACATCGGACTGATACCATTTTATAAACAGTCGATTTTAAAAACTGGTAATCCCGTAGCAAAACAGCCATATCGTGTGCCATATAAGCACAAAGAATGGTTAAAAAATAAAATCCATGAATTAGAAAAAAATGAAATTATACGCCCAAATATAAGTCCGTATAGTGCACCAGTAATCTTAGTACCGAAGAAGAATGGTATCCCTAGACTTGTAGTAGACTACAGAGCCCTCAACGAACAAGTAGTTAGCGATAAATTTCCTTTACCAAGAATAGATGAAATTCTTGACTCTATTTCAAGCAAAAACAAAATTTTTACTTCTTTGGACCTTACCCAAGGCTACCACCAAGTGAAAATAGCAGAAAAAGATGTCCATAAAAATGCATTTTCAACATGTGAATGTGGTTTATATGAATACTTAAGGGTACCTTTTGGACTTAAAACAAGTTCAAGCGTGCTATGTAGACCCCTATTACACCTGTTAAGAGGATTAAAGAATATCATTCATTTTGTTGATGATGTCATATGCGTGGGAGAAAACACTGAACAACACTTAGCAACATTAGCTAAGGTCTTCAAGAAGTTCAGACAGGGCAATTTGAAATGTCGGCCTGAGAAAGTAAATTTATTTCAACCTAAAATTAAATTTTTAGGAGTAGTAGTGACACAAGGCGAGATGTCCCCAGACCCCGATAAAACAAAATGTGTTGAAAACCTCAAACCCCCTAGAACCATGAAAGAATTAAGGGGAATATTAGGTCTTACTGGCTACTTTAGAAAATTTGTGCGCAATTACGCCCAAATTGCGAAACCCCTCACGGAATTAACTAAAGGGAACTCCCAAAATGTTACCTGGTCCCAGGAAGTTCAAACTTTCCTAGACCGTCTCAAAAAGGCGCTCACTTCTGAACCAATATTATCACTTCCTGATTTCGAAAACAGACAATCTGTGGTCACAACCGATGCTAGTTCGAGAGGCGTTGGAGCTATTCTCTCGCAAATAATTCCCATTGGAAACCCTGACACTTTACAAAGACCTTCTAATAAAAAAAAAAAATTTAAAAAGTTATATGCTTTTCGAGCAGAGCCTTATAAAAAGGCGAAAGTAATTATTCGATCACAAACTTAGAATTATTATCTATAATCCACCACTTGGAGAAATTTAAACACTATTTAATTGGTAGAAAATTTATACTACGATCAGACCATAAAAGCTTGCTGTACCTGCGCACATTTAAAAACCCCACAGGAATTCTAGCTCGATGGATTATGAAAATTCAAGACATAGATTACGAATTTGAACATTTAAAAGGTAAACAAAATGCAGCTTGTGACTTTTTGAGTAGATACCCAGAAAATATTCCGTCCGAAGCAAAGGAAAATGACGTTAACGCTATAAATGCTAAGAGCAAACATAAATGTAAGAAAAACAAAGTCAAGGACACAGTAAAGGAAAATAAGGTTAACTATTGTCCCTTGTCGTTAGAACATATAAAAAGAAAGCAAAAAAAGGACGAAATGTGATCGGCGCTTATTAATTATTTTGTGAATGATGATGCGTTACCGGATAAATTCAAAACTCTTATAAAAGAGATAGATAATTTTTACTATGATCTTGATGAAGAAATACTATGTAGAGTCGTGGCTGCTGAGACAAATAGAAACCAAACTTCAATAACACCTGTATTACCACAAAACTTAATAGTACCTTCATTTGACTATTTTCATTCAGATATAGGTGGAAATTTAGGAGTAATGAAAACTTTCCATAAATTAAAACAATATTTTTACGTGCCGTTGGAAACGCTAAAACTTAAAGAATTTGTAAGTACATCCGAATTGTGTAACTTAAGAAAAATCCCCCAGGCTTGTCCTAATCCTCCAATGGGAAGAGTCCCGGTAGAAAAGTATCCCTTCGATATTATTTCATTTGACTTATACGGAACGAGCGGAGGCTTGCCTGTTTCCAGCAGAGGCCATACTTGTATTCTTTCAGTCATAGACCATTTTTCAGGATTTACTTTTGCAAAAGCATTAAAAAACCAAGGTGCTTACGCCAAAAGTAAGGCGTTAGCAAAATTATTTTTAAAATTTGGCATTCCTAATAAAATTCTGAGTGACAACGGAAGCAATTTTGTTTCAAAAGTAACAAAAGACTTAATGAGTTTTCTTAATATAGAGAAAATGGTGACAGCTCCTTACCATCCACAAGCTAATGGTAAAATAAAAAATAGGCATAAAATATTCTCGAACGTATTAAGTATTTATACAAAAGACAATAGGAACGAGTGGGATCAATTCTTACCTTATTTAACTAACGTAATCAATACTGCTTATTCAGAAACAACCAAAGACAATCCATTTTATTTACTCTTTGGTCGTGATTTTAGAATCCCGTATGATGAGATTATTGACTCTCGGCAGTATTATAATAACTCGGAGGATTACAAACAAGAATTCATAAATAGGATGAGGAAAACTTATAAAATAGTTAGGCAAGAGTTGGAAAAATGTAAAAGAAACCAAGAGCTATGAAACCAACCCAAAGTCAAGGGGAATATAGATTTCAAAGTAGGAGACTGCGTATACCTAAAAAACGAGGCAAAAACGGAAGGAAAAAAACTTTCCAACAAATATTCTGGACCGTACAGAATAGTCAAAAAGTACGATAACGACTATATTTTAAAATGGAGAACCCCGATAGTGGAAAAACTTACAAGGCTCATGTTAGCCGAATAAAAAGAGCCAAATTTCCAGATAGATGGGTATCACATCCATCGTCTACAGATTCGGCCGATTCAGAAAATGAGCCCCCTAGATCAAGATTGGCAGAGCTAAAACCCTTTAAATTTTAAACAAGATTATTTTGAAGATGACAGTGAAGAGGAAAACTTTGAAGAATTTTTAGCAATGAAAAATCTAGTTATCCCCAAGAAAAAATCCCAAATACCAGGATTATTTCCTGAAATAAAAGCACCAAAAGATCCAAAAAGTTATTCGTCGGCGAGCGCAGGAGATCTAGATTATACAATGTCTCCAAAAACCCAATTTTTCCCCGATAGAATTTCGACCCCTTGTCCCCCAAAAGATTTCCAGACGATATGGTTTCCCCTGCAATACCAATAGTAAGGCCCCTGTCATTGCAGGAAGAATTAAAAAGAGCTATAGAAACCCCCGGTATTACTGTAAAGAAAACTCCCCCCAAAGATTTAACTAAAACAAACCTGCGAGAAGCTATGGATTTAATAAATTTCCACATAAAAACGAGTCAAAGTACATTACCCGAGAATAAATCTCTCAAGGATGACCAGCAAGGACAATATCATGATATAACTGTGTCCAAGGTCAAGCCTAAACAGTGGACTTCATGGAGGGAAACCCTAGTGCAAAAAATGCCCCATCCCCCTGAAGACATGACATTCAAACAGTGGAGGAACCCCGCAAAAACTATTAACTCCTCCCAAAGCTCTCAAGAATCTTTCAAATCTCCCGAGTTGAAAACTCAAGGTGAGGACTTAGAGAATAAACCTTCTACTTCCAGAGGAGTAGAAATTTATGAAGGAAGGGCAGGTGATATCTCAAAAAGTGCCACCTCTAAAAGTTCTAATCCGGATTCGTCGGGAACTAGTTCCGAAGAATCTGACAGCGAATCAGACCAGATAGTAGTTAAAGAAATAGGGAATTCAAGACCGACTTCAGCAGCCGCACACGCTAAACAGACGAAATTAAAAGGGTAAGAATGTTTTAAAAAACAATACAAAAAGTTCTACATTATTTCGCAGGCAGAACCAAAAAAGAAAAACCGCAAGAAACAGAGGAAAAATAACGACACAGTCAGGAAGAACGGTTAAAAAACCTGACAGATGGAAATATCCCTAATTAATGTAAAGACAAATTTCAAATCCCTTGGTAGTAAATTATTTCTGAAACGTATGAAAACTTACCAAAAAAAAGAGACGACTATAAAAATAATAACAAGAAAATTAATAGAGAAGATTCTAAACTCAAAACTACCTATTAGTAGGTAACTATGGAAGAAATTTGTCTCATATAAATAAACTATTTTGCCTTAATGCATACTATAATTATTTTAGGCCTACACATAAAATAGGATACCAGTGTAATTTATGTGCTGCACGCTTGCTTATTCATTTGTTTCTTACTCGAGAAATATAGTGTAAAATTAAAATGTATTGTGATTACTATCTACGCTTTAAAGCTATATCCAAACCAGTCATAGAGGTATATCATGACCAGAATAAAGCTTGGAAGTCCTAACTTTACTTTCCTAACCTATCTAATCCTGAAATATTTATTCTGTTTTACGCCTACAAATAAGTTTTCTTTGGCCAATGCCACAAAATGATTATATAAAAAAAAAATAACCTAAGTTAAAAATTAAAGTGCTCTTGAAAAAATATAATAATAACAAAGTAGTGAACAAACGAATTTTGTAAAAAACAGGTAAAATTAATGACAAGTTAATTCTAAAAACAAAAAATGAGATGATGCATAAGAATATCATCATAATCCTAGTTGTTCACGCAGCGGCCCAGGACATTTTAAAACATGGAGTAATATTCAACCATGAAAATTCATTGCTAGCTAGCCATGACGCATAGAAGATTTTTATGAAATTGGACCCCAAACCCTTCGAAACCTTGTTTCAACAGGTAACAAGACTAGAAAGAAACACGAATGAACTCAAAGAATCGACCAATTTCTGGTGGAACATACTATTGGCCGTATGTTTCGTATTCGCGACTTCCCTGACCATAAGAACCATATTGACTTGTAATTACGGAAAAATCCTGAGACTAAGAATGCGAAAACCAAGAGAAGAACACGGGGAAACGGCTGAAATGCAGAGGTTAATCCCAGAACCCCATGAGAATGTCTAAGCCAAGAAAAAGGTAATAAATTAAAACACGAGTGGGTATAGAGGTCTCCACTCGTCCTTGCTATGTTTTGTTCCCTCATTGTAGTGTCTTGTACGTAAAAACGTGCAGTTACGACGCTCCAAAATGTGTTTATTAAACAGCACGGACGTGCGTGAACAATGCAGGCATGAAATATGTTGTAAAATTAGACCTCAAACTTAATATTGTAGAGTAAATTATGTTTATTTGATAAGCATTGAAGAATTAAATAAGCCCTATATCGTTGTTTCCTTTCTCAAAACAAATTTGAAGACATCCCTGTTTTAGATTTCCCAATGGGAATTATGTCGTTTTATTATAACCAACGTTATATAGTAATATCAGTGTATCTTTTTATATTATCTTGTGGGGTAATCGCCACCCTAAAATGTACCCACTCGATACGTAACTTATTTGTACTATGAGTATTTACTTTAAAGAACGTGTGATTCTGCCTCGTTATTTTTATTACAGGAAGTGGATCAACATATTGGAAATCAATTATTACAATGCATTGTCCAGCGCAGATACAACCTAGCAGCATCTGTTTTCATCATACCTCAACCAACGAAGAGTACTCACCATACACTCCAGGCAATTTTCATCCCAGCTACGTCTACGAAAAAAACAGTTACCTATGATCGTTGTTCCCTCGACCATAAGCCATATTACGTATCAGGTAACATTATATTTGAATCTCAGTATCCATTGCAGTATCGAACTACATAATCACATAAATTCTGAGAACCCCATCGATCAGTACAAGACATAAGTACATAAATATCGCCTTTGATAATCATTATGGACCCATATACCATGTGACCGTATAGTTATGATATTTGATGACCCCAAAAACTATTTATGTGTCACAGACTTACGCGTCGAATCCCTTTCGACCATTGCTCGAAATCCATCCTATCCCCTCTGTGTGGAAAGTTCATATCTCTGTTACCCCATAAAGGTTACGAGATAATTTCTGAAAAATGGACCTGGAAACCAAAATTAACCCCAGTGACCAACCCCTCAGTGACAATATGCCCCTCCCACAAGTTAAAGACAATATGTTGAAGGAGTCACTACAGTTTGATGTCGACCTGTTCCAAATCCAAACTTCAATTCCCCTGTGATTAACCTAGGAATCATCGCAAAAGGTGATAGACGCAAGCCATGAACTAACAATTTTATAAGAGAACTGTGATCCCTAAATGAACGAATGGACAATTTTATACGAGAATACATTCTCTGTGTGCCTCAAAATATCCCAAAAATGATATGCTGAGAAGAAAAGCAGGTGAGAATGAACTCTGATAGAATATTCCCACACCTGAAATTGGAAGCATCATTTCCCAGTTCACAACCAGAGAAATCTTGTCGTGTGAACACAATCATGCTTGAACTATACAATGAAGAAACTATAATGTAAGTGTTTAAAAAATGTTGTGCCAAGACAAAAAGATTGAAGGACAATAATTTACAACAGAAGCATTGAGTACTTTAAGGACTCAAATGATGATGAAATAGATGTGAATTTACACAGGTTACTTATTAATAACTTTGATAACTCGAAAATCCCAATATCCTATCATTAACATTGCGTAGCAAACATCCCCAGTGAAAGTGTTTTAATGTTACCAGTGAACATGGTAAACCAAATGTTTTGTGTTTTAAATCGTTATTGTATATATTGTTAGATGTCCATATAGAGTTTTGTGTAGCGTTGTCGAGCTATTCATTTAATGTAGCATAGATAGAAAGTAGTATGCCATATAGACAGCAAAATAAAAAAAAAGCCTTGTAAAAAGTGAATTCAAAAAAGATCTTATGTAAAGGTAGAATAGCCCCAACCTTGTTGGAATGTAAAAGTAATCAGTGTTAGATTTAGAAGAAAAAAATATCTTTAGCTTAGTAGCTAGCCTAGAACCATGAACAATCGTAGTCCGGTAGACGAATTTTAGATAGGGATGTAGAATAAAATAAGAAAAGTAATAGAGAAAATTTTTAGCACTCCTGATTAAGCCATAACATAAATATAAAATAATTATGTAGAAGAAATAGTTAATAAATTGCGAACATTTCAAAAGCCCAGAGGCAAGCAAGTCATAATGACGGAACGTCATTAATTAATGGGACGGGTAATATGTACCGTGAGCAAAATGTGATATATTCAAAATACAAATTCCTTCTTTCTAAAGACAATTCCGACTTCCTATAATTAAGTTAAATCTAGTATCAAAAATGAAAATTCCTTAATCAGCAAAGAGAAAAAAACTGCAGTTAGCCTCAGACAAAGAACGGCGTTATCCAAGCTTTGGATTTCGCTAAAACAGCAGGCAATAAAAAAAAGGTGCTTCGCACAATATTTCTAAGGAAGTTTAAATTATAAAAGCCGTGTGAACGTTTGAATCATCATAAATATTTAAGAGAATTTATTGGACGAAGGGTTCGCATCCTTGGGCCACCTGAGCCAATTGTGAGCCAGTTCTCACAGCGCAGGACAAAAAACTACGTTTGATAGTGGGGTAAATGTGCTTTTTGGAGGATTCGTAAATCAGATTCAGGACCATTTAGACAGAATTTTTTCGGTGTTCAAGCTTTGAAGTTCTCTGATTGTTGTATCTCAGTCACTGTTGTGTCACTTGAAGTCACCTAATGCTGTTCACCTAAACATGTAAGTCTCAATAAATCTATTGCTTTTTACCTGTGTTTATTACATTTTATGTGTCCGTATCTAGCCTAATGATAGCTAATAGTTCGCATGTCTCCAAAGGCACGTTCCCAAGGAATCTGATCTCCAGATAGCTCGAGGAGAAGAGGTCACATCTATATGGCTACACATTTTATTTTTTCTCATTAATTGAGGGTGGCGTAAGCCTTGTTGGCACGATCTTTAGCACTATAAGCGGCGCTATCGGAGAACTTATAAGGTGTAAGTTCACGGCTTCAAGGTACGATATTCGATTTGACGCGGTTAATATTTATGACCACAATTAAGCCCAGTCCTTTTCTTTCACCCCAACAATTTTCTTTTATAGCCACAAATATCTTTCTTTCATCGCTACAATTGGATTGGCTATTGGAACTTATTTTTTTCTTAGCATCAATACTCAGGATATTATTCATATACTTTAAGAACTTATTATAAAAATATAAAATTCTTGAAATACCAATTAATAATCATGTTGCCATTTAATCTGTCTAAAAACATGTTCCTTTGTAAAAGTACTTCTATAACAATTCATGATACAAACAAAAGAATGATGGGCATAGATACACGCTTCTCTTTCATTTATCTTAATTACTATGGCACTTTCCGTGAATAAGTTTATCGTTTTTTTTACTCTGCAGACAATACTGTACTATCCCCAAATATTGAAACCTGAAACAAATCCGTACTTGCGAGACGACGATTCGTGTAATTCGATGTTTGCATTTCGTTTAATCCGCAGCAACCGAGTAATTTCTATTTTCGGTTATTGAGGTTTTGGTGGATATCGTCGTTCATGTGGTGGCTACGTAGAAAGATATTGTGGCTACGGTGGCTATGGATATCATGGATAAACTTGCTAAGTTTGGCCTTTGTTTCATTTTTTCAACCCTCTTCTTAAGAACACAATTTAGTGTTAATTTTAGCGTTGTTTTTCTTACATAGATTTTACCCCTGAATAAACAGGAATGCAACAGTTTTCTAAGATTTCGTCTGTAGATAAGTTTTAAAACAAATCTGAAATGAATATTAGTGATGAAGTAAAGGTAACCATACATTTTCTGCAAATTTGTCGAAGAATTTTCAACGAATACTTATGTAATTGAAAATAGTAAAACTTAACATCTAGAAGATCTAAAGGAGAACTAATAGCTAAGGAAGAAGGCAAGCAGGTTTGCGTTTTACAGGACTATATTCAGTATTTTCTTGCAAAAAAGGATTCCTGAAACCCATCCCAATTGACTCATGAGCTATTGGCTCCTGAAAATCCTTTCGCTCCAGAATTAAGCTACATAGAGTATTACGGAGACAATATGACCTTGCAATTGTTTAAATTACTACTGCTATCACTAACAACTCACCACAGCACCATGCCATCTGAGGCCAACACAGCTGCGCACACTCCTCCTCCATCCAAATCTCCCCTATTCAAAGCCTCCCTCTTTACATCCTCCCAGTATCTTCCCATTTCCTTTAAATCTTTCTGTATGACATCCTCCCACCCCAGACGAGGACGACCTGCTTTCCGTTTAGCCCTAGATGGTTGGGAGAAAAGGACAATCTTCGGCAATCTATCATCCTTCATCACAGAACTTGCTCTAGCCATCTCAATATTTCTTTCATTATAATCCTAGAAAACGGGATTGAACCACATTTTTCGTACAGCCTACTTTTTGCAATACAGTCAGTCAGCCGGTTTCACAATCCGTAGGCAATTTCTCTGGAAAACATCCAGCAAACTTTAATCCACTTTTTGGAGCCCCCATGCTTCAGAGCCATATTTGATCACTGTCATCACTGTAACTTCCAATATTCTAATCTTGGTTTGTAGACTTATCTGATTATTCCTCCAAACTTCTTTTAATTGTGGAAAAACACCCTAAGACTAATCTACTTTTAACATTTTCACTGCTTCCACGGTCATTACTAATAATACTACCAAGATAAGTGAAGCTGTCCACCTGATCAATCTTTTTGTTACCCAACGTCACCTTTCTATCTTCACTTATTCCTAGCTCTAACATGTTAGTCTTCTTAACATTAATTTTCAAACCTATTCAAGCACCCTGAACTCACAAACCCTCTGAAAGATATTTAATTTTACTCACATTTTCATCTAGGATGTTTAAATCATTAGTATAATCTGAGTCTAGGAGACTTTTTCCTCCTCATTTGATTCCGTGGTCTACCATTACCTTTCTTATGCTCTTTAAGACAAAGTCCGTCAAAATAATCCATGTAACGGGGGATATAACACAACCCTACTTAAGTACCGATCTAATAGAAACCCAACTGCTAACCTTATTTCCTACCTTTACCGCAGCACTGTTATTCTCGTACATAGCACTAAATCTATTTGTCTGGTATACCATGCAAGGATAAGAAATTTTTTAAAGCTCTTCTATCAACATAATCAAACGCTTGCTTATAATCTATAAAACTGAGGACGAAAGGTATTTAATAACTGAGGCACTTTTCAATTATTAACCTGAGAGTTTAAATTTGGTCGACCCATCCTCTACCTTTCTTAAAACCGCACTGTTCTTCTCTTAAAACTTTATCTACAGCATTTCTCAGTCTAATAAGTATCATATTACTAATTGATTTGCTAACTAAAGAGACCGGACCAATGCCACAATAACATATCACCCTCACTCTTATTACCTATCTTTACAGTGGTTTAATAAAGGTTTTCCTAAAATCAATTAGGTAACTAGTAGGAATGACAGTGCCAGCGCAGACGGGACCGTGTGCTGCCATCTATAATTGAGTCTAACGCCGACAGGTTATAATTTATTCAAGGATTATCGGTCCACGAAGAGGAGAGAATTTCTGTGAAATTGATTTACTTAATCGAAGGGGAACTAGATTTCTGAGAAATTGATTTGCATAATCGAGGAGAATTATTGATCCACGAAAGAGGAATTCAGAAACATTATGGCTTCTTTGATCTTCAGGTCTGAGAGATATCAGGTCTTTAGTGACAAAGATTAATTGATATTCTATTTTTAAATATGGCTTCTTTTATCTTTAGGTCTGAGGGATAAATGTTCTTTAGTGAGAGATAAATTGATATTCGATTTTTAAATATGGCTTCACTCATCTTTAGGCTTAGTTTTAAATTCGGGAATTCTATCGAAGCCATAATAGTGTAGCTAAGAACACCTATGAGATGAAGAGATTAACCCGGGAAATGGTTTCCTTGGAATTTCAAAGGTGACAGCGCAAGGATGCCGAAACAAAAGGAACACGCAGAAATTACTTTTAGGGATTATTTGGGTGAAACCGTTTGAGACATTTTAGGGGATTATTTGGGCGAAACCATTTGAGATATTTTAGAAGATGATTTTAGAAGATGATTTAGAAGATGATTTGGGGTGAAACTCTATGGTTGTTATAATACACAAGTTCCATTTGAACAGTGTTGTGAGGTCCCCTACCCCAACCCCAAGGGGCCCCCCTGGCCCCAAAGGCCCTTGGACCCCAAAAGGCCCCCGGGTCCCCAAAGGGCTTCCAAAGGCCCCCGGTTCCCCAAAGGCCCCCGGGTCCCCAAAGGGCCCCCGAGCCCCTCCGAGCCCCCAAATACCCCCCAGGCCCCCAAAAGGCCCCCCCGGACCCCTAAAGACCCCCCAAGACCATCCATTCCTCCCTCCCTTTTTTTAATTCCTTTTAAGTTTTTTCAGACTGAATTTTTTAGAGTTAGAAATCATCCAACATTTTTCCAGTTTTTTCTTTAACCCATTGGCATAAAATTTAGCCTAAAGTCATAGCTTAGTTTTATTTAGAGTTGAAGTTTAGTTTAGTTTTAGTTAAGAGTTTAGAGTTTTAGCTTAGATTCTTAGCTTAGAGCTTTTGTTAGAGTTCTAGTTTAGTTTAGTTTTAGTTAAGAGTTTAGAGTATTAGCTTAGAGTCTTAGCTTAGAGTTTTTTTCAAAGTTCTAGTTTAGTTTCGTTTTAGTTAAGAGTTTATTTTTTTATTTTATAGTAATATCTTAGATTTTTATTTAGAGTTTAATTTTATTGTAGTAATAGTTAATAGTTTAGAGTTTTAGCTTATAGTCTTAGCTTAGAGTTTTGTTATATTTATAGTTTATTTTAGTTATAGTTAATAGTTTAGAGTTTTACCTTATAGTCTTAGCTTAGAGTTTTAGTTAGAGTTCAAGTTTAGTTTTAGTTAAGAGTTATAGCTTAGAAGTTTAGCCTAGAGTCTTAGCTTAGAGTTTTAGTTAGAGTTAAAGTTTAGTTTAGTTATAGTTAAGAGTTTAGAGTTATAGCTTAGAGTTTTAATTAGAGTTTAAGTTTAGATTAGTTTTAATTAAAAGTTTATAGTTGTTAGCTTGGACTTACAGATGAGAGTTTTAGTTAGAGTTCTAGTTTTTTTTAGTTTTAGTTAAGAGTTTAGAGTTTTAGCTTTGAGTCTTAGCTTAGAGTTTTAGTTAGAGTTGAAGTTTAGTTATAGTTAAGAGTTTAGAGTTTTAGCTTATAGTCTTAAATTAGAGTTTTAGTTAGAGTTCTAGTTTAGTTTAGTTTTAGTTAACAACTTAGAGTTTTACCTGGGAATCTTAGCTTAGAATTTTAGTTATAGTTGAAGTCTATTTTAGGTATAGTTAAGAATTTAGAGTTTTAGCTTAGTGTCATAGCTTAGAGTTTTAGTTAAAGTTGTAGTTTAGTTAAGTTTTAGTTAAGAATTTAGAGTTTTAGCTTAGAGTCATAGCTTAGAGTTTTTGTTGGAGTTCTAGTTTACTTAAGTTTTAGTTAAGAGTTTGAAGATTTAGCTTAGAGTCTTAGCTTAGAGTTTTAGTAATAGTTGAAGTTTATTATAGTAATATTTAAGCATTTAGAGCTTTTAGATTAGAAGTTTAGCTTATAGTTTTAGATTAGAGTTTTAGTTAGAGTTGAAGTTTATTTTAGTTATATTTAATAGTTTAGAGTTTTAGCTTATACTATTAGCTTAGAGTTTTTGTTCTAGTTTATTTATTTTTTAGTATATAGTTTAGAGTTTTAGCCTAGAGAGTTAGCTTAGAGCTTTAGTTAGAGTTGAAGTTTATTTTAGTTATAGTTAAGAGTTTAGAGTTTAACTTAGAGTTTTAGTTAGAATTGAAGTTTAGTTTAGTTATAGTTAAGAGTTTAGAGTTTAACTTAGAGTTTTACTTAGAGTTGAAGTTTAATTTAGTTATAGTTAAGAGTTTAGAGTTTTAGATTAGACTCTTAGCTTAGAGTTTTTGTTAGAGTTCCAGTTTAGTTTAGTTTTAGTAAAGAGTTTAGAGTTTTACCTTAGAGTCTTAGCTTAGGGCTTTAGTTAGAGTTGAAGTTTAGTTTAGTTATAGTTAAGAGTTTATAGTTTTACCTCAGAGTCTTAGCTTAGAGTTTTTGTTAGAGTTCTAGTTTAGTTTAGTTTTAGTTAAGAGTTTAGAGTTTTTCCTTAGAGTATTAGCTTAGAGTTTAGTTAGCGTTCTAGTTTAGTTTAGTTATAGTTAATAGTTTAGAGTTGTAGCTTAGACTCATAACTTAGAGTTTTTTTTAGAGTTCTAATTTAGTTTTAGTTAAGAGTTTGGAGTTTTACCTTAGAGTCTTAGCTTAGAGTTCTAGTTTAATTTAGTTTTATTTAAGAGTTTAGAGTTTTTTAGCTTAGAGTCTTAGCTTAGAGTTTTTGTTGAAGTTCTAGTTTAGTTTAGTTTTAGTTAAGAGTTTAGAGTTTCCTTAGAGTCTTAGCTTAGAGTTTTTGTTAGAGTTCTAGTTCAGTTTAGTTTTAGTTAATAGTTTATAGTTTTTATATTATAGTCTTATATTATAGTTTTTTTTTAAGTTCTAGTTTAGTTTAGTTTTATTTAATAGTTTAGAGTTTTAGCTTAGAGTCTTAACTTTGAGTTTGTGTTTAGTTTAGTTTTAGTTAAGAGTTTAGAGCTTTACCTTAGAATCTTAGCTTATGTTTTAGTTAGAGTTATAATTTAGTTTAGTTTTAGTTAAGAGTTTAGTTCTAATCTTGGAGTCTTAGCTTAGAGTTTTAGTTAGAGTTCTAGTTTAGTTTAGTTTTAGTTAAGAGTTTAGAGTTTTATCTTAGAGTCTTATCTTAAGGTTTTTGTTGGAGTTCTAGTTTAGTTTAGTCTTAGTTAAGAGTTTAGAGTTTTAGCTTAGAGTTTTAGTTAGAGCTGAAGGTTAGTTTAGTTTTAGTTAAGAGTTTAAGGTTTTAGCTTAGAGTCTTAGCTTAGAGTTTTTGTTAGAGTTCTAGTTTAGTTTAGTTTTAGTTAAGAGTTTAGAGTTTTACCTCAGAGTTAAAGTTGTAGTTTAGTTAAGTTTTAGTTAAGAGTTTAGAGTTTCACCTTAGAGTCTTAGCTTAAAGTTTTAGTTAGAGTTGAAGTTTAGTTTAGTTATAGTTAAGAGTTTAGAGCTTTTAGCTTAGAACTTTAGCCTAGAATCTTAGCTTAGAGTTTTAGTTAGAGTTGAAGTTTAGATTAGTTATAGTTAAGAGTTTAGAGTTTAACTTAGATTTTTAGTTAGAGTTGAAGTTTAGTTTAGTTATAGTTAAGAGTTTAGAGTTTTAGCTTAGACTCTTAGCTTAGAGTTTTTGTTAGAGTTGAAGTTTAGTTAAGTCTTAGTAAAGAGTTTAGAGTTTCACCTGAGAGTATTAGCTTAGAGCTTTAGTTAGAGTTGAAGTCTAGTTTAGTTATAGTTAAGAGTTTAGAGTTTTACCTCAGAGTCTTAGCTAAGAGTTTTGTTAGAGTTCTAGTGTAGTTTAGTTTTTGTTAAGAGTTTAGAGTTTTACCTCAGAGTCTTAGCTTAGAGTTTAGTTAGAGTTCTAGTTTAGTTTAGTTATAGTTAAGAGTTTAGAGTTTTAGCTTAGACTCATAGCTTAGAGTTTTTGTTAGAGTTCTAATTTAGTTAAGTTTTAGTTAAGACTTTAGAGTTTTTTTAGCTTAGAGTCTTAGCTTTTAGTTTTTGTTGAAGTTCTAGTTTAGTTTAGTTTTAGTTAAGAGTTTAGAGTTTTAGCTTAGAGTCTTAGCTTAGAGTTTTAGTTAGAGTTCTAGTTTAGTTTAGCTATAGTTAAGAGTTTAGAGTTTTAGCTTAGATTCTTATATAAGAGCTTCAGTTAGAGTTCTATTTTAGTTTAGTTTTATTTAAGAGTTTAGAGTTTTACCTTAGAGTCATAGCTTAGAGTTTTACTTAGAGCTCTAGTTTAGTTTAGTTTTAGTTAAGAGTTTAGAGTTTTAGCTTAGAGTCTTATCTAAGAGCTTTAGTTAGAGTTCTAGTTTAGTTTAGTTTTAGTTAAGAGTTTAGAGTTTTAGCTTAGGGTTTTAGTTAGAGTTCTAGTTTAGTTTAGCTATAGTTAAGAGTTTAGAGTCTTAGCTTAGAGTTTTTGTTAGAGTTCTATTTTAGTTTTAGTTAAGAGTTTAGAGTTTTACCTTAGAGTCTTAGCTTAGAGTTTTAGTTAGAGTTGAAGTTTAGTTCAGTTATACTAAAGAATTTAGAGTTTTAGCTTATAGTCATAGCTTAAAGTTTTAGTTAAAGTTGTAGTTTAGTTAAGTTTTAGTTAAGAGTTTAGAGTTTTAGCCTAGAGTCTTAGCTTAGAGCTTTAGTTAGAGTTCAATTTCAGTTTAGTTATAGTTAAGAGTTTAGAAGATGAACCAATAATAAAGAAATAAATATTGAAAGAAAAACATACAATGAACTGTAGTAATTAATAATGTGATCATAATCAATGATGATCACTGATGGTAAGCCGATTTTTTAAATGACGGAAATCATTATGAAAAGACGAATTTCATCAAAATTAATGAGTAGATGAGAAGAAATTAAAATGAGTAATCAAGTCAAACTTCAAACGCATTAAAGATGGACTACCGAGCCCAGAACATAAAGTGGTATATTTTATGAACATTTGGCCGGCAGATACAATAAACTATCTAACTTTGAAAAAATATTACCTCCAAAAAACAGTCTGTTTGTGCATCTTCATCATCATCAGTTAGTAGGTCTTGAGCATAAACTGAAAAAAAAGGTACGGTACTTACTTCAAGACATTATAATGAAGCAGTATATTACTTCCATTATAACTGCCACAAAATGGATGCTATAGTTTTTTACTTTCTGAGGATGGCAATGCAGTTATAAGAATCTCGGTATATTTGCAAAAACTAAAAAAATCAAACAAATTGCGCAAACATTCATACGACATAGCAAAGGTGTGGTTGCCGAAGCTAAAGCAATAAACTGTTGGATAAAAACGACCATATTTAAATTATCTATTTATAGCAATTATCTATTATCAATTTAGAGCAAGATCAACTATTTATAGGTATACTTACCATTAAATAGATTACACCACGGCAAAGTGCCATGTTGTTTCAAAAACCCTTACAGTTTTACATACATTAATAAATTGAACAAAATGAACAAAAATAGAATCAAATAATCTACCAAGCATACAAGTACCACAAATTCTACAACCCCTATGCTTTGTAAAAGCCAGAATATAATTTATACTTTACTGAAAAAATGTCTTTTAAATGTTTTCACTTTTATAGCTTTAAGAACTCAAAAATTAATTATGATTTTAAGGAATAAATATCAGCATATGTATATTAAACTGAAAATGCGTATTCATTTGGATTTTTTTCAGTAAAGTACAAATTATATTCTGGCTTTTAGAAAGCACAGGGGTTTTGAACCCTACTCATATTAATTTCCACTCATTTTGAGCTTGACTCTGTTATTTATTTTAATTTGTGTCATTTATTTATTAGTACTGATTTACGGTAGTTGCATGCTTGGTAGATTATTTGATTCTATTTTAGTTCATTTTTGGTCTAATGGAGTTCTTTACTTTTTTCTGAAAAACTTATTTCGTGGAAAAATTTTCTCTTTTAATTAATAGCATAAAAAGAGAGATACGACAGAGTAAACACCAGTAAGCTTATTGTTTTCAACGCAACAAAATGAACTTAATGAAATCAAATTACCGGAATTACATCTGTGACACATGAAACATTACAAAAGGAACATGGCCCAGTATAAAATACCAAGCCTAATTAGCGTATTTGGAAAAGGCTTTTTAAGCAGTTTCATAATGCCTAGAGGACAAATGAACAACATAGATCATCAAACGGGACCAATCCGAGTAGCTAAGGTAAAGGGTATTAAAATAATGTCTAAAGTAACGATAAATGAAAATGAAGTACAAATATATACAGTAAGAATACTTCCATCGGCAAAAATTACAACGAGTTAAAAATAAAAGTGAATAAAAAAAAACATACGGTTGGAAGATAAGCGGCAGCAAGAATCACAACTACTCAAAAACAAAAGCGAAGAGCAAAGAAATATAATGCTATAAGATATACCACAGCGACAACAATGAAACCTGTGTTAGAGTTTTTGTTAGAGTTCTAGTTTAGTTTAGTTTTTGTTAATAGTTTAGAGTTTTTAGCTTAGAGTCTTAGCTTAGAGTTTTTGTTTTAGTTCTAGTTTAGTTTAGATTTAGTTAAGAGTTTAGAGTTTTAGCTTAGAGTTTTAGTTAGATCTGAAGTTTAGTTTAGTTTTAGTTAAGAGTTTAGAGTTTTATCTTAGAGTCTTAGCTTAGAGTTTTTGTTAGAGTTCTAGTTTAGTTTAGTTATAGTTAAGAGTTTAGAGTTTTATCTTAGAGTCTTAGCTTAGAGTTTTAGTTATAGTTCTAGTTTAGTTTAGTTTTAGTTAAGATTTTAGAGTTTAATCTTGGAGTCTTAGCTTAGAGTTTTAGTTAGAGTTCTAGTTTAGTTTAGTTTTAGTTAAGAGTTTAGAGTTTTAGCTTAGAGTCTTATCTTAATGTTTTTGTTGGAGTTCTAGTTTAGTTTAGACTTAGTTAAGAGTTTAGAGTTTTAGCTTAGAGTTTTTGTTAGATTTGAAGTTTAGTTTAGTTTTAGTTAAGAGTTTAGGGTTTTATCTCAGAGTTTTAGCTTAGAGTTTTTGTTATAGTTATAGTTTAGTTTAGTTTTAGTTAAGAGTTTAGAGTTGTAACTCAGAGTCTTAGCTTAGAGTTTTACTTAAAGTTGTAGTTTAGTTAAGTTTTAGTAAAGAGTTTAGAGTTTCACCTGAGAGTCTTAGCTTAAAGTTTTAGTTAGAGTTGAAGTTTAGTTTAGTTATAGTTAAGAGTTTAGAGCTTTTAGCTTAGAACTTTAGCCTAGACTCTTAACTTAGAGTTTTAGTTAGAATTGAAGTTTAGTTTAGTTATAGTTAAGAGTTTAGATTTTAACTTAGAGTTTTAGTTAGAGTTGAAGTTTAATTTATTTTTAGTTAAGAGTTTAGAGTTTTACCTCAGAGTCTTAGCTTAGAGTTTTAGTTCAATTTGTATTTTATTTTAGTCTAATTAAATAGTTTAAATTTTAAACTGAGATTATTAGCTTATGGATTTAGTTAGAGTTGAAGTTTAGTTTAGTTATAGTTAAGAGTTTATAGTTTTACCTCAGAGTCTTAGCTTAGAGTTTTGTTAGAATTCTAGTTTAGTTTAGTTTTTGTTAAGAGTTTAGAGTTTTACCTCAGAGTCTTAGCTTAGAGTTTAGTTAGAGTTATAGTTTAGTTTAGTTATAGTTAAGAGTTTAGAGTTTTAGCTTAGACTCATAGCTTAGAGTTTTTGTTAGAGTTCTAATTTAGTTACGTTTTAGTTAAGACTTTAGAGTTTTTTTAGCTTAGAGTATTAGCTTTTAGTTTTTGTTGAAGTTCTAGTTTAGTTTATTTTTAGTTAATAGTTTAGAGTTTTAGTTAGGTATTTAATAACTGGGGCACTTTTCAATTATTAACCTGAGAGTTGAAATTTGGTCGACCCATCCTCTACCTTTCTTAAAACCGCACTGTTCTTCTCTTAAAACTTTGTCTACAGCATTTCTCAGTCTAAAAAGTATCATATAACTAATTAATTTGCTAACTAAAGAGACCAGACCAATGCCACAATAACATATCACCCTCACTCTTATTACCTATCTTTTACAGTGGTTTAATAAAGGTTTTCCTAAAATTAATTAGGTAACTAGTAGGAATGCCGTGCCAGCGCAGACGGGACCGTGTGCTGCCATCTATAATTGAGTCTAACGCCAACAGGTTAAAATTTATTCAAGGATTATCGGTCCACGAAGAGGAGAGAATTTCTGTGAAATTGATTTACTTAATTGAAGGGGAACTAGATTTCTGAGAAATTGATTTGCATAATCGAGGAGAATTTTTGATCCACGAAAGAGGAATTAAGAAACATTATGGCTTCTTTGATCTTTAGGTCTGAGAGATATCAGGTCTTTAGTGACAGAGATAAATTGTTATTCTATTTTTAAATATGGCTTCTTTGATCTTTAGGTCTGAGGGATAAATAGTCTTTAGTGATAGAGATAAATTGATATTCGATTTTTAAATATGGCTTCACTCATCTTTAGGCTTAGTTTTAAATTCGGGAATTCTATCGAAGCCATAATAGTGTAGCTAAGAACACCTATGAGATGAAGAGAATAACGCGGGAAATGGTTTCCTTGGAATTTCAAAGGTGACAGCGCAAGGATGCCGAAACAAAAGGAACACGCAGAAATTACTTTTAGGGATTATTTGGGTGAAACCGTTTGAGACATTTTAGGGGATTATTTGGGCGAAACCATTTGAGATATTTTAGAAGATCATTTTAGAAGATGATTTAGAAGATGATTTTGGGTGAAACTCGATGGTTGTTATAATACACAAGTTCCATTTGAACAGTGTTGTGAGGTCCCCAAAACCCAACCCCAAGGGACCCCCGGCCCCCAAAGGCCCCCGGACCCCAAAAGCCCCCCGGGCCCCCAAACGGCTCCCAAATCCCCTCGGTTCTCCAAAGAACCCCTGGGTCCCCAAAGGCCCCCGGGTCCCCAAAGGCCCCCGGGTCCCCAAAGGCTCCTGGGTCCCCAAAGGGCCCCCGAGCCCCTCCGAGCCCCCAAATACCCCCGGACCCCCAAAAGGCCCCCCCGTACCCCCAAAGACCCCCAAAGCCCATCCATTCCTCCCTCCCTTTTTTGAATTCTTTTTAAGTTTTTTCAGACTGAATTTCTTAGAGTTAGAAATTATCCAACATTTTTCCAGTTTTTTCTTTAACCCATTGGCATAAAATTTAGCCTAAAGTCATAGCTTAGTTTTATTTAGAGTTGAAGTTTAGTTTAGTTTTAGTTAAGAGTTTGGAGTTTTAGCTTAGAGTCTTAGCTTAGAGCTTTTGTTAGAGTTCTAGTTTAGTTTAGTTTTAGTTAAGAGTTTAGAGTATTAGCCTTGAGTCTTAGCTTAGAGTTTTTTTCAAAGTTCTAGTTTAGTTTCGTTTTAGTTGAGTTTAGAGTTTTAGATTAGAGTCATAGCTTAGAGTCTTAGTTAGAGTTGAAGTTTAGTTTAGTAATAGTTAATAGTTTATAGTTTTAGCTTAATTTCTTAGCTTAGAGTTTTGTTAGAGTTCTAGTTTAGTTTAGTTATAGTTAAGAGTTTAAAGTTTTACCTTAGAGTCTTAGCTTAGAGTTTTAGTTAGAGTTCAAGTTTAGTTTTAGTTAAGAGTTATATATTAGAAGTTTAGCCTAGAGTCTTAGCTTAGAGTTTTAGTTAGAGTTAAAGTTTAGTTTAGTTATAGTTAAGAGTTTACAGTCTTAGCCTAGAGTTTTAGTTAGAGTTGAAGTTTAGATTAGTTATAGTTAAGAGTTTAGAGTTTTACCTTGGAGTCTTAGCTTAGAGTTTTTGTTAGAATTCTAGTTTAGTTTAGTTTTAGTTAAGAGTTTAGAGTTTTACCTTAGAGTCTTAACTTAAAGTTTTAGTTAGAGTTGAATTTTAGTTTAGTTATAGTTAAGAGTTTAGAGCTTTTAGCTTAGAACTTTAGCCTATTCTTAGCTTAGAATTTTAGTTAGAGTTGTTGAAGTTTAGGTTAGTTATAGTTAAGAGTTTAGAGTTTTAGCTTAGAGTCTTAACTTAGAGTTTTAGTTAGAGTTCTAGTTTAGTTTAGTTTTAGTTAATAACTTAGAGTTTTACCTGGAAATCTTAACTTAGAGTTTTAGTTATAGTTGAAGTTTAGTTTAGTTATAGTTAAGAATTTAGAGTTTTAGCTTATAGTCATAGCTTAGACTTTTAGTTAAAGTTGTAGTTTTAGTTTAGTTTTATTTAAAAGTCTAGAATTTTTGTTTTGTTTCGTAGCTTAAAGTTTTTTTTAGAGTTAAAGTTTAGTTTATTTATAGTTAAGCATTTTGAGTTTTAGCTTAGATTCATAGCTTAAAGTTTTAGTTATGGTTGTAGTTTTATTTTAGTTTTAGTTAAGAGTTTATAGTTTTACATTAAAGTAATAGCTTAGAGTTTTAGTTAGAGTTGAAGTTTATTTTAGTTATAGTTAAGAATTTAGAGCTTTTAGATTAGAAGTTTAGCTTAGAGTCTTAGCTTAGAGTTTTAGTTAGAGTTGAAGTTTATTTTAGTTATAGTTAAGAGTTTAGAGTTTTAGCTTAGACTCTTAGCTTAGAGTTTTTGTTCTAGTTTAGTTAAGTTTTAGTAAATAGTTTAGAGTTTTAGCCTAGAGTCTTAGCTTAGAGCTTTAGTTAGAGTTGAAGTCTAGTTTAGTTATAGTTAAGAGTTTAGAGTTTTACCTCAGAGTCTTAGCTAAGAGTTTTGGTTAGAGTTCTAGTTTAGTTTAGTTTTAGTTATGAGTTTAGAGATTTGCCTTAGAGTCTTTGATTAGAGTTTATTTATAGTTCTAGTTTAGTTTAGTTTTAGTTAAGAGTTTAGAGTTGTACCTCAGAGTCTTAACTTAGAGTTTTAGTTAAAGTTGTAGTTTAGTTAAGTTTTAGTTAAGAGTTTAGAGTTTCACCTTAGAGTCTTAGCTTAAAGTTTTAGTTAGAGTTGAAGTTTAGTTTAGTTATAGTTAATAGTTTAGAGATTTTAGCTTAGAACTTTAGCCTATTCTTAGCTTAGAATTTTAGTTAGAGTTGTTGAAGTTTAGTTTAGTTATAGTTAAGAGTTTAGAGTTTAACTTAGAGTTTTAGTTAGAGTTGAAGTTTAATTTAGTTATAGTTAAGAGTTTAGAGTTTTAGCTTAGACTCTTAGCTTAGAGTTTTGTTAGAGTTCTAGTTTAGTTAAGTTTAAGTAAAGAGTTTAGAGTTTCACCTTAGAGTCTTAGCTTAGAGCTTTAGTTAGAGTTGAAGTCTAGTTTAGTTATAGTTAAGAGTTTAGAGTTTTACCTCAGAGTCTTAGCTAAGAGTTTTTGTTAGAGTTCTAGTTTAGTTTAGTTTTAGTTAAGAGTTTAGAGTTTTACCTCAGAGTCTTAGCTTAGAGTTTAGTTAGAGTTCTAGTTTAGTTTAGTTATAGTTAAGAGTTTAGAGTTGTAGCTTAGACTCATAGCTTAGAGTTTTTGTTAGAGTTCTAATTTAGTTTTAGTTAAGAGTTTGGAGTTTTACCTTTGAGTCTTAGCTTAGAGTTTTTGTTAGAGTTCTATTTTAATTTAGTTTTAGTTAAGAGTTTAGAGTTTTTTAGCTTAGAGTCTTAGCTTAGAGTTTTTGTTGAAGTTCTAGTTTAGTTTAGTTTTAGTTAAGAGTTTAGAGTTTCATCTTAGAGTCTTAGCTTAGAGTTTTTGTTAGAGTTCTTGTTTAGTTTAGTTTTAGTTAATAGTTTTGAGTTTTTATTTTAGAGTCTTAGCTTAGAGTTTTTGTTGAAGTTCTAGTTTAGTTTAGATTTAGTTAAGAGTTTAGAGTTTTAGCTTATAGTTTTTGTTGAAGTTCTGAAGTTTAGTTTAGATTTAGTTAAGAGTTTAGGGTTTTAGCTCAGAGTCTTAGCTTTAAGTTTTTGTTAGAGTTCTAGTTTAGTTTTGTTTTAGTTAAGAGTTTAGAGTTTTAACTTAGAATCTTAGCTTAGAGTTTTAGTTAGAGTTATAATTTAGTTGAACCCTACTCATATTAATTTCCACTCATTTTGAGCTTGACTCTGTTATTTATTTTAATTTGTTTCATTTATTTATTAATACTGATTTACGGTAGTTGTATGCTTGGTAGATTATTTATTCTATTTTTGTCATTTTTGGTCTAATGGAGTTCTTTACTTTTTTCTGAAAAACTTATTTCGTGGAAAAATTTTCTCTTTTAATTAATAGCATAAAAAGAGAGATACGACAGAGTAAACACCAGTAAGCTTATTGTTTTCAACGCAACAAAATGAACTTAATGAAATCAAATTACCGGAATTACATCTGTGACACATGAAACATTACAAAAGGAACATGGCCCAGTATAAAATACCAAGCCTAATTAGCGTATTTGGAAAAGGCTTTTTAAGTAGTTTCATAATGCCTAGAGGACAAATGAACAACATAGATCATCAAACGGGACCAATCCGAGTAGCTAAGGTAAAGGGTATTAAAATAATGTCTAAAGTAACGATAAATGAAAATGAAGTACAAATATATACAGTAAGAATACTTCCATCGGCAAAAATTACAACGAGTTAAAAATAAAAGTGAAGAAAAAAAAAAACATACGGTTGGAAGATAAACGGTAGCAAAAATCACAACTACTCAAAAACAAAAGCGAAGAGCAAAGAAATATAAGGCTATAAGATATACCACAGCGACAACAATGAAACCTGTGTTAGAGTTTTTGTTAGAGTTCTAGTTTAGTTTAGTTTTTGTTAATAGTTTAGAGTTTTTAGCTTAGAGTCTTAGCTTAGAGTTTTTGTTGAAGTTCTAGTTTAGTTTAGATTTAGTTAAGAGTTTAGAGTTTTAGCTTAGAGTTTTAGTTAGATATGATTTTTAGTTTAGTTTTAGTTAATAGTTTAGGGTTTTAGCTAAGAGTCTTAGATTAAATTTTTTGTTAGAGTTCTATTTTAGTTTTTTTTTAGTTTAGAGTTTAGAGTTTTAACTTAGAGTCTTAGCTTAGAGTTTTATTTATAGTTCTAGTTTAGTTTAGTTTTAGTTAAGAGTTTATAGTTTAATCTTTGAGTCTTATCTTAGAGTTTTAGTTAGAGTTCTAGTTTAGTTTAGTTTTAGTTAAGAGTTTAGAGTTTTATCTTAGAGTCTTAGATTAAGGTTTTTGTTGAAGTTCTAGTTTAGTTTAGTTTTAGTTAAGAGTTTAGAGTTTTAGCTTAGAGTTTTTGTTAGAGTTCTAGTTTAGTTTAGTTTTAGTTAAGAGTATAGAGTTTGTTTTATTTAGAGTTGAAGTTTACTTAATTTTTATTAAAGAGTTTAGAGTTTCACCTGAGAGTCTTAGCTTAGAGCTTTAGTTAGAGTTGAATTTTAGTTTAGTTATAGTTAAGAGTTTAGAGTTTTACCTCAGAGTCTTAGCTTAGAGTTTTGTTAGAGTTCTAGTTTAGTTTAGTTTTTGTTAATAGTTTAGAGTTTTTAGCTTAGAGTCTTAGCTTAGAGTTTTTGTTGAAGTTCTAGTTTAGTTTAGATTTAGTTAAGAGTTTAGAGTTTTAGCTTAGAGTTTTAGTTAGATCTGAAGTTTAGTTTTGTTTTAGTTAAGAGTTTAGAGTTTTAGCTTATAGTATTAGCTCAGAGTTTTTGTTAGATTTCTATTTTATTTTATTTTTATTTAATATTTCAGTTCTTACCTTCGAGTCTTATCTTATAGTTTTAGTTATAGTTCTAGTTTAGTTTAGTTTTAGTTAAGAGTTTAGAGTTTTATATTAGAGTCTTAGCTTAAGGTTTTTGTTTGAGTTCTAGTGTAGTTTAGTCTTAGTTAAGAGTTTAGAGTTTTAGCTTATAGTCTTAGTTAAAGTTCTAGTTTCGTTAAGTTTTAGTTAATATTTTATAGTTTCAACTTAAAGTCTTATATTAGAGTTTTAGTTAAAGTTGTAGTTTCGTTAAGTTTTAGTTAAGAGTTTAGAGTTTCACCTTAGAGTCTTAGCTTAAAGTTTTAGTTAGAGTTGAAGTTTAGTTTAGTTATAGTTAAGAGTTTAGAGCTTTTAGCTTAGAACTTTAGCCTAGACTCTTAGCTTAGAGTTTTAGTTAGAGTTGAAGTTTAGATTAGTTATAGTTAAGATTTTATAGTTTAACTTAGATTTTTAGTTAGAGTTGAATTTTAGTTTAGTTATAGTTAATAGTTTAGAGTTTTAGCTTAGACTCTTAGCTTAGAGTTTTTGTTAGAGTTGAAGTTTAGTTAAGTTTTAGTAAAGAGTTTAGAGTTTCACCTGAGAGTCTTAGCTTAGAGCTTTAGTTAGAGTTGAAGTTTAGTTTAGTTATAGTTAAGAGTTTAGAGTTTTACCTTAGAGTCTTAGCTTAGAGTTTTGTTAGAGTTCTAGTTTAGTTTAGTTTTAGTTAAGAGTTTAGAGTTTTACCTCAGAGTCTTAGCTTAGAGTTTAGTTGAAGTTATAGTTTAGTTTAGTTATAGTTAAGAGTTTAGAGTTTTAGCTTAGACTCATAGCTTAGAGTTTTTGTTAGAGTTCTATTTTAGTTTAGTTTTAGTTAAGACTTTAGAGTTTTTTAGCTTAGAGTCTTAGCTTTTAGTTTTTGTTGAAGTTATATTTTAGTTTAGTTTTAGTTAAGAGTTTAGATTTTTAGTTAGGTATTTAATAACTGAGGCACTTTTCAATTATTAACCTGAGAGTTGAAATTTAGTAAAGAGTTTAGTTAAGAGTTTAGAGTTTTAGCTTAGAGTCTTAGCTTAAAGTTTTAGTTAGAGTTCTAGTTTAGTTTAGCTATAGTTAAGAGTCTAGAGTTTTAGCTTAGAGTCTTAGCTAAGAGCTTAAGTTAGAGTTCTAGTTTAGTTTAGTTTTAGTTAAGAGTTTAAAGATTAACCTTCGACTCTTAGCTTAGAGCTTTACTTAGAGCTCTAGTTTAGTTTAGTTAAGAGTCTAGAGTTTTAGCTTAGAGTCTTAGCTTAGAGTTTTAGTTAGAGTTCTAGTTTAGTTTAGTTTTAGTTAAGAGTTTAGAGTTTTATCTTCGAGTCTTAGCTTAGAGCTTTAGTTAGATATCTAGTTTAGTTTAGTTTTAGTTAATAGTTTATAGTTTTTAGCTTAGAGTCTTAGCTTAGAGTTTTTGTTAAATCTCTAGTTTAGTTTTAGTTAAGAGTTTAGAGTTTTACCTTAGAGTCTTAGCTTAGAGTTTTGTTAGAATTCTAGTTTAGTTTAGTTTTAGTTAAGAGTTTAGAGTTTTTACCTTAGATTCTTAGCTTAGAGTTTAGTTGAAGTTCTAGTTTAGTTTAGTTATAGTTAATAGTTTAGAGTTGTAGCTTATACTCATAGATTAGAGTTTTTGTTAGAGTTCTAATTTAGTTTAGTTTTAGTTAAGACTTTAGAGTTTTTTTAGCTTAGAGTCTTAGCTTTTAGTTTTTGTTGAAGTTCTAGTTTAGTTTAGTTTTAGTTAAGAGTTTAGAGTTTTAGTTAGGTATTTAATAACTGGGGCACTTTTCAATTATTAACCTGAGAGTTGAAATTTAGTAAAGAGTTTAGTTAAGAGTTTAGAGTTTTAGCTTAGAGTCTTAGCTTAAAGTTTTAGTTAGAGTTCTAGTTTAGTTTAGCTATAGTTAAGAGTTTAGAGTTTTAGCTTAGATTCTTAGCTAAGAGCTTCAGTTAGAGTTCTAGTTTAGTTTAGTTTTAGTTAAGAGTTTATAGCTTTACCTTAGAGTCATAGCTTAGAGTTTTACTTAGAGCTCTAGTTTAGTTTAGTTTTAGTTAAGAGTCTAGAGTTTTAGCTTAGAGTCTTAGCTAAGAGCTTTAGTTAGAGTTCAAGTTTAGTTTAGTTATAGTTAAGAGTTTAGAGTTTTATCTTCTAGTCTTAGCTTAGAGCTTTAGTTAGAGTTCTAGTTTAGTTTAGTTTTAGTTAAGAGTTTAGAGTTTTTAGCTTAGAGTCTTAGCTTAGAGTTTTTGTTAAAGCTCTAGTTTAGTTTTAGTTAAGAGTTTAGAGTTTTATCTTAGAGTCTTAGCTTAGAGTTTTAGTTAGCGCTGAAGTTTAGTTTAGTTATAGTTAAGAGTTTAGAGTTTAACCTTAAAGTCATAGCTTAGAGTTTTACTTAGAGTTCTAGTTTAGTTTAGTTTTAGTTAATTGTTTAGAGTTTTATCTTTGAGTATTAGCTTAGAGTTTTTGTCTTAGCTTAGAGTTTTGTTGAACTTCTAGTTTGGTTTAGTTTTAGTTAATAGTTTAGAGTTTTACCCCTGAGTCTTAGCTTAGAGTTTTTGTTTAATTTCTATTTTAGTTTAGTTTTAGTTAAGAGTTTAGAGTTTTAACTTAGAGTCATAGCTTAGAGTTTTACTTAGAGCTCTAGTTTAGTTTAGTTTTAGTTAAGAGTTTAGAGTTTTATCTTATAGTCTTAGCTAAGAGCTTTAGTTAGAGTTCTAGTTTAGTTTAGTTTTAGTTAAGAGTTTAGAGTTTTATCTTAGAGTCTTAGCTTAGAGTTTTAGTTAGAGTTCTAGTTTAGTTTAGCTATAGTTAAGAGTTTAGAGTCTTAAATTAGAGTTTTTGTTAGAGTTCTATTTTAGTTTTAGTTAAGAGTTTAGAGTTTTACCTTAGAGTCTTAGCTTAGAGTTTTAGTTAGAGTTGAAGTTTAGTTTAGTTATAGTTAAGAATTTAGAGTTTTAGCTTATAGTGATAGCTTAAAGTTTTAGTTAAAGTTGTAGTTTAGTTAAGTTTTAGTTAAGAGTTTAGAGTTTTAGCCTAGAGTCTTAGCTTAGAGCTTTAGTTAGAGTTCAATTTTAGTTTAGTTATAGTTAAGAGCTTAGAGTTTTACCTCAGAGTCTTAGCTTAGAGTTTTACTTCGAGTTCTAGTTTAGTTTAGTTTTAGTTAAGAGTTTAGAGTTTTAGCTTAGAGTCTTAGCTAAGAGCTTAAGTTAGAGTTCTAGTTCTGTTTAGTTTTAGTTAAGAGTTTATATTTTAAGCTTAGAGTCTTAGCTTGGAGTTTTAGTTAGAGTTCTAGTTTAGTTTAGTTTTAGTTAAGAGTTTAGAGTCTTAGCTTAGAGTTTTTGTTAAAGTTCTAGTTTAGTTTAGTTTTATTTAAGAGTTTAGAGTTTTAGTTTTGAGTCTTAGCTTAGAGTTTAGTTAGAGTTGAAGTTTAGTTTAGTAATAGTTAAGAGTTTAGAGTTTTATCTTGGAGTCTTAGCTTGGAGCTTTTACTCGAGGTTTAGTTTAGTTTAAATATAGTTAAGAGTTAAGAATTTTATCTTAGATTATTAGCTTAGATTTTTTGTTAGAGTTCTAGTTTAGTGTAGTTTTATTTAACAGTTTAGAGTTTTTACCTTAGAGTCTTAGCTTAGAGTTTTAGTTAGAGGTAAAGTTTAGTTTAGTTATAGTTAAGAATTTAGAGTTTTAGCTTATAGACATAGCTCAAAGTTTTAGTTTATATATATATATACATGTATATATATATATATATATATATATATATATATATATATATATATATATATATATATATATATATATATATATATATATATATATATATATATATATATATATATATATATATATATATATATATATATATATATATATATATATATATATATATATTATTATATATATATATATATATATATATATATATATATATATATATATATATATATATATATATATATATATATATATATATATATATATATATATATATATATATATATATATATATATATATATATATATATATATATATATATATATATATATATATATATATATATATATATATATATATATATATATATATATATATATATATATATATATATATATATATATATATATATATATATATATATAAATATATATATATATATATATATATATATATATATATATATATATATATATATATATATATATATATATATATATATATATATATATATATATATATATATATATATATATATATATATATATATATATATATATATATATATATATATATATATATATATATATATATATATATATATATATATATATATATATATATATATATATATATATATATATATATATATATATATATATATATATATATATATATATATATATATATATATATATATGTACGTATATTCGGAAACCCGTCACACAAAAGATAAGAAGATGAACCAATAATAAAGCAATAAATATTGAAAGAAAAACATACAATGAACTGTAGTAATTAATAATGTGATCATAATCAATGATGATCACTGATGGTAAGCCTATTTATTAAATGACAGAAATCATTATGAAAAGACGAATTTCATCAAAATTAATGAGTAGCTGAGAAGAAATTAAAATGAGTAATCAAGTCAAACTTCAAACGCATTAAAGATGGACTACCGAGCCCAGAACATAAAGTGGTATATTTTATGAACATTTGGCCGGCAGATACAATAAACTATCTAACTTTGAAAAAATATTACCTCCAAAAAACAGTCTGTTTGCTGCATCTTCATCATCATCAGTTAGTAGGTTTTGAGCATAAACTGAAAAAAAAGGTACGGTACTTACTTCAAGACATTATAATGAAGCAGTATATTACTTCCATTATAACTGCCACAAAATGGATGGTATAGTTTTTTACTTTCTGAGGATGGCAATGCAGTTATAATAATCTCGTTATATTTGAAAAAACTAAAAAAATCAAACAAATTGCGCAAAAATTCATACGAAATAGAATCGGTGTGGTTGCCTAAGATAAAGCAATAAACTGTTGGATAAAAACGACCATATTTAAATTATATATTTATAGCAATTATCTATTATCTATTTAGAGCAAGATCAACTATGTATAGGTATACTTACCATTAAACAGATTACACCACGGCAAAGTGCCATGTTTTTCCAAAAACCCTTACAGTTTTACATACATTAATAAATTGAACAAAATGAACAAAAATAGAATCAAATAATCTACCAAGCATACAAGTACCACAAATTCTACAACCCCTTTGCTTTGTAAAAGCCAGAATATAATTTATACTTTACTGAAAAAAATTTCTTTTAAATGTTTTCACTTTTATACCTTTAAGAAATCAAAAATTAATCAAGATTTTACGGAATAAATATCAGCATGTTTATGTTAAACTGACAATGCGTATTCTTTTGAATTTGTTTCTGTAAAGTACAAATTACAATTCGGCTTTTAGAAAGCATAGGGGCTTCCAACTCTACTCGTATTAATTTGCAATCATTTTGAGCTTGACTCTGTTATTTATTTTAATTTGTCTCATTTATTTATTAATACTGATTTACGGTAGTTGTATGCTTGGTAGATTATTTGATTCTATTTTTGTTCATTTTTGGTCTAATGGAGTTCTTTACTTTTTTCTGAAAAACTTATTAATTTTTTCTGAAAAACTTACTGGAGTAAACACCCGTAAGCTTATTGTTTTCAACGCAACAAAATGAACTTAATGAAATCAAATTACCGGAATTACATCTGTGACACATGAAACATTACAAAAGGAACATGGCCCAGTATAAAATACCAAGCCTAATTAGCGTATTTGGAAAAGGCTTTTTAAGCAGTTTCATAATGCATAGAGGACAAATGAACAACATTGACCATCAAACGGGACAAGACCAATCCGAGCAGCTAAGGTAAAGGATATTCAAAATGTCTAAAGTAATGAAAAATGAAAATGAAGAACAAATAAATTTACAGTTAGAATACTTCCATCAGCAAAAATTACAACGAGTTAAAAATAAAAGTGAAGAATAAAAAAAACACACGGTTGGAAGATAAGCAGCAGCAAGAATCACAACTACTCAAAAACAAAAGCGAAGAGCAAAGAAATATAAGGCTATAAGATATACCACAGCGACAACAATGAAACATGTGGTTAAAAGATAAGTGGCAGTGAGAACTACAAGTAACCACGAAAAAGCGAGTATCAGAACGTGTAAAAAAAAGAGCGAAAAATAGAATTATCCTGTTAGAAGACAAGCGACGGCAAATAATCAGAACGAGCCAAAAATGAAGGTCAAACTGAAATAAATTTTACGTTAGAAGAACAGCACCATCACAATCTTTGAGACCAACAAATTGTGGCATAAAACCCAGTACAAACCTACGAAGACACCATAAACTACGTAAATGCTGATTACAAGTCATTCGGACCCTTCAACGTTCTATGTGTCTCCTGGGGAGCAATCTGTTTTCCCAAGGAAAGAGTAGCAAGCAAAGCTGACTCAGTAGGAGGTTACTACTTCTAACAAGAATCAATATATGCCTACCACAGCCTACGACATGCCAAGTGCCGAGGCCCGGCTTTAAAATCGGCTACACAGTTTTTTTTTCTTAACTGGCATATTGACATTTCTGGGGGGTATTTAAGGTTTTTACGGAAGGGATGGTTGTTTAACTTTAGAAAAGGCTCAGTGTTTCTCCCTGAAAAAGATTATGTCAATGTAAAACGAACAGAAATTTATTAAAAAACTTGTTCGAAAAATAAGTATTTTAAAAAGTAAAGAACTCCATTAAACCAAAATGAACAAAAATAGAATCAAATAATCTACCAAGAATACAACTACCACATATCAGTATCAATAAATAAATGAAACCCAAAACAAACAGAAATAAAAATAAATAAGAGTCAAACTCAAAACGAGCAGAAATTAATATGAATAGGGTTCTAAACTCCAAGCTTTCTAAAAGCTAGAATATAATTTGTACTTTATTGAAAAAAAATTCTTTGAAATGTTTTCACTTTTCTGACTTTAAGAAATCAAAATTGGATTAAGATTCTAAAAAATAAATATCAGCATATGTATATTAAACTGACAGCAGATTTTTTCTGTAAATTCATTTTAATTTTTTTCAGTAAAGTACAATTTAAATTCTGGCTTTCATAAGGTTTTGGCTTTAGAGCCCTACTCATATTATTTTCTGCTCGTTTTGAGTTTGACTTTTATTTGTTTTAATTTCTGTTTGTTTTGGGTTTCATGTATTTATTGATACTGATTTGTGGTAGTTGCAATCTTGGTAGATTATTTGATTCTATTTTTGTTTGTTTTGGTTTAATGGAGTTCGTTACTTTTTTTGAAAAACCTATTTTCTTGAAATTTTTTTTTTAATTAATCATAGCAAAAAAACATACAACATGGACTAATATAAATGAATAAGTAAATCTCAAAACGAGTAAAGCTTAAGTTGAATATGCAAATCAAGTTTAAAACGAACAAAAATATTTTTCTATTGAGGCATAAATGAAACCCAAAACGAACAGAAGTTAAATAAACAATCATAGCAAACAAACAAACAATGCCTACTAATATGAACGAGCAACTAAATCTTAAAACAAGTGAAATTTAAATTGAATATGAAAATCCAGCTGGAAACGAACAAAAATCTCTAAAGACAAGAGTTTGGTTTTTCCCTCCTTCTTTCACTTTCTAAGTCTAAAGCAAACTACGTCATTGGTGCTTTACTGAAAACAAATTATATTACAAATATTTCCTTTTGTACTTATTACAGCATTGAAAATCAGCATAAAAATTACAGCAAATTAAATTTTTAACTGATGAGCTTTCAGCAATGAATGTCATTATGTAAAAAATATTTAGTTTAATTTTATTAGTTCTTTCCAGGATCGTTCAAGACAAATGTAGCTTCACTACAAAAAAGAGTTTGGATACTGCCCCCTTCCCTAACAGTAAAAGTCTAAGGCTTACTACGTCATTGGTGCTTTACTGAAAACGAATTATATTACAAATATCTTCTTTTCCAATAATTGCAGCATTGAAAATCAGTAAATAATTCCTTTGTTTTTTTTTTAAAAACGATTGGATGAAATAAAAGCTGAAATTTTAAAATCAAAACAACTGAAGATCAGTAAATAATGCCATTTTTTTTGTTAAACACGATTGGCTTAAATAAAAGCGGAACTTTTAAAATCACAACAACTAAAGGTCAGTAAATAATCCCTTTGTTTTTTTAAACACGATTGGCTGAAATAAAAGAAGAACTTTTGAAATCACAACGTTGTTTTTTTTGTTAAACACGATTGGCTGAAATAAAAACGGAACTTTTAAAATCACAACAACTGAAGGTCAGTAAATAATTCCTTTGGTGTTTTTTTTTGTTAAAAACGATTGGCTGAAACAAAAGCAGAACTTTTAAAATCACAACAACTGAAGTTCAAAACACGATTGGCTGAAATAAAAGCGGAACTTTTAAAATCACAGCAACTGGAGGTCAGTAAATAATTCCTTTGTTTTTTTTTTAAACAGGATTGGCTGAAATAAAAGCTTAAGTTTTAAAATCACAACAACTGATGGTAATTAAATAATTCCATTTTTTTTTTTAAACACGATTGGCTGAAATAAAAGCGAAAATTTTAAAATCACAACAACTGAAGTTCATTAAATAATTCCTTTTTTTTTTTTTTAAAAACGTTTGGCTGAAACAAAAGCATAACTTTTAAAATAACAACTTTTTTTTTTTTATGTTAAACACGATTGGCTGAAATAAAAGCGGAAATGTTAAAATCACAACAAATTAAGTTCATTAAATGATTCCTTTGCTTTTTTTTTTTTAAACACGATTGGTTGAAATAAAATTGTAACTTTTAAAATCACAACAACTGAAGGTAATTAAATGATTCCGTTGTTTTTTTTGTTAAAAATTATTGGCTGAAACAAAAGCAGATCTTTTAAAATCACAACAACTGAAGGTCATTAAATGATTCCTTTGTTTTTTTGTTAAACACGATTGGCTGAAATAAAAGCGGAACTTTTAAAATCACAACAACTGAAGGTCAGTAAATGATTCCTTTGGTTTTTTTGTTAAACACTATTGGTTGAAACAAAAGCAGAACTTTTAAAATCACAACAACTGAAGGTCAGTAAACAATTCCTTTGTTTTTCATTTTAAACACTATTGTTTGAAATAAAAGCGGAACTTTTAAAATCACAACAACTGAAGGTCATTAAATGATTCCTTTTTTTTTTTTTTAAACACGATTTGCTGAAATAAAAGTGGAACTTTTAAAATCACAACAACAGAAGGTCATTAAATGCTTGCTTTTTTTTTTTTTTAAAAAATATTGGCTTAAAAAAAAGAATAACTTTTAAAATCACACCTGAAGTTCATAAACTAATTCCTTTGTTTTTTTTTTTGTTAAAAAATAGTGGATTAAATAAAAGCGGAGCTTTTAAAATAAAAACAACTGAAGGTCATTAAATGATTACTTTTTTTTTTTTTTAAACATGATTTGCTTAAATAAAAGCAGAACTTTTAAAATCACAACAACTGAAGGTCCAGTAAAAAATTCCTTTGTTTGTTTTGTTAAACACGATTGGCTGAAATAAAAGCGGAACTCTTAAAATCACAACTCAAGGTCAGTAAATAATTCCTTTTTTTTTTAAACACGATAGGCTGAAACAAAAGAGGAAGTTTTAAAATCACAACAACTTAAAGTAATCAAATAATTCATTTTTTTTTTTTTTTTTAAAAACTATTGGCTTATACAAAAGCGTACATTTTAAAGACACTACTATTGAAGGTCATTAAATGATTCCTTTTTTTTTTTTGTTAAAAACGTTTGAATTAAATAAAAAAAAACCTTTTAATATCAGAACAAAGTAAGGTCCGTAACTAATTCCGTTTTTTTTTTTTTGTTAAACACGATTGGCTGAATTAAAAGCAGAACTTTTAAAAAAAACAACAACTGAAGGTAAGTAAATGATTCCTTTGTTTTTTTTTTGTTAAACACTATGTTTTTAAATAACATATGAACTTCTAAAATCCCAACAACTCACGTTCATTAAATAATTCCTTTGTTTTTTTTTGTTAAACACGATTGTATTAAATAAAAGCTGAACTCTAATAATAATAAAAAATGATGGTCAGTAAATGATTCCTTTGTTTTTTTTTTTAAAACGATTTGCTGAAAAAAAAGCAGAACTTTTAAAATCACAACAACTGAAGGTCAGTAAATAATTCCGTTGTTTTTTTTTGTTAATCACGATTGGCTTAAATAAAAGTGTAACTTTTAAAATCACAACTGAAGGTCAGTAAATAATTCCTTTGTTTTTTTTTGTTAAACACGATTGGCTGAAATAAAAGCGGAACTTTTAAAATCACAACAACAAAAGGTCAGTAAATGATTCCTTTGTTTGTTTTTTTTGTTAAACACGATTGGTTGAAACAAAAGCAGAACTTTTAAAATCACAACAACTGAAGGTCAGTAAATAATTCCTTTGTTTTTTTTGTTAAACACGATTGGTTGAAATAAAAGCGGAACTTTTAAAATCACAACTGAAGGTCAGTAAATAATTCCTTTTTTTTGTTAAACACGATTGGTTTAAATAAACGCTTACATTTTAAAAACACAACAACTGAATGTAAGTAAATAATTCCTTTGTTTTTTTTTTTAAGAAAGATTGACTGAAACACAGTCAGAAAACTTAAAATCACAACAACTGTAGGTCAGTCAATAGTTCCTTTGTTTTTTTTGTTAAAAACGATTGGCTTAAAAAAAAGCAAGAAATTTTAAAATCACAACAACTGAATTTAAGTAAATAATTCATTTTTTTTTTTTTTTAAACACGTTTGGTTAAAATAAAAGCAGAACTCTTCAAATCACAACAACTGAAGGTCAGTAAATAATTCCTTTGTTTTTTTTTTGTTAAACACGATTGGCTGAAACAAAAGCAGAACTTTTCAAATCAAAACTGAAGGTCAGAAAATAATTCCTTTGTTTTTTTTGTTAAACACGATTGGCTTAAATAAAAGCGGAACTTTTAAAATCACAACCACTGATGTTCATTAAATTATTCTTTTTTTTTTTTGTTAAACACGATTGGCTTAAATAAAAGATGAACTTTTAAAATCACAACAACTGAAGGTCCATTAAATAATTCTTTTGTTTTTTTGTTAAACACGATTGGCTGAAATAAAAGCGGAACTCTTAAAATCACAACTGAAGGTCAGTAAATATTTCATTTTTTTTTTTTTAACAATATTGGCTTAAAAAAAATAGTAAATTTTAAAAAAAAAAAAAAATATGTTAATTAAATAATTCCTTTGTTTTTTTTTGTTAAACACGTTTGGATTAAATAAAAGCGTAACTTTTAAAATCACAACAACTGAAGGTCAGTAAATAATTCCTTTTTTTTTTTTTTTAAACACTTTTGGCTTAAATAAAAGCGGAAATTTTAAAATCAAAACAACTTATGGTCATTAAATAATTCCTTTGTTTTTTTTGTTAAACACGATTGGCTGAAATAAAAGCGGAACTTTTAAAAATCACAACAACTGAAGGTCAGTAAATAATTCCTTTTTTTTTTGTTAAACACGATTGGTTTAAATAAAAGCGAAACTTTTAAAAATCACAACAACTGAAGGTCATTACATAATTCCATTTTTTTTTTTTGTTAAACACGATTGGATGAAATAAAATTGTAACTTTTAAAATAAAAACAAATGAAGGTCAGTAAATAATTCCGCTGTTTTTTTTTTGTTTAAAAAGATTGGATGAAATAAAAGCGGAACTTTTAAAATAACAACAACAGAAGGTCCTTAAATGATTACTTTGTTTTTTTTGTTAAACACGATTGGCTGAAACAAAAAGCAGAACTTTTAAAATCACAACAACTGAATGTCAGTAAATAATTCCTTTGTTTTTTTCTTAAACACGATTGGCTGAAATAATAGCGGAACATTTAAAATCACAACAACTGAAGGTAAGTAAATAATTCTTTTTTTTTTTTTTTTTAACACGATTGGCTTAAATAAAAGCGTAACTTTTAAAATCACAACAACTGAATGTCAGTAAATTACTCATTTTTTTTTTTTTTTTTAAACAACATTTGATTAAATAAAATCGGAACTTTTAAAATCACAACAACTGAAGGTCAGTAAATAATTCCTGTGTTTTTTTTGTTAAAAACGATTGGCTTAAAAATAAACAGAAATTTTAAAATCACAAAAACTGAAGGTCATTAAATAATTTCTTTGTTTTTTTGTTAAAAACTATTGTTTTAAATAAAAGCGGAAATTTTAAAATAACAACTGAAGGTCAGTAAATAATTAATTTTTTTTTTTTTTTTAAAAACTTTTGGTTTAAATAAAAGCGGAACTTTTAAAATCAAAATAACTTAAGGTCAGTAAACGATTCATTTGTTTTTTTTGTTAAAAACGATTGATTGAAATAAAAGCGGAACTTTTAAAATCACAACAACTGGAGGTCATTAAATAATTTCATTTTTTTTATTTGTTAAACACGATTGGTTGAAATAAAAGCGGAAATTTTAAAATCACAAAAAGTGAAGGTCATTAAATAATTCCTTTGTTTTTTTTTGTTAAACACGATTGGATGAAAAAAAAGCAGAACTTTTAAAATCACAACAACTGAAGGTCAGTAAACAATTCCATTGTTTTTCATGTTAAACACGATTGTTTGAAATAAAAGCGGAACTTTTAAAATCACAACAACTGAAGGTCAGTAAATGATTCCTTTTTTTTTTTTTTAAACACGATTTGCTGAAATAAAAGTGGAACTTTTAAAATCACAGCAACTGAAGGTCATTAAATGCTTCCTTTTTTTTTTTTTTAAACAATTTTGGCTTAAAAAAAACAATAACTTTTAAAAAAACACCTTAAGTTAATAAAATAATTAATTTTTTTTTTTTTTTTTTAAAAAAGAGTGGATGAAATAAAAGCGGATCTTTTAAAATAACAACAACTGAAGGTCATTAAATGATTCCTTTTTTTTTTTGTTAAACATGATTGGCTTAAATAAAAGCAGAACTTTTAAAATCACAACAACTGAAGGTCCAGTAAAAAATTCCTTTGTTTGTTTTGTTAAACACGATTGGCTGAAATAAAAGCGGAACTCTTAAAATCACAACTCAAGGTCAGTAAATAATTCCTTTTTTTTTTTTAAAAAAGTGTGGATGAAAAAAAATCGTAAGTTTTAAAATCACAACAACTGAAGGTCATTAAATAATTCAGTTTTTTTTTTTTTTTTAAAAACTTTTGTCTTAAATAAAATAGTAAATTTTAAAATCAAACAACATTAAGTTATTAAAATAATTCCTTTTTTTTTTTTTAAACAATTTTGTCTTAAATAAAATCGGAAATCTTACAATAAACTAAACTGAAGGTCAGTAAATAATTCCGTTTTTTTTTTTTTGTTAAACACGATTGGCTGAATTAAAAGCAGAACTTTTAAAAATCACAACAACTGAAGGTAAGTAAATGATTCCTTGGTTTTTTTTTTTTTCAAAATGATTGGTTGAAATAAAAGCGGAACTTTTAAAATCAAAACAAATTATGGTTATTAAATAATTCCTTTTGGTTTTTTGTTAAACACGATTGGCTGAAACAAAAGCGGAACTTTTAAAATCACAACAACTTAAGGTCAGTAAATAATTCCGTTGTTTTTTTTTTGTTAAAAATGATTGGCTTAATTAAAAGCAGAAATTTTAAAAATAACAAAAACTTAAGTTCATTAAATTATTCATTGTTTTTTTTTTTTTTAAAAACGATTGTTTTAAATAAAAGATGAACTTTTAAAATCACAACAGCCGGTCAGTAAATAATTCCTTTGTTTTTTTTGTTAAAAACGATTGGCTGAAAAAAAAGTGGAACTTTTAAAATAACAACAACTGAAGGTCATTAAATAATTCCTTTGTTTTTTTTTTAAACACGATTGGTTGAAAAAAAAGCGGAACATTTAAAATCAAAACAACTGAATGTAAGTAAATAATTCCTTTTTTTTTTTTTTTTATACACTTTTGTTTGAAATAAAAGTGTAACTTTTAAAATCAAAACTGAAGGTCAGTAAATAATTTCTTTTTTTTTTTTTTTCAAACACGATTGGCTTAAATAAAAGCGGAACTTTTAAAATCACATCAACAGAAGTTCATTAATTTATTCATTTGTTTTTTTTTTTTTTTAAACAAGATTGTTTGAAAAAAAAGCTGAACTTTTAAAATAAAAACAACTGAAGTTAATTAAATAATTCCTTTTTTTTTTTTGTTAAACACGATTGGTTTAAATAAAAGCGGAACTTTTAAAATCACAACTGAAGGTCAGTAAATAATTCCTTTTTTTTGTTAAAGACGATTGGCTGAAATAAAAGTGGAACTTTTAAAATCACAACAACTAACGGTAAGTAAATAATTAATTTTTTTTTTTTTTTTAAACACGTTTGGATTAAATAAAATCGGAACTTTTAAAATCACAAAAACTGAAGGTCAGTAAATAATTCATGTGTTTTTTTTGTTAAACACGTTTGGCTGAAACAAAATCAATAACTTTTAAAATCACAAAAACTGATTGTCAGTAAATAATTCCTTTGTTTTTTTGTTAAACACGATTGGCTAAAATAAAAGCGGAACTTTTCAAATCACAACAACTGAAGGTCAGTAAATAATTCCTTTGTTTTTTTTTGTTAAACACTATTGGCTGAAATAAAAGCAGAACTTTTAAAATCACAACTGAAGGTCAGAAAATAATTCCTTTTTTTTTTGTTAAACACTATTGGCTGAAATAAAAGCATAACATTTAAAATTACAACCACTGAAGTTCATTAAATGATTCCTTTGTTTTTTTTGTTACACACTATAGGTTTAAATAAATGCGTAACTCTTAAAAACAAAACAACTGAAGGTACATTAAACAATTCTTTTGTTTTTTTGTTAAACACTCGTGGATTAAAAAAAATATTAAGTATTAAAATCACAACTCAATGTCTTTAAATAATTCCTGTGTTTTTTTTTATACACTATTGGATGAAACAAAAGAGGAAAATTTAAAATCACAACAACTGAAGGTCAGTAAATAATTCCTTTGTTTTTTTTTGTTAAACACGATTGGATTAAATAAAAGCGGAACTTTTATAATCAAAACAACTGAAGGTCAGTAAATAATTCCTTTTTTTTTTTTTTTAAAAACGTTTGGCTTAAACAAAAGCGGAAATCTTAAAATCACAACAACAGAAGGTCATTAAATAATTCCGTTTTATTTTTTTTTTAAACACGTTTGGCTTAAAAAAAATCGGAAATTTTAAAAATCAAAAAAACTGAAGGTCATTAAAAAATTCCTTTTTTTTTTGTTAAAAACGATTGGTTTAAATAAAAGAGGAACTTTTAAAATCACAACAACAGGAGGTCAGTAAATAATTCCATTTTTTTTATTTTTTAAACACGATTGGCTTAAATAAAAGCGGAACATTTAAAATAACAACAAATGAAGGTAAGTTAATAATTCCGCTGTTTTTTTTTGTTAAAAACGATTGGATTAAATAAAAGCGGAAAATTTAAAATCACAACAACTGAAGGTCAGTAAATAATTCCTTTGTTTTTTTTGTTAAACAAGATTGTCTGAAACAAAAAGCAGAACTATTAAAATCACAACACCTTAATGTCAGTAAATAATTCCATTTTTTTTTTGTTACAAACTATTTGCTTAAATAAAAGCGGAAAAATTAAAATCACAACAACTGAAAGTCAGTAAATAATTCCGTTGTTTTTTTTTTTTAACACGTTTGGATGAAATAAAAGCGGAACTTTTAAAATCACAACAACTGAAGGTCAGTAAATGACTCCTTTTTTTTGTTTTTTTAAACACGATTGGCTGAAATAAAAGCGGAACTTTTAAAATCACAACAACTGAAGTTCAGTAAATAATTCCTGTGTTTTTTTTTCTTAAACACGATAGGCTGAAACAAAAGCAGAACTTTTAAAATCACAACAACTGAAGGTCAGTAAATAATTCCTTTGTTTTTTTTGTAAAACACGTTTGGTTGAAATAAAAGCGTAAATTTTAAAATCAAAAATGAATTTAAGTAATTATTTCCTTTGTTTTTTTTTGTTAAAAACGTTGGGAGTAAATAAAAGTGTAAATTTTAAAATCAAAATAACTTACGTTCAGTACACTATTCCTTTGTTTTTTTTGTTAAAAACGATTGATTTAAAAAAAAGCGGAACTTTTAAAATAACAACAACTGGAGGTCAGTAAATAATTTCATTTTTTTTAATTTGTTAAACACGATTGGCTGAAATAAAATCTGAGATCTTAAAAAAACAAAAACTGAATGTAAGTAAATGATTCCTTTTTTTTTTTTTTTGTTAAAAAAGATTGGATGAAAAAAAAGAGGAAATTTTAAAATAACAACAACTTACGGTCAGTAAACGATTAATTTGTTTTTTTTTTTAAACACTATTGTCTTAAATAAAAGCGGGACTTTTAAAATCACAACAACTTAATGTCATTAAATAATTTATTTTTTTTTTTTTTTAAACACGATTGGCTGAAATAAAAGCGGAACTTTTAAAATCACAACAACTGAAGGTCAGTGAATAATTACATTGTTTTTTTTAAACACGATTGGCTGAAATAAAAGCATAAGTTTTAAAATCTTAACGTTGTTTTTTTTTGTTAAACACGATTGGCTTAAAAAACGATTTTGTTTAACACGATTGGCGATTAAAATCACAACAACTGAAGGTCAGTAAATAATTTCTTTTTTTTTTTTTTTTTAAAAACGATTGGCTGAAACAAAAGCAGAACTTTTAAAATCACAACAACTGAAGGTCCGTAAATAATTCCTTTGTTTTTTTTTTTTAAACACGATTGGCTGAAATAAAAGTGGAACATTTAAAATCACAACAACTGAAGGTCAGTAAATAATGCCGTTTTTTTTTTTTTAAACAAGTTTGGATTAATTAAAATTTGAAATATTAAAAAAAAAAAAAATTAAGGTCATTAAATTATTCCTTTTTTTTTTTTTTTGTTAAAAAATAGTTGGTTAAAAAAAATCGTAACATTTAAAATAACAAAAACTGAAGGTCAGTAAATGATTCCATTTTTTTTTTTTGTTAAAAATGATTTGTTTAAAAAAAAGCATAAATTTTAAAATCACAACAACTGATGGTCAGTAAATAATTCAACTTTTTTTTGTTAAACACTATTGGTTGAAAAAAAAGCGGAACTTTTAAAATCACAAAAACTTAAGTTCAGTAAATAATTCCTTTGTTTTTTTTGTTAAAAACGACTGTCTTAAAAAAACAATTAACTTTTAAAATCACAACAACTAAAGGTCATTAAATAATTCCTTAGTTTTTTTTTGTTAAAAACGATAGGCTGAAATAAATGGGAAATTTTAAAATAACAACAACTGAAGGTCCAGTAAATAATTCCTTTGTTTTTGTTAAACACGATTGGCTGAAATAAAAGCGGAACTCTTAAAATCACAACTCGAGGTCAGTAAATAATTCCTTTGTTTTTTTTTAACACGATTGACTGAAACAAAAGTGGAACATTTAAAATCACAACAACTGAAGGTCAGTAAATAATTCCGCTGGTTTTTTTTTTTTTAAACACGATTGGCTGAAATAAAAGCGGAACTTTTAAAATCACAACAACTGAAGGTCATTAAATAATTCCTTTGTTTTTTTTGTTAAACACGATTGGCTGAAACAAAAAGCAGAACTTTTAAAATCACAACAACTGAATGTCAGTAAATAATTCCATTGTTTTTTTCTTAAACACGTTTGGCTGAAATAAAAGCGGAACATTTAAAATCAAAACACCTGAAGTTCAGTAATTATTTCCGTTGTTTTTTTTGTTTAACACGATTGGCTTAAATAAAAGCGTAACTTTTAAAATCACAACACCTGAATGTCAGTAAATGACTCCTTTTTTTTTTTTTTTTAAACACCATGGGCTGAAATAAAAGCGGAACTTTTAAAATCACAACAACTGAAGGTCAGTTAATAATTCCTGTGTTTTTTTTTGTTAAACACGATAGGCTGAAACAAAAGCAGAACTTTTAAAATCACAAAAACTGAAGGTCATTAAATAATTCCATTTTTTTTTTTTTTAAACACTTTTGGTTGAAATATAAGCGGAACTTTTAAAATCACAACTGAAGGTCAGTAAATAATTCCTTTGTTTTTTTTTTGTTAAACACGATTGGCTGAAATAAAAGTGTAACTTTTAAAATCACAAAAAATGAAGGTCATTAAACGATTCATTTTTTTTTTTTTTTTAAACACGATTGGTTGAAATAAAAGCGGAACTTTTAAAATCACAACTGAAGGTCAGTAAATAATTCCTTTGTTTTTTTTGTTAAACACTATTGGCTGAAATAAAAACGGAACTTTAAAAATCACAACAACTAAAGGTCAGTAAATAATTCCGTTGTTTTTTTTGTTAAACACGATTGTATGAAATAAAAGTGGAACTTTTAAAATCACAACTGAATTTCATTAAAAAATTCCTTTTTTTTTTTTTTTTAAAAACTATTGGATTAAATAAAATAGCAAATTTTAAAATCACAACAACAAAAGGTCAGTAAATTATTAATTTGTTTTTTTTTTTTTTAAAAAAGATTGGCTGAAAAAAAATCAGAACTTTTAAAATCATAACAACTGAAGGTCATTAAATAATTCCATTGTTTTTTTTGTTAAACATGATTGGTTTAAATAAAAGCGGAACTTTTAAAATCACAACTTAAGGTCATTAAATAATTCCTTTTTTTTGTTAAATACGATTGTATTAAATAAAATTTTAAATCTTAAAATAAAAACAAATTACGGTCATTAAATAATTCCTTTTTTTTTTTTTTTTTAAACACGACTGGCCGAAATAAAATCGGAAGTTTTAAAATAACAACAACTGAAGGTCAGTAAATAATTCCTTTGTTTTTTTTGTTAAACACGATTTGCTTAAAAAAAAGAAATAAATTTTAAAATCACAACAACTTAATGTCAGTAAATAATTCCTTTGTTTTTTTGTTAAACACGATTGGCTAAAATAAAATCGGAACTTTTAAAATCACAACAACTGAAGGTCAGTAAATAATTCCTTTTTTTTTTTTTTGATAAAAACGATGGGCTTTAAAAAAAGCAGAAATTTTCAAATAAAAACTGAAGGTCATAAAATAATTCCTTTGTTTTTTTTGTTAAACACGATTGGCTTAAATAAAAGCAGAACTTTTAAAATCACAACAACTGAAGGTCATTAAATGATTCCTTTGTTTTTTTTTTAAACACGATTGGCTTAAATAAAAGCTGAACTTTTAAAAACACAACAACTGAAGGTCCATTAAATAATTCTTTTTTTTTTTTTTTAAACACTTTTTTCTTAAATAAAAGCGTAACTTTTAAAATCACAACTCCATGTCATTAAATAATTCCTTTGTTTTTTTTAAAAACTTTTGGATGAAAAAAAAGCGTAAATTTTAAAATAACAAAAACTTAAGTAAATTAAATAATTCCTTTGTTTTTTTTTTGTTAAAAAAGATTGTATTAAAAAAAAGCGGAACTTTTAAAATAAAAACAAATGAAGGTAATTAAATAATTACTTTTTTTTTTTTTTTAAACACTATTGGCTTAAAAAAAAGCGGAACTATTAAAAAAAAAACAACTTACGGTCATTAAATAATTACGTTTTCTTTTTTTTTTAAACACGATTGGCTTAAATAAAAGCTGAACTTTTAAAAATAACAACAACTGAAGGTCAGTAAATAATTCCTTCTTTTTTTTTTAAAAACTATTGGCTGAAATAAAAGCGTAACATTTAAAATAACAACAACTTAAGGTAATTAAATAATTCCGCTGTTTTTTTTTTGTTAAACACGATTGGCTGAAATAAAAGCGTAACTTTTAAAATCACAACAACTGAAGGTCAGTAAATAATTCCTGTGTTTTTTTTGTTAAACACGATTGGCTGAAACAAAAAGCAGAACTTTTAAAATCACAACAACTGAATGTCAGTAAATAATTCCATTGTTTTTTTGTTAAACACGATTGGCTAAAATAATAGCGTAAAATTTAAAATCAAAACAACTTACGTTCATTAAATAATTCCTTTTTTTTTTTTTTTTAACACTATTTGCTTAAAAAAAAGCGGAACTTTTAAAATAACAAAAAATGAAGGTCAGTAAATGAATCCTTTTTTTTTTTTTTTTTAAAAAACATTGGATGAAATAAAAGCGGAACACTTAAAATCACAACAACTGAAGGTCAGTAAATAATTCCTGTGTTTTTTTTTCTTAAACACGATTGGCTTAAAAAAAAGCATAACTTTTAAAATAACAACAACTTATATTCATTAAATAATTTATTTTTTTTTTTTTTTAAAAACGTTTGTCTTAAATAAAAGCGTAACTTTTAAAATCACAACTTAAGGTAATTAAATAATTAATTTTTTTTTTTTTTTTAAACACGATGGGAGTAAAAAAAAGAGTAAATTTTAAAAAAAAAAAACCTGAAGTTCATTAATCTATTCATTTTTTTTTTTTTTTTAAAAACTATTCTTTTAAAAAAAAGCGGAACTTTTAAAATCACAACAACTGGAGGTCAGTAAATAATTTCATTTTTTTTTTTTTTTAAACACGATTGGATGAAATAAAAGCGGAAATTTTAAAATCACAACACCTGAATGTAATCAAATAATTCCTTTGTTTTTTTTTTGTTAAACAAGATTGACTGAAACAAAAGCGGAACTTTTAAAATCAAAAAAACTTAATGTCAGTAAATAATTCCTTTGTTTTTTTTTTGTTAAACACGATTGGTTGAAATAAAAGCGGAACATTTAAAATCACAACAACTGAAGGTCAGTAAATAATTTCGTTGTTTTTTTTGTTAAACACGATTGGCTTAAATAAAAGCGGAACTTTTAAAATCACAACAACTGAAGGTCAGTGAATAATTCCATTGTTTTTTTTAAACACGATTGGCTGAAATAAAAGCAGAAGTTTTAAAATCTTAACGTTGTTTTTTTTTGTTAAACACGATTGGCTTAAAAAAAGATTTTTTTTAAAACTATTGTCGATTAAAATCACAACAACTTAAGGTATGTAAATAATTCTTTTGTGTTTTTTTTTTTTAAATATGATTGGCTGAAATAAAAGCGTAACTCTTAAAATCACAACACCTTAATGTACGTAAATGATTCCTTTGTTTTTTTTTTGTTAAACACGATTGGTTGAAATAAAAGCTGAACTTTTAAAATCAAAACAACTGAAGGTCAGTAAATAATGCCGTTGTTTTTTTTTTAAACACGGTTGGCTGAAGTAAAAGTGGAACTTTTAAAATCAAAACAACTGAAGGTCAGTAAATGATTCCTTTTGTTTTTTTTTGTTAAACACGATTGGCTGAAATAAAAGCAGAACTTTTAAAATCACAACAACTAAAGGTCAGTAAATGATTCCTTTGTTTTTTTTTTGTTAAACACTATTTGTTGTAAAAAAAGCAGAAATTTTAAAATCAAAACAACTGATGGTCAGTAAATAATTCCATTGTTTTTTGTTAAACACGATTGGTTGAAATAAATACGGAACTTTTAAAATCACAACTGAAGGTCAGTAAATAATTCCTTTGTTTTTTTTGTTAAACACTATTGGCTGAAATAAAAGCGGAACTTTTAAAATCACAACAACTAAAGGTCAGTAAATAATTCCTTTGTTTTTTTTTGTTAAACACGATTGGCTGAAATAAAATGGGAACTTTTAAAATCACAACAACTGAAGGTCCAGTAAATAATTCCTTTGTTTTTGTTAAACACGCTTGGCTGAAATAAAAGCGGAACTCTTAAAATCACAACTCGAGGTCAGTAAATAATTCCTTTTTTTTTTTTTAACACGATTGACTGAAACAAAAGTGGAACATTTAAAATCACAACAACTGAAGGTCAGTAAATAATTCCGCTGGTTTTTTTTTTGTTAAACACGATTGGCTGAAATAAAAGCGGAACTTTTAAAATCACAACAACTGAAGGTCAGTAAATAATTCCTTTTTTTTTTTTTTTAAACACGATTGGCTGAAAAAAAAAGCAGAAATTTTAAAATCACAACAACTGAATGTCATTAAATAATTCCATTGTTTTTTTCTTAAACACGATTGGCTGAAATAATAGCGGAACATTTAAAATCACAACAACTGAAGGTAATTAAATATTTACGTTGTTTTTTTTTTTTAACACTATTGGATTAAAAAAAAGCGTAAATTTTAAAATAACAACAAATGAAGGTCATTAAATGACTCCTTTTGTTTTTTTTTGTTAAACAACATTGGCTGAAATAAAATCGGAAATTTTAAAATCAAAAAAACTGAAGGTCAGTAAATAATTCCTGTGTTTTTTTTGTTAAAAACGATTGGCTGAAACAAAATCAGAACTTTTAAAATAACAAAAACTGAAGTTAATTAAATGATTCATTTGTTTTTTTTGTTAAACACTATTGGTTTAAATAAAAGCGGAACTTTTAAAATCACAACTGAAGGTCAGTAAATAATTCCTTTGTTGTTTTTTTTTAAACACGATTGGCTGAAATAAAAGTGGAACTTTTAAAATCACAATAACTGAAGGTCAGTACACGATTCCTTTGTTTTTTTTTTGTTAAACACGATTGGTTGAAATAAAAGCGGAACTTTTAAAATCACAACTGAAGGTCAGTAAATAATTCCTTTGTTATTTTTGTTAAACACTATTGGCTGAAATAAAAACGGAACTTTTAAAATCACAACAACTAAAGGTCAGTAAATAATTCCTTTGTTTTTTTTTGTTAAACACGATTGGCTGAAATAAATGGGAACTTTTAAAATCACAACAACTGAAGGTCCAGTAAATAATTCCTTTGTTTTTTTTTAAAAACGATTGGATTAAATAAAAGCTTAAATATTAAAATAACAACTCAAGGTCAGTAAATAATTCCTTTGTTTTTTTTAAACACGATTGGCTTAAAAAAAAGCGTAACATTTAAAATCACAACAACTTAAGGTCATTAAATAATTCCGTTGTTTTTTTTTTGTTAAAAACGATTGTTTTAAATAAAAGCGTAACTTTTAAAATCACAACTGAAGGTCATTAAATACTTCCTTTGTTTTTTTTTTTTAGACACGATTGGCTTAAATAAAAGCGTAACTTTTAAAATCACAACAACTAAAGGTTAGTAAATGATTCCTTTGTTTTTTTTTTTTTTAAACACGATTGGCTGAAACAAAAGCAGAACTTTTAAAATCAAAACAACTGAAGGTCATTAAATAATTCCTTTGTTTTTTTTGTTAAACACGATTGTTTTAAATAAAAGCGGAACTTTTAAAATCACAACTGAAGGTCAGTAAATAATTCCTTTTTTTTGTTAAAGACGATTGGCTGAAATAAAAGCAGAACTTTTAAAATCACAACAACTAAAGATCAGTAAATAATTCCTTTTTTTTTTTTTTGTTAAACACGACTGGCTGAAATAAAAGCGGAACTTTTAAAATCACAACAACTGAAGGTCAGCAAATAATTCCTGTGTTTTTTTTTTGTTAAACACGATTGGCTGAAACAAAAGAATAAATTTTAAAATAAAAACAACATATTTTCATTAAATAATTAATTTGTTTTTTTTTTTTTAAACACGATTGGCTAAAATAAAAGCTGAACTTTTCAAATCACAACAACTGAAGGTCACTAAATAATTCCTTTGTTTTTTTTTGTTAAACACGATTGGCTGAAATAAAAGCGGAACTTTTCAAATCAAAACTGAAGGTCAGAAAATAATTCCTTTGTTTTTTTTGTTAAACACTCTAATGGGGGGGGGGGGTTGGTGTAAAAGAATTCTAGTTTGGGTTTTCAATAAAACATTCTAATGGGGGGGGGTTTAATAAAAGAATTTGATTCTCAATAAAAGAATTTTTCCTGTTCTTCGTATGCTCTGAATTGTCACTTTGTAAATGAATTTTTCAGTTGACTGTTTCTATAGGTGATCTACGGTTAAACTCTTAGTTGGCGGTTTGCAAATGGTATACCGGAGTGGAGGCGGAACTTCGTGTGTGGGGAGCTTAAATTAGCGGTTCAAATGGGGAGCTTGCAATAATGGTCATACTAGATCGAAATTAGATTCAAAAGTTCAGGTTCCCTTAAGAGCAAGTGGAGCCACAAGGACTGACTGTCTTGAGAAATGTTAACATAGAGAGAATAAAATAAGAAAGTAATGCATTTATTACTACTCACATAATTGTCACAGAGCTTCGGTTATACCAATACAGTTGCAGTAAAAGGCACCAAAATGAATTGTTAAGTGTAGCAATACAAATAATGTTCGTTAAGACAGTTTCTATATCACATGAAAGTTATATTAAGGACATAAGAGATTGGCTCTAAACTCATTCTAGGACTGATCTGAGACAGCCCTAAGACTGGCGCAAAATTGCTAAGTCCCAACTATCTACTCTTTCCAATTTCGCCAGAGGTTATATTCGGGCGTTACTCACAAGTATATTTTACAGTCCCTATTGGATCCACCATTTGTCCTACATTACTATTGGATGGGTCTACACCAATGGGCTACTTGGGTTTAATTAAAGTTTATGACTTTTAAGATATCACTTTGGAATGATTCTAACAAAGCAAAGTTCTACATTGTAACTTTAATTACAATTTATAACTTTTTATAATAACACTGGAATTTTTTCGGAACGAACAAAGTTTTACATTGTAACATTTTGCTAGCAGGGTGTCGCTTAATTTTAATGAGAATTCTAAATTAATTATGTTAAAGTTTGTAAATGATAAAAAGATTTAATTAAAATGAGATAACTAGTTATAAACTTATTTTCCAGAACAAGTTAAAAAAAGATATTTTGCATCTTGAGTGACTATTTTTTGTATAATAAGTTTTGCCCTCTTGACAGTTTGGTACTTCGAGCTCTTAAGATTCAAATTACATTTTTCCTTGGCTGTCATATAAGATTTGGTCAAACTGATATTTATTGCATTCATTGGCGACACAAGGGCGGATTTATTTATTGGATTTTCTGTGGGAAAGATTCGTACGATGTTTGTTACAATGCATCATTACAATGTTCAATTAGATACATTTGTTTCACTATGTTAAATAGAAAGCTTGAGTCTTGCTCAATCTATAGGTTTCTTGAATTTTTGCAGGTCCATGTTTTGGATGACTTTGTTCTTTACTCAAGCAACTTTAATTGGAAAATTTTGGGGTTTTTGAACATTGATCCCATTACATATCATCCTTCCCATTCTTAACGATGTCCTAATCGTTGTGTTAAGCTATTCTCTTTGTACTTTCAAATTTTCATTTTTTTTTTAAGAATTTATCTTATTACTCATTACTTGAATTAGTTCTGCTCTGGCAAAATTTATATCTTTGTTCCATATCTCCGATTGCTTTATTAGATTATATATATGACAACATTACTTTAAAGTCCATCACCTACTCACTCTATTTGGCGAATGGGCCAAAGAGTCTCTATTGACTAACACATAAGATTATATGATTACATGATAATTATTATTCCTCCACCTAATATCAAAATTCCTGCACCTGATATGATTATCTTATCGCAGAAAATTGTACATATTTGCCTTTTCTAACATTTGACTATACTTCCACCTGACGCTATATTGGTACGGTTATATTATTATTCCTTCACCTAATATTAAAATTCCTTCACATGATATGCTAATACTTCTACATGGTTTTAACTAATTAAGTTCTGTTTTTGTAATTACTTTATTACTTAGCGTGGTACATATTCGCTACTTCTAATGTTAGTTTATGTTTCCACCTGACGCTATATTGGTACGATAGGTATCTGACTTCAAAAACATCTATCTACATCTAAAACATCTAAATACAATACACTGATATGTATGAATTAAAATAGTTTGCAAGAAAAAATTTTACATATTAAAGTTTTTTTTTTAACTGAATGTTTGATTGCAATACTGGGATAAGGTAGCTTGCACTGGTTTTCATCTGTTTTATGATAAGTTTAACAATATTTATTAAAGTTACAAGTTAGATACATAGGACTTCACACTTACTTCATTATTCTACGTGTCTATAATACTCACATACGTTATCACTCTTACTTTGGGCTTCCATTCAATTAATTACTAGTTTGGCTAATTGTTTATGGTTTGTCTTCTTGGTGTTTCGCTTTTTGGGACTTGTTCCTTGGGATGAGCGTTTACATTGTTCATAATTATGACTATTGCAAAAAATCGTCCGTGCATGGCTTGTCATGTGAAATACTTGGGGTTGATGTCACAGGTAATGTCTATTAGGTACATAACCCTTGGGGAATTGATTACACGAAATGGGTATCTTGATCGCTGGCTGGGTAGTTCTTCTTGGACACTTTTATCCTCGGGAAATCTAATACTCGTGCAGTCTGTATTTTCCGTAAATTGATCACGTTCAGTTCTTCTTTTATTGTTTACTAGGTATATAACTCTTGGGGAATTGATTACATGAAATGGGTACCTTGATCGCTGGGCTGGGTATCTCTTCTCGGACACTTTTATTTTTGGGAAAATATAATACTCGTACAGTCTGTGTTTCCCGTAAATTGTTCACGTTCAGTTCTTCTTTTATTTCGATTATGGGCTGTGTTACGACATTTAACGTTAAATATGGCAGGATCAAAACTTGATCTTAGGGCCTTGGCTCGACGCATTGTCTTTGATTCCCCGTTAAATGATACACAGTCATTGAGGGCTTGATTATGGAGATTAAAACAATAACAACTGGTTGGTTTTCTTCTCTGAACACTTCATTTTGGGAAAAGAATTTTAGCACGTACAGTTTATATTTCCCATTAAATTGATTATGTTTGGTTTTTCTCATGGTGGATGGATTGGTTTTGTGACATCTAATAATGATTGGATAGAGTCAAAACTTCAGCTTTTTATATCGGTTCAGCATATTGTCTTTGATTTGGGGCTTAAGATATATAATCTTTGAGGGATTGACTCTAGGGTTATTCTTGGTTTGTCGATATTGTTTGGAATCGCGTTACCTGGTACTAGGCTTGGGTGACTTGGATTGTCATCAGCATATTGTCTTCAGGGATTTCCTTGGTGAGTAATTGTCGGTGGTTGACGAATGATGAAAGTAGATGCTACTGGGTTGTATCCGTGTTGCCTGCTGGCACACCAATAATTAATTTGCACTGGTTGCTCTGCTTCCTAGAATATAAATATCTGGGCAGAAACATATGCTCTTTATAATTACACAAGTTACGACACATACAGCAGTAATATGCAATTTATATGATACCATGTGGGGACTATTGTTTGAAATAATAGTCGTGATTAGTTATATGAATAATATCAATTTTAATACAGTTACGGTTAAATCAAAGATAAAACAAATAAGAGAAATTTTCATGTTTTCACGTGAATATTGCAGCAATCACTAAATTACTACGAGATAAACTAGGTAAAACTGGGAAAATAATTGCATCTGCAAAAAAAATAATGCTATACGATATTTCCAAAATTTGGTGATTATATATATACATGTATATATGTGTATTTGACAAATATTAATATTCAACACGCTTTTAAATGTTATTCAACACTCTTCTACCTTAGCATTTAATTTTCTAGTATAGGACTACATGCGAGGTAGGTTACATGGTTTTTATTAGAGGTCTCGATTTACTATAAATTTTTCAAATCTTTACTATTTATGCGGGTCCACGCTGCCTAAAAAATGTATCTTGGCAGCTGCATGGGCTTGCACAAAAAAATTAAGTGAAAATTTGGGACTGGACATGGCACGAATGAGGACTTCTATTCCCATTCGCTCGATCATGTCCTCCATTATTTTTTGCTTAATGTTTATCAGGGAGTTCCGGGTTTAGGTTTTGTATCTCACTTGGCTCAATGTGATCTTTCTTCGGGTCCTGTCTCCGTGGTCTCATAATTTTTCCATAACTTGGATCAACAAAATCCTCATGGTTAGGGGAATTAATGAGCTTCAGTCTCATTAATGACTAAACAATTCTTTACAAAGAGCTGAAGACGCTCTACATTGGTTTCACGTATGTGATAATATTCGGTCTCCTTGTGAATAGAAAAATTCATATTTCTCATGCATTATGACCATTTTGGGGGTAGTCCCGATGCTTAGGTATGATTCCCTGCTGTATGACGTCTTGAGCCACTGCATAAACAATGAAAATTATGATGTCATTCGTTAATCGCACCTTCCTGTCTAATTCTAAAATTAATATGTGTTAATTTATGTTGCAATGTAATCTATTCCTAATTTTTTTGATTTTATTCTTTAGGGTTTTGAATATAGATTGCATTATTACGCGAACAGCTAACGTCGTTAGCCACATGGCTTCTACATATATTGAAGGTACTAATCCTTTCTCGCAGTGTATTTTATTCCCAATTTTTCTGTTATGGATCGATATTTGGGTTTTTTTTGCCAATCGTATTCCGAAACTATACGATTTTTCGTCATATTTTCTTAAATCGTATTTGACGTTCCATTTTTTTCGCCAAGACTTCTTCCCCTGATTTATTCACAATAATCATTGCCGCTGAGTATATAACATTTTCTTTGGCATGTTTTATACATATAAACTCCGTATCAATAATTGCTTTGGCCATTTCTTTATTTGGTCCTTTCAGAACATTTCAGAACAATGGCCAAAAGGAGGTAGTTTCTATTGACTTTTGTCTATTTAACTTTTTCAAGATTGGTTATAGTCATGGTACACTCTAGGTCGAGGTCAAACTACCTTTTTACCGGCATTTCCTCAATACAACTGGTACTCATTCATTCGACCGTAATTCGAGTCATCTAAAGCTCCATATTAACCAATAATGAGTTCTTACTTTAAGTGGAAAACAAGGTAGCTTCATGTCGAAGTTGAACCACTTTTTCACCGGTGCCACCTTGCACCTGGCTATTTGTGTGTTCAAACGTAATTAGATTTCCTAAAGTTCCGTACTCTAGTTTAATGACTTTGTGGTCGATTTATAGGCTTAAAAGTATAGGGACTTTCGAGAAACTAACTTTTTGTCAATATATTGATAGTGTATTTAGGTCTCGTGATATTTACTCTAATTCATAGTTCCATAAATATTAATACAATACTGGTCTATAATGCACTTTCTTTTTTAAAATTGTGATAATAATCGATTTTCATAGTTACAACGCTTCAGGTAATATTATAGGGTTCTTCTATAATTCATTTTAACGAGATTATTTGTATATACAGTTTCTTCCACTGTTGTTGGGTTTTAATTTCAATATGGCTGCATCATCCGGCAGTGTCGCCTTTGAACTTGGGGATGTAAGCATATCGAGGAGTCGATAATTTTTCCATGACGAAACATTTGAGCTGAGGATTTGGAGTTCAAATACTATATAATTTTTACCGTTTTCAGGTATATTTAGGTACATTAAATACACTAATAGTTGGTTTGGGAGGTGCAGGCCCTCCAGAGTAGCGGTTACGTCATTCCTTCGCATATTTTGACGAATGACTTTTCGGCACAACTGAGATAATGACAATGGGTCATTTATTATTCTTACTACGGAGAAACTTAAGTTTACGTGTGATTGGCAACAGCATAGTTGCTCACGTACGATTACGTCTAACCCAAGGAATATTGTTCTTCCAAAATTTTCATCTTCTTGAAAGAAACTCAGGGTTATTTTCTTTATGTCCTTATATTCTTTTGGGGTAACTTGAAAAATTGCGGATCCAATTGAGGGGTTTATCAGGTTTAGATACGTGTTATTTACACAGTTGACGTATAATATTTTAAGAAAGCTTTCACCTTTTATCATATGTCCCTGGTCTATTAGCACCGAGAGAAATTTGATAGGCCAAATTGTAGTTATATTATTATCATCCTGATCGTACCAAATATTGTCGGTGATATATTTAGACAACGAGCTATATTTTGTTGTTGGGATATGTTGTACTAAAATTCGGAAGGCCAGGTTGGCACTTCGTCTGGTGTGCTCTAGTGTTCTTGTCATCGCACGTGCAGTAAAATTATAAAGCACTAGGCTTGCCGTTAATCTTAGGATCATTCTTTGTTCCAACATTATCTTTTGAGATTTTAGAAGATAATATAGTTTTGGACAGTCGAGATTTTCTACTGCTTTGATAAGTTCCTCTTCTTTCATTAAATTATCTACATGTCCCCATCCTCTCAACGGATCATTAATGTTGTCTATACTATGTCTTTTCTTAAGATTCCATGAGATTATATTTTCTAGTCTACGATTATTTAATTGTTGATGGCTTTGGTATCTCATCATGGTTAACTTTTTTTTTCTGTAAATTATTCTACTAGATTTTGGGCTAATATAAGCAACATACCGTATGGTCGCTTGTTTCGGTGATTCCCTTAACCAGTGGTTGAAGGTTACTTATACACCGTATCTGGAAATGCGTTCTTATGTAAAATTTATCAGTAATTATGAAATAAATGATTACTTAATATAAAATGGTTATAATGATTTAAGGTATAGTAATGGATTAGTTAGGTGCCTTTAATTTGATGATATTTGTTATTATTTATAGTTGTTTTTTGTTGGTTTTTCTAATTTTTGGTATTTAAATTTCACTGGTATTCTTGGGTTCCTTTTCCTATTTGAGTTGATTTTCGTAATAAATATTTTAACATGGCGCCTGAACGCAAAATTAAACCACTCGAGTTCCGGCACCATGTCAACCTACTCCTCACGCATCGGAATTTTGTCCATTTTAATTTCACACTCTTGAATGGTCACTTGCGTTATCACATTTTCTTCTAATGATGGGGGCTAGGTAGGGTAATTTTTGCGGGTCTCTTTTCTTAGACGGATGAGTTGATCTTCTCATGAGAGTTCCCCGGCCAAACAATAATGACAAATGCGATGTAAGCGCCACAGGTCACTACCGTTAACCAAGGAATCCCCATATTTTAGGGTAGTTTTGTCCAACTTCAAAACCGTAGTTTTTTCAGTATGTGATGATCACTTTTTGTAACTACCTGGTTGTTCCTCATAAGAGAGCTAAGCCCTAACGGAAATGGGATGTTATATGGACACCATCCACCGTTTCCCCCAGGCCACAGCTTCCCATGACTGAGGGGCCATCTGTATAAGAAGTTTGACGAATAAGCAGTTGTAGTGCTTGCCAAGCAACGTCTTGCTGTGCAACCGAGTCTCGTATCCGCGTAACTTTTTCTCATCAGAGGGTAAAAGTCAAGTGATTGCATGGTGGGACAATATATACCATGTTTATCCTTGGCTCTAACCTCCTATGCTTGGGGGTCCAGCCGTTTTCACTATTGTATGTCATGTGGATATTTGAGTCATTTTTCCTATACTATTTTAAGGTATTTTATGGTGTTTTCCGCTGACTGTTATTTTATTTTGCTTTTATGAATTAGAATTGCCATGTATACTGTACTTTTATTGATCGTCGAGACAAAAAAAAAATTTGTTACCATCCGAGGTGGTAGGGGTATACTACTGATTTTTAGCTAAGAGTATCTTTTACCTGGTTAAAGTGGGCTTTTGGGCTTAAGTAGTTATGTAAAGGGTTGTATTATATTGTTCGTTAGTATATTCTAGTTAATACTATATCTGTCGATCAGTTTGAGGGAAACTCTGGAGTTTTCTGCTATAATTTTAAAGTGGCATTCAATTTCTATACTTGTTGAATCTTTATTTACAACAAAAAATAAATTTCTTGAGTAATCTATAGTTAACGAGGCAAATTTTTCTTTTTAAACAATCTTTTTTCAAAACGTCCATGGTTTCAATAAATTTCATTAAGGCCTTTTGAAAATATAGACTTATTTTTTAAGGCTTTCCAAAAGCTCGGCTATTAAACTGTAATGTATTTTCATTTATATTTATATTTTATTTAGTTTTGACCAGTGTGATTAAAATATTTATTAGTTTATTTTTTCCAGTTTTGTACACACTTAATTAAAGGGAGTTAATTTATTTTATATCGAAGGCGATCCTTTCTTACTCGCTTACTTTGATAGCTTTTGTTCGAGTTGAATGAATTTTTTTTTGTATATGCAGGGATAAATTTCTTATTTCAGTGTATTTTGGATCTATTCTAAGTGGGTGAAATACTAAGACTTGCTAGTCGAGACTAAGTATTTCTGTTCAAATAAGTTAAAAGGAAACTCATTTACTTTTAAGGTGTCAAGTTGTTTATCTTCGGTGACGGGGTTAACGCCACGTGGTAGAGATACTTATTATCCAACGCGGTATTACTTAAGAGTTTTGTAATTTGTTATAAGCCATATGAATTGTGAATTTAATTCTTTTGCATTTCCCAAATGAAAGTTAAAATATATTTGCGTTTGATGCCACGAGGGCGCCACTTGAGAGTTTCCTTAAAGCTTGATTTAAGGAGAAAGTTTGAAAATTTAGCTTTAATCTATCTTTTGATTTAGGGTCTTTGAAACATGTTTCTGAACAATGGGCGAAAGTACTTTACAGGTGTTAAAATCTATTCGCTTGGTCTCCTCTATGGCTTTAACTTTCGCTTAATTGCATTAGAAATTACCCTTGAGTTATTCATACTTCGTATAAATGTTCGTTTTGTTCTATTAATTTTAGTTAAGTACATGCTCACTAGTGAGTGCGCATTCTCCAAACTCTTAAATACCGTGCTTTCACAAAGCTTGATTTTTGTGAATAACATGTGGTTTACTATGCCATATTACTTATTGGGGGAATCAAGGATTAGCAAGGGCCTGAGGTCCTAACTGGCTTATAAGGTTAGTAAAAATTATTAAATACTGTCTTGTGATATGAGTATTTATGACTAACGTCAATTTTTGGAAGGATTTTCTTCTTTTTGCATTAATTGGTTATTTCTTGCATTACTTGATTTCTGAATTATTTTGGTCCGTATTTTGACAGGCCTCTATTGGTTTAATTTAGTCCTACTCGTCTGTAGCGGTATGTTGCGCGGTTTGCGTCTTTTATGAGAACCCACAGAAACTGAATTACATTTTTGGAGCAGAATATATCTGCTATTGTCAAGTAGCTATTAGCCTAACTGCATGTTGTCATTTTTATAGCGCCAGATTGAATTTATGGGCCACTTTTACGATACATGCTATGTAATTGTCGTTTAAATACTTTGGGAATTATGATACTTTAGGAATTAACTGATTGGTTTTTATGTTTTACCCTTCTGGCAGGCTATTTTTAGTAAATTATTCGTCTTATATATATGTAATATATGATTGGCTGCAGGATCGTAAGCGAATAGTTTTATTCAGCATTAGGTTCGCATTTGGTTTTACCGGTCATGATTATCTTCAAATCACAGTTCAAAACCTCTCCAAAGTTAAGAAATTGTCTGGCCTAGGGAAAAGTTTTTTTTGTTATTCTTTTGTTACAGGTTATTTTTTATACTCTAATTGCACGGTTCATTTGTATGCTTTAATTCGATTTAAGGTAAAATTGGTTGAATTTATTGCTGCAATTTTTAGGGTTTTTGATGGTTATATTGTCCTTTGCCTATCGGCTGTAAGCGTTCTACTGCTTTTGCTATCTATTGCAACACTAAGCTGTTATTTAGCTCTCGTTAGTTACGATTTTAATTTATGGTACATCAATTATCTATTAGGGAAATATATTCTCTATAGTTGGTGATCAAAAATTGAAATATTAATCAATATGCGTTTTTTTGTCTTAATTCTATTTTACATTTGACTTCTTGGTACGATATTTTGGAATTTTGATAGCTATTTTCACGTATTTTGGCTTTATGAAAGGGTTTTTCTTTAATGTTTGTCACTCTTGACTTAGAGGATATGTGAATTAATATTTAATTATACCACTCAAGAAATTCATTTAACCGAATAGGCTAGACCACAAAATAGGCTGGGCCACAAAAAAATACTTTTTCTTTTAGGGTTTATTTTTTGTTCCACGTATATATTGGGCTTTTTTTTTGCTTAAGAATCGCACTGCCTTCGTGGTTTTATTCGTATTTGTGGATATATTTCCTATTAAGGATTATATCGCATTCTTGTAGGTTGAAATTTACTTGTCAAAATTAATATTTTAAGTTCTACAATTTTGATTTATTTTTATGTTTTTTAGGGTTACTAAAATTTTCGTTTTGCGTCAATTTTCTAGCAATTAATTTTCTTTGTTCATTTAGGTTTCGGAATGGAACTGTATATTATTTTATTTATTTTCTATTATGCCACACCACTCTATAATCAATATACGATCAAATATATGGTTAAGGATATATCGTAGATATTAACTTTTGATAGCAAGCTATATTTTCTAATCTCCTCATTTTTATCAAGACAAAATTTTTTGCTGCGGGGGTTGGCGTTTTTTTTCGATATTTGAGAAACATTTTGGTATTGTAATTTAATTCTCAGTTTTTTGGCGAAAAGACTATTAATCATAGGTATGCAAATAACTCAGAGTACACGACAGTACACGGGTCAAATATTTTTTTTGTTAATGATAAGATGAAAAGTGAAGGCAATTTAACTCGAGGACATTATGCTTAGGTGATTTGACTATACTATCATAAATCTTAGCTTTTTCAACTGCGTTTGGAAATTACGGGCTTTGATTATCGTTGGAAATCATCGAATCGACGTTTTACATGGGGTCAATTGAACTGTATACACGATTAATGACATCTGAGGTAAAATAGTATCATTTTTCTTGAAGAATCACGACGTTATTTTTTCTATTTAATTTATGAAAGATGCTTGGTGTCATTTGTAGGCCCCTTATTTTTTTGCTGACTTTTATTTGGAAGAATTCATTCTAATTGCTACTTGCACTAAACCCCTTTTTGAGTTTTATTGTGACAATTGGTTGCTAATCAATTGTGAAAATTGGTTGCTGAAAAAATTGTGCAATTTGACTAGCCTTATTTTGGAAAATTGGTTTGTGAATTCTTAAATATAAGAAAGGATTTGAAGGAATAGTAAGGACTGCCTTTGTTGTTCCGATTGATTAAGAACTCTTTGTCTATAATAACAAAAATTTGCATTAATATTTAAGGGGAAACTAGCGTTATTCCTACTCTTTGGATTTGAGTGGAGGCCAACTAGTACGCATTGTGCACGTTGGGGTAAATAAATAATCTTAATGTGACAACTGTGCCTTCTACCGGTATTAAGGGTATTTTCTTTTGTAATTGGTTGGTACGTGCATTTTTGAGGTAAAACAAATAAAACGCACGGGGGTAGGGGGGTGTGACCAAATTTCGTCGTTTTAGCTTTTGTAATTTTTGGAATGCATTGGAGTTCGTGGTTTTGACCGGAGGAACACGTAAGCGAGTCTATCAATTTACCATTATTGTTTGTTTGAATTTTTGGAACGCATGGCGTAGTTACTGACGTGACTTTGTTTCCAAGGATTAGCACTTTACATAGGACCACATAATTGGCATAAATAATTTTAACACTAAAAGAAATGGTTTTAGTTCAGTAAAAGTGCGAAAATATAATTTTTTTTTGGGATTTGGGGGGTTTCTTTGAATAATTGAATTTTTTTTTTTTTTTTTTTTTTAAGGCTTAGATGAACCTTTTTTTTGCTGGTACGGGATGGTCTCCTCTTGATAACCTAATCTTCACACCACCATAAATCTTATACGTGGATTAAATATTCACTATTTTATAAGGAAAAGGTACAACTTTACTTGTAACTGTTTTCGATCAGTTAATTTTTTGGCAAAGTCTTCAGTTCCAATAATGATTGAGGCCTGCTTCTGTTCTTTAGATCGATAGAGGCCCTATGTCTACAATTTGGCTAATTGTTGTATGCTTATATGCGGGTAGATCATGCCTCGCGTTGTTACTACTCTTACATACATATACATATATATATATATATATACATACATATACATATACATACATATACATACACATATATACACATCTACATACTTAGCCATCTGCTTGATTATTATATTGCCGCTAATTACCTGTTTTCCTAATTGTTTCTTGGCTGGGTGATTAATACGATAATAACTCGCGCATATACTTTTTTGACTTAATATTTTAAGTTGTTTGGTGTTTTATAGCCTTTACGGCAAGTTTGGGTGGTGGTTATTTCTGGTCATCTTTTCTTGTGATTAAATTTAGTACATTTTGAAATTCCGTATTCGATTAGATTTCGTATTATTTGATTCCGTATTTGATTTTTGAGGGAAAAAAGATGTTCTACAAAATCGATCTCAGAAAATGTCGAATCTATCCTGAGGAACTCTCGGCTTATCAAATATTCAAATACAAACAACCGAGTCCCTAGAGGACCCAAAAACCGAAAGCTCCCTGGCTCGATTGCCAAGTTTAGTATGCAAGCGCCGATCCGAATACTTTATTAGAATTAAAAGTAAATTTTGGATTATAGTGGTTTGAGGTTATGGATTGATAGACGACCGAACTCAGCACATGGATTTGATCCTCGTGCACTGAGGTAAATCGTCTCACCAAGCAATCCCCTGTGATCCTCGGGTTTATTACTCCGGGGGCTACCCAAGAGGATGTTTACATGTCCCGGGTAAGGCTAGGATGGCTATCTACCACACTTTCTCCCTTGTGACTGAATTTGTAATATATTTATTTTCTTCTTTTTTTTATTAGGGAAACACTATATTCTTGGCTAGCGGAAATGTAGAATTTTTTTTTTCTTTTTTTTTTATTACCTCGTTGAAATATATATATTTTTACCTCCTTCTTTTGAGTTCAATTAATTCCCACGTTTGATATTCCCTAGTTTTTTGTATCTTCTGGTAATGGTTGTGTTTCGGGTATTCCTTGAGGTGCAGAGACTTCTAGGGAACTGTGGCCCGTAGTAGCTTTCTCTTGGGCGTTGGGGTACTGGGTCCTCATAATTATGTTACTGTCCGTTGGAGGATTCTGTTGAATAGTTTCTTCTTGGGGTTTCATGTTATGGTGGGCGTGATTTGGGATTACAAAATACACAGGTTGTGATGGTCCTTCGTTGCAATTGTTAGCAAGCAGATTTTCCAAGTGGGGACTGAGGGGCTAACTTCAACTGTAAAACATGTTGCAACTATCTTCTCTAAATTTGAGCAGAATTATTCTTGTTTTTGTAGTTCTCTGGTGATTTCGGTGTGGTTCTTCTTTAGTTGTGTCCTTAAGCTGTCCTGTTGCATCTGAATTATTTCTTTCTTTGCTTTTAAGTGGTCATAATTATTCTGCAAGTCTAGGGCCCTTGTCCTTTGGGGTGCCAGGAATTCTCGTATTGCTATTGTCGCAGATAGAACAGTACCATTTCTATATTCTTGTACTTTTTTACCGATTTCCTGCATTTTATCGTGTAATATTTGTAATTTTAGGATTTTGTTGGGATAATTATATCCTTGTATAAGCGTGTTATCGCTTATTGATGCCATTTCGTCCTGGATTTTGGCGGTTTGTTCTTTCACTTCCATAAACTGGGCCTCAATTAACTTATCCATTTGTTTAGTTACCAAAATCTCATTTATTTTCTTGTTCATTCTTTCTTGGGATGCCTTAACCTCGCTAAGGGATTTAAGTATGGTTCCTATCAAATTCTCAATTTTTAATTTTTCATTTATCGATTGGGCCGATGCTTCTAGGAGTTTCGATCGTATTTGAAATAGCTGATCCATATTTGTTCTGTCTGTAACAGGGGTTGCACTAGGTATTTTTCTTTTGGAGGAGGGTTTGAACAATCCTTGTTCTTCTTCTATCTTCGGGGTTCTTTACCAAGCCAGGATTTAGTCTGTCTGGAAATATTGACTATTAACTTCTTTCGACCTTTTATGGATAGCTTTAATTGTAATATTTTACTCATACACCCTTGTTTTATGTTTTTTTTTCAGATTGCTCATTTCGATTTAATATTGCTTTATAAGTTTTTGGGGTACTTTATTCCTTGACAAATTTCCATTTATCTGGTCTCTTGCTTATTCTGCCAGATTTCGTGGTAACTTCCTGTTCGTTTTTTGGCGTTTTACTCTTTTTTGACTTTCCCATAGAGATTAGGTCAAATTTCTTGTATTGTTTGAATTTTTGGCCTTTCGCCTTAGCCTGTTTTGCATGGGAGGTAGCTGAAGTAGGTTTTTGTTTATGTGCATCTTGAGGCTCATCATCGGATTCAGTAGAACTAGTTCCTGAGGATTTATCATTGGGGCTTTCTGGAGTTGTCCTTTGAGATTTAGGGGAATCACCTGCCCTTGCTTCATATATCTCATCTCCTCTGGAGGTGGAGGGTTTATTTTCCATTTCCTCACGCTGAAGTCCTGTTTCGGGAGAGTTAAAAGATTCTTGGCAACTCTGGGAGGAGTCAAATATTGTTGGAGAATGTCTCCACTGCTTGAATGCAATATCTTCCAGGGGGTAAGGTGTATTTTGTAGCATTGTCTGTTTCCAGGAGTGAGATTCTTTGGGTTTTACTTTAGACACCGTTATGTGATGGTATTGTCCCAAGTTTTCATCTGCCGGACGTTCCTGTGTCCAGGGCTAGGTACTTTGCCTTGTTTTTATTTGATAATTTATCGTGTCCGTTGCTTCTCTCAAACTTTTTGTATTTCATATCATTGTATGAATGGGTAGAGTCATTCTTTTTCTTGCCCCGGTGGTTTCCATGGCTCTGTTTAATTCATCCTGTAATGATAGCGGTCTTTCTATCGGGGTTGCTGGGGATACCATGTCATCAGGAAATCTTTTGGGGGGACATGGGGTTGAAATTCTGTCTGGGAAAAATTGGGTCTTTGGAGATAGCGTTATTTAAGGCTCTATAATCTACTACGAGTCTAAGGTCCTTGTTCTTTTTTGGTACTAGCATAGCGGGGGCTGAATACGGGCTTATACTTGGCCGTATAATATTGTTTCTTTCTAATTCGCGGATTTTATTTTTTAACCAGCCTTTGTAGGGATGAGGAATGCGATAGGGTTGTTTAGCTACGGGCAACCCTGTGGTTTGGATAGAATGTTCATAGAAAGGTATTAACCCGATATCTTCCTCACACGTAGAAAAAATATCTCTAAAATTCCAGAGCAATTCACATAATTTTTCTTTTAATTGCGTATCTTGGATATGATCTAGTTTAAATTTTTCCAAAAATTGGGATCTTGTTAGGGGGTACTTATTCTTTGGATTGCTATCACCAATGCTATTAACTAAGCTTTCCTTGAAGTTTCTCCATTTGTTTAGCTCGTGTTCAGAAATAAATTGTATTTCAACGAGGCATGTTCCCTTTTTTAATGTGATTGTATCATTTTCGTGTGTATTAGTCAACCAAATAAAATCGTCTCCTTTATCATATGAAATGATTTGTTCTTCACAAAACAAATTTTCTGGGATTTCTTTATACGGGGATACAAACCAAATTTCGGAATTGTCATTTACGGGGGTGATCATTTGAGAGATTTGAACTCTTTGCATAGTATTTGGGGGGATTTTTGTTTTACGGATTGAAAATCCATAATATTTTTCTTCCGAGTTATTTTCTATTAAGTTGAGGTTGGCGCTTTGTTGCGTCAGGTCTTCCACTTTTATGGTTGGTTGCAGGGGTAGACCCATGTCCTTTCCCCTTTCAACAGTATTTATATCCATTATTTTAGTGCAAAATTCAGCTATTTTCTTTATTTCTATGTTTCTATGTTCCCATACTTGTACCATTTTTGGTATTATTGACTTGATCCATTTGCGGCTTGATTTTCTCCAACGATACGAGAGATGGGGTACAAAAGATTTTATTCTATTTACTGTTGCTTCCCCTCTCTCCACGCGTTGGAGATTAGAATCGTATGGATACACGAGTCTGTTATTTGCTATATCTAATAAAACTTTATTAGATTTTAAAAATTTAGCACCAATTATTGCCTCATATGGGAAATTTTTGCAGATTATGAAGTTTGTAGGAAAGATTTTATTATCTTTTGTCAAATCTAAACGTATGGAGCCTATAGCCTCCAGCCTATGACCTGTGACACTAGTTAAACTGGGAATATTGAAATTTTTCCGTCGCTTAATATATATTGGGAGTCTATTAAATACATTCGAATTTATTATATTAACTGATGCACCTGAATCTATTAACGCTTTGAAATAAATATTTGCGACATTAAAGTCACTCAATATAGGTAATGTGTCATTATTATCACTCAAAGAGGGTACAATTACTGGAAGGGACCTATAAAAAATACTGGCCTGCAGGGTCCCGGTTAATTTTCTTGGGGGCCTAATTCGTTTCCCTGTGCATTTATTTGATAAGTGGGTGTTTGACATTGGGGTTCGGAGGGAAGTGAATTGGGTTCACTAGCAATTGAAGTTCCAAATTGGTTGACATTTGATTGTCTTGGTTGCCACGTATAATTGCGTGGGTTAGGATTTCTCGTGCCGACGGCTCGTGGCATTTGTTCTTTTTGTATTGACGAAAAATTTCTTTCGTTTCCCGAAAAATTTCTTTCATTTCCCGTCGGGAAAAAATATCCTCTATTATCGGTTGTGTTCCTGTTGAACCTAGTTGGATACACTGTCCGTGAATTGAATTGGTACATGTTTTGTCGCGTGTTTGCGGTGGGGAATTGATAACTATTTAGTCGGTTTCTCGAAGCACTGGGATAGGGTTGGGGAGGCGTATATTGGGAAGGATTCGAATACGCAAATCCTTGTTGGTACGGGTTGTGGAACGATGGGAGACGTAGGGGGTTATTTCTATAGTTTCCAGACCCATTGGCATTTGAGTTTGTTCTCCCGAACAAATGATTACTAAAATTTGGGGTTTGCTGGTGTATATTTGTTTTTAGCACGGCATTCTCTGGCAATATGTCCTTGTTTATTACATGCATAGCATATAATTGGGGGGTTCTGTACGTAGTTTGTTGTGTTCGTGGGTACAAAACGTACCATTCTTTGTCTGGTAGGGGTTGGAGATCTATTTTGGTTCGGTTTGGGTGAATTATCTCTCGAAAAAAATCCTGGCAAAATCCCTTGTGATCGTCCCGGAGATGAACTTTCTACATTATTTATTCTTGATTTGTTGTGGTTTACCACAATCGAGTAAATTTCGATCATTCTCTCTACTTCCTGAACTGCTAGCTCTAATGTTTGAATATTTTTTTATATTAACATTCGGTATAGTTTGGGGCTTAATCCTTGCATGAAAGCATTAAGTAAAATTTTATCGTATAAAGGACCCGATTCTTTTCCGTATTTTGCCTCAATTGATACCATTACCTTGTGTAGGTATTCCCTAACATTTTGTGTTTCATCGAAACATACCGTACCATGCTTTAATTTGTGTGTTGAACTTGTTTCAACAAATCTTTCTCGGAACACTTTTAGCTATTTTTCAATTGAGTTTATTGGGAGGTTGTTATCTTCCCCTATTGTGTGTTCTATTTGTTTCAGGAATGTTAATGCTTGTCCCTTAAGTCTCAATAACAACATGCCTACTAATGATTTTAAGTTCGTTTGAGTTACTTCTACGAATTGGTTTAATTGAATAATAAATTCGTCTACGTCTGAATCACCGTTATATGAAGGAAGCGATTTTGAAATTTCCACTGTTTTGGCAATGAGTTTTTGCTTTAATAATTGTTCGTTTTGATCTAACGACATTTTGTTTTGTTTTTTTTTCAAAATAAATTAAAATTCGGCACTGGTTTCTTTTATATATAAAATTCTTCAACTCTAAATTATATTTTTGTTATTATTTTTAGAGGATTTAGGCTTAATAAATACTTTACTTCAAATCATGCACAAAACGCTCTCACTATGTTTAATATTTCTCGATAATCTTTTTTTTGTAGAAAATTTTGTCCTTGTGTTTTGCTCCTTCCTACCGACCGCGCAAATTCTCATGGGGGGGTTTTGTGTAAAAGAATTCTAGTTTGGGTTTTCAATAAAACATTCTAATGGGGGGGGTTTAATAAAAGAATTTGATTCTCAATAAAAGAATTTTTCCTGTTCTTTTTATACTCTGAATTGTCACTCTGTAAATGAATTTTTCAGTTGACTGTTTCTATGGGTGATCTAGGGTTAAACTCTTAGTTGGCGGTTTGCGAATGGTATACCTGAGTGGAGGCGGAACTTCGCGTGCGGGGAGCTTAAATTAGCGGTTCCAATGGGGAGCTTGCAATAATGGTCATACTAGATCGAAATCAGATTAAAAAGTTCAGGTTCCCTTAAGAGCAAGTGGAGCCACAAGGACTGACTGTCTCGAGAAATGTTAACATAGAGAGAATAAAATAAGAAAGTAATGTATTTATTATTACTCACATAATTGTCACAGAGCTTAGGTTATATCAATACACTTGCCGTAAAGGCACCAAAATGAATTGTTAACTGTAGCAATACAAATAATGTTCGTTAAGACAGTTTCTAGATCACATGAAAGTTATAGTAAGCACATAAAAGATTGGCTCTAAACTCATTCTCGGACTCATCTGAGACAGCTCTAAGACTGGCGCAAAATTGCTAAGTCCTAACTATCTACTCTTTCCAATTTCGCCAGAGGTTATATTCGGGCGTTACTCACAAGTATATTTTACAGTCCCTATTGGATCCACCATTTGTACTACATTATTATTGGATGAGTATACACCACTGGCCTACTTTGGTTTAACTAAGGTTTATGACTTTTGAGATATCGCTTTGGAATTTTTCTAACAAAGCAACGTTCTACATTGTAACTTTAATTACAATTTATAACTTTTTATAATAACACTTTGGAATTTTTTCGGAACGAACAAAGTTTTACATTGTAACATTTTGCTAGCAGGGTGTCGTTTAATTTTCAGAAGACTTCTAATTTAATTATGTGAAAGTTGGTAAAGGATAATACGATTTAATTACATTGAGATAACAAGTTATTAAATTATTTTACAGAACAATGCAACAAAGATATTTTGCATCTTGAGTGACTATTTTTTTGTATAATAAATTTTGCCCTCTTGACAGTTTGGTACTTCGAGCTCTTAAGATTCAAATTACATTGTTCGTTGGCTGTCATATAAGATTTGGTCAAACTGATATTTATTGCATTCATTGGCGACACAAGGGCAGAGTTATTTATTGGATTTTCTGTGGGAAAGATTCTTACGATGTTTGTTACAAAGTATAATTACAATGTTCAATTAGATACATTTGTTTCACTATGCTAAATTGAAAACTTGAGTCTTGCTCAATCTGTAGGTTACTTGAATTTTTCAGGTTCATATTTTGGGTGATTTTATTCTTTACTTGGGTAACTTTAATTGGAAGAGTTTGAGGTTTTTGAAAATTGATCCCATTACAACACGATTGGCTGAAATAAAAGCGGAACTTTTAAAATTACAACAACTGAAGGTCAGTAAATGATTCCTTTGTTTTTTTTGTTAAACACGATTGGCTGAAATAAAAGCGGAACTTTTAAAATCACAACAACTGAAGGTCAAGTAAATAATTATTTTGTTTTTTTGTTAAACACGATTGGCTGAAATAAAAGCGGAATTCTTAAAATCACAACTCAAGGTCAGTAAATAATTCCTTTGTTTTTTTGTTAAACACGATTGGCTGAAACAAAAGCGGAACTTTTAAAATCACAACAACTGAAGGTCAGTAAATAATTCCTTTGTTTTTTTAAACACGGTTTGCTGAAATAAAAGTGGAACTTTTAAAATCACAACAACTGAAGGTCAGTAAATAATTCCTTTTGTTTTTTTTTCAAATACGTTGGGCTGAAATAAAAGCGGAACTATTAAACTCACAAAAACTTAAGGTCAGTAAATAATTCCGTTGTTTTTTTTTGTTAAACACTATGGGATTAAATAAAAGCGGAACTTTTAAAAAAAACAACAACTGAAGGTCAGTAAATAATTGATTTTTTTTTTTTAAACACGATTGGTTGAAATAAAAGCGTAACTTTTAAAATCACAACAACTGAAGGTCAGTAAATAATTCTATTTTTTTATTTGTTAAACACGATTGGCTGAAATAAAAGTGGACCTTTTAAAATCACAACAACTGAAGGTCAGTAAATAATTCCTTTGTTTTTTTTGTTAAAAACGATTGGATGAAACAAAAGCGGGACATTTAAAATCACAACAACTGAAGGTCAGTAAATAATTTCGTTGTCTGTTTTGTCAAACACGATTGGCTGAAATAAAAGCGGAACTTTTAAAATCACAACAACCGAAGGTCAGTAAATAATTCCATTGTTTTTTTTAAACACGATTGGCTGAAATAAAAGCAGAACTTTTAAAATCACAACGTTGTTTTTTTTTGTTAAACACGATTGGCTGAAATAAAAGCGGAACTTTTAAAATCACAACAACTGAAGCTCAGTAAATGATTCCTTTGTTTTTTTGTTAAACACGATTGGATAAAACAAAAGCGGAACTTTTAAAATCACAACAACTGAAGGTCAGTAAATAATTCCTTTGTTTTTTTTTTTTTAAACACGATTGGCTGAAACAAAAGCAGAACTTTTAAAGTCACAACAACTGAAGGTCCGTAAATAATTCCTTTGTTGTTTTTTTTTGTTAGACACGATTGGCTGAAATAAAAGCGGAACATTTAAAATCACAACAACTGAAGGTCAGTAAATAATGCCGTTGTTTTTTTTGTTAAACACGATTGGCTGAAATAAAAGTGGAACTTTTAAAATAAGAACAACTGAAGGTCAGTAAATGATTCCTTTTGTTTTTTTTTGTTAAACACGATTGGCTGAAATAAAAGCAGAACTTTTAAAATCACAACAACTAAAGGTCAGTAAATGATTCCTTTGTTTTTTTTGTTAAACATGATTGGTTGAAACAAAAGCAGAACTTTTCAAATCACAACAACTAAAGGTCAGTAAATAATTCCATTGTTTTTTTGTTAAACACGATTGGTTGAAATAAACGCGGAACTTTTAAAATCACAACAACTAAATTTCAGTAAATAATTCCTTTGTTTTTTTTTTGTTAAACAAGTTTGGCTTAAAAAAAATTAGAAATTTTAAAATCACAACAACTGAATGTCCATTAAATAATTCCTTTTTTTTTTTTTTAAACACGATTGGCTGTAATAAAAGCGGAACTCTTAAAATCACAACTCAAGGTCAGTAAATAATTCCTTTGTTTTTTTTAAAAACGATTGGCTTAAAAAAAAGCGTAAAATTTAAAATCACAACAACTTAAGGTCATTAAATAATTCCGTTGTTTTTTTTTTGTTAAAAGCTATTTGCTTAACAAAAATCGTAAATCTTAAAAAAACAAAAAAGTAAGTTCATTAATTGATCCATTTTGTTTTTTTTTTTTAAAAACTTTTTATTTAAATAAAAGCAGAACTTTTAAAATCAAAACAAATAAAGTTCGTTAAATGATTCCTTTGTTTTTTTTTTGTTAAAAACGATTGTTTGAAAATAAAGCAGATATTTTAAAATTACAGCAACTGAAGTTCATTAAATAGTTACATTGTTTTTTTTTGTTAGAAACGATTTATTGAAATTAAAGCTGAAATTCTAAAATAACGACTGAAGGTCATTAAATAATTCCTTTTGTTTTTTTTTTTAAAAACGACTGACTGAAACAAAAGCAGAAATTTTAAAATCACAAAAAATAAAGGTCATTAAATTATTCATTTTCTTTTTTTTTTTAAAAACTATTTTTTTAAACAAAAGCGGAAATTTTAAAATAACAACAACTTATTGTAATTAAATTATTCCTTTTTTTTTTTTTTTTTAAAAAAGTTTGGGTTAAATAAAAGAGGAACTCTTTAAATAACAACAAAAGGTAATTAAATAATTCCTTTGTTTTTTTTTTTAACAATTTTGGCTTAAAAAAAAGAGTAAATTTTAAAATAAAAAAAACTGAATGTAATTAAATAATTACTTTTTTTTTTTTTTTAAAAACTATGTGCTTAAATAAAAGCATAACTCTTAAAATCACATAAAATTAAGGTAAGTAAATAATTCCGTTGTTTTTTTTTTGTTAAAAACGATTGGCTTAATTAAAAGCAGAACTTTTAAAAATAACAAAAACTTAAGTTCAGTAAATAATTCCTTTTTTTTTTTAAAACGTTTGGTTTAAATAAAAGCGTAACTTTTAAAATCAAAAAAAATGAAGTTCATTAAATAATTCCATTTTTTTTTTTATTAAACAAGATTGTATTAAATAAAAGCTGAAATTTTAAAATCACAACAACTGAAGGTCAGTAAATAATTCCTTTGTTTTTTTTTTTAAACAAGATTGGCTAAAAAAAAAGTAGAACTTTTAAAATCACTACAAATTAATTTCAGTAAATAATTACTTTGTTTTTTTATTAAACACGATTGGCTGAAATAAAAGCGGAAAATTTAAAATCACAACAACTGAAGGTACGTAAATAATTCCTATTTTTTTTTGTTAAACACGATTGGCTAAAATAAAAGCGGAACTTTTAAAATCACAACAACTGAAGGTCAGTAAATGATTCCTTTTGTTTTTTTTGTTAAACACGAGTGGCTGAAACAAAAGCAGAACTTTTAAAATCACAACAACTGAAGGTCAGTAAGTAATTCCTTTGTTTTTTTTTTGTTAAACACGATTGGTTTAAATAAAAGCGTAAATTTTAAAATCACAACTGAAGGTCATTAAATAATTCCTTTGTTTTTTTTTTGTTAAACATTATTGGCTTTAATAAAAGATGAAATTTTAAAATAACAAAAAAAAAAGGTCAGTAAATAATTCCTTTGTTTTTTTTGTTAAACACGATTGGATGAAATAAAAGCAGAACTTTTAAAAATCACAACAACTGAAGGTCAGTAAATAATTCCTTTTTTTTGTTAAACACGATTGGTTGAAATAAAAGCGGAACTTTTAAAATCACAACAACTGAAGGTCAGTAAATAATTCCTTTTTTTTATTTGTTAAACACGATTGGCTGAAATAAAAGCGGAACTTTTAAAATCACAACAACTGAAGGTCAGTAAATAATTCCTTTGTTTTTTTGTTAAACACGATTGGCTGAAACAAAAGCTGAACTTTTAAAATCACAACAACTTAAGGTCATTAAATAATTCCGTTTTTTTTTTTTTTAAACACGATTGTATGAAATAAAAGCGGAACTTTTAAAATAACAAAAACTGAAGGTCAGTAAATAATTCCGTTTTTTTTTTTTTTAAACACGATTGGCTGAAATAAAAGCGGAACTTTTAAAATCACAACAACTGAAGGTCAGTAAATAATTCCATTGTTTTTTTTTAACACGATTGGCTGAAATAAAAGCGGAACATTTAAAATCACAACAACTGAAGGTCAGTAAATAATTCCTTTGTTTTTTTTTTTGTAAAACACGATTGGCTGAAATAAAAGCGGAACTTTTAAAAATCACAACAACTGAAGGTCAGTAAATACTTCCTTTTTTTTGTTAAACACGATTGGTTGAAATAAAAGCGAAACTTTTAAAATCACAACAACTGGAGGTCAGTACATAATTCTATTTTTTTATTTGTTAAACACGATTGGCTGAAATAAAATCGGAACTTTTAAAATCACAACAACTGAAGGTCAGTAAATAATTCCTTTTTTTTTTTGTTAAACACGATTGGCTGAAACAAAAGCAGAACTTTTAAAATCATAACAACTGAATGTCAGTAAATAATTCCTTTGTTTTTTTCTTTTAAACATGATTGGCTTAAATAAAAGCGTAACTTTTAAAATCACAACAACTGAAGGTCAGTAAATGATTCATTTGTTTTTTTGTTAAACACGTTTGGTTGAAATAAAAGCAGAACTTTTAAAATCACAACAACTGAAGGTCAGTAAATAATTCCTTTTTTTTGTTAAACACGATTGGCTGAAAAAAAAGCAGAACTTTTAAAATCACAACAACTGAAGGTCCGTAAATAATTCCTTTGTTTTTTTTTGTTAAACAAGATATTCTGAAATAAAAGCGGAACATTTAAAATCACAACAACTGAAGGTCAGTAAATAATGCCGTTGTTTTTTTTTGTTAAAAACGATTGGCTGAAATAAAATTTGAAATTTTAAAATAAAAGATTCCTTTTGTTTTTTTTTGTTAAAAACGATTGGCTGAAATAAAAGCAGAAATTTTAAAATCACAACAACTAAAGGTCAGTAAATGATTCCTTTTTTTTTTTTTGTTAAAAAAGATTGGTTTAAAAAAAAGCAGAAATTTTAAAATAAAAACAACTGAAGGTCAGTAAATAATTCCATTGTTTTTTTTTTAAACACGTTTGGTTGAAATAAAAGCGGAACTTTTAAAATCACAACTGAAGGTCAGTAAATAATTCCTTTGTTTTTTTTGTTAAAAACTATTGGCTGAAATAAAAACGGAACTTTTAAAATCACAACAACTAATGGTCATTAAATAATTCCTTTGTTTTTTTTTGTTAAACACGATTGGCTGAAATAAATGAGAACTTTTAAAATCACAACAACTGAAGGTCCATTAAATAATTCTTTTGTTTTTTTGTTAAACACGCTTGGCTGAAATAAAAGCTGAACTCTTAAAATCACAACTCTAGGTCAGTAAATAATTCCTTTGTTTTTTTTTAAACACGATTGCCTGAAACAAAAGCGGAACATTTAAAATCACAACAATTGAAGGTCAGTAAATAATTCCGTTGTTTTTTTTTTTTAAACATGATTGGCTGAAATAAAAGCGGAACTTTTAAAATCAAAACAACTCAAGGTCAGTAAATAATTACATTGTTTTTTTTAAAAACGATGGGCTTAAACAAAAGCGGAACTTTTAAAATCACAACAACTGAAGGTCAGTAAATAATTATTTTTTTTTTTAAACACGATTGGCTTAAATAAAAGCGGAACTTTTAAAATCACAACAACTGAAGGTCAGTAAACAATTCCATTTTTTTTTTGTTAGACACGATTGGCTGAAATAAAAGCGGAACTTTTAAAATCACAACAACTGAAGGTCAGTAAATAATTCCATTGTTTTTTTTTAAAAACACGATTGGCTGAAATAAAAGCAGAACTTTTAAAATCACAACGTTGTTTTTTTTTTTTAAACACGATTGGCTGAAATAAAATAGGAACTTTTAAAATCACAACAACTGAAGGTCAGTAAATGATTCCTTTGTTTTTTTTGTTAAACACGTTTGGATGAAATAAAAGCGACACTTTTAAAGTTACAACAACTGAAGGTCCGTAAATAATTCCTTTGTTGTTTTTTTTTTTTAGACACGGTTGTCTGAAATAACAGAGGAACATTTAAAATTACAACATCTGACGGTCAGTTATTAATTCCGTTGTTTTTTTTTGTTAAAAACGATTGGCTGAAAAAAAATTTGAAATTTTAAAATAAATGATTCCTTTTGTTTTTTTTGTTAAACACCATTGGCTGAAATAAAAGCAGAACTTTTAAAATCACAAAAACAAAAGGTCAGTAAATAATTTCGTTGTTTTTTCGTTAAACACGATTGGCTGAAATAAAAGCGGAACTTTTTAAATCGCAACAACTGAAGGTCAGTAAATGATTCCTTTTGTTTTTTTTTGTTAAACACGATTGGCTGAAACAAAAGCAGAACTTTTAAAATCCCAACAACTGAAGGTCACTAAATAATTCCTTTGTTTTTTTTTTGTTAAACACGATTGGCTGAAATAAAAGCGGAACATTTAAAATCGCAACAACTGGAGGTCAGTAAATAATTCCGTTGTTTTTTTGTTAAACACGATTGGCTGAAATAAAAGTGGAACTTTTAAAATCACAACAACTAAAGGTCAGTAAATGATTCCTTTGTTTTTTTTTGTTAAACACGTGTGTTTGAAATAAAAGCAGAACTTTTAAAATTACAACAACTGAAGGTCAGTAAATAATTCCGTTGTTTTTTTGTTAAACACGATTGGCTGAAATAAAAGCGGAAATTTTAAAATCACAACAACTGAAGGTCCGTAAATGATTCCTTTTGTTCTTTTTTTGTTAAACACGATTGGCTGAAACAAAAGCAGAAGTTTTAAAATCCCAACAACTAAAGGTCAGTAAATGATTCCTTTTTTTTGTTAAACACGATTGGCTGAAACAAAAGCAGAACTTTTAAAATCCCAACAAGTGAAGGTCAGTAAATAATTCTTTTTTTTTTTTTTGTTAAACACGATTGGCTGAAATAAAAGCGGAACATTTAAAATCACAACAACTGAAGGTCAGTAAATGATCCCTTTTGTTTTTTTTGTTAAACACGATTGGCTGAAACAAAAGCAGAACTTTCAAAATCCCAACAACTGAAGGTCAGTAAATAATTCCTTTTTTTTTTTTTTTTAAACACGATTGGCTGAAGTAAAAGCGGAGCATTTAAAATTACCACAACTGAAGGTCAGTAAATAATTCATTTTTTTTTTTTTTTTAAACACGATTGGCTGAAATAAAAGCGGAACTTCTAAAATCACAACAACTAGAGATCAGTAAATGATTTCTTTTTTTTTTTTGTGTTAAACACGATTGGCTGAAATAAAAGTGGAACTTTTAAAATCACAACAACTAAAGGTCAGTAAATGATTCCTTTGTTTTTTTTGTTAAACACGATTGGTTGAAACAAAAGCAGAACTTTTAAAATCACAACAACTGAAGGTCAGTAAATAATCCCTTTTTTTTTGTTAAACAATTTTGGCTTAAATAAAAGCTTAAAATTTAAAATAACAACAACTTAAGTACATTAAATAATTCCTTTTTTTTTTTTTTTAAACACGATTGGCTGAAACAAAAGCTGAACTTTTAAAATCAAAACAACTGAAGGTCATTAAATGATTTCTTTTGTTTTTTTTGTTAAACACGATTGGCTGAAACAAAAGCAGAACTTTTAAAATCCCAACAACTGAAGGTCATAAATAAAAGTTCAAATAGGAATAAAATCCTTTTAATAGACAGTAGTTTTACTACTGATGACGGTCACTGTATATGTGACCGAAATATCTGGTATTTTTGTGAATTTCTATCACTGTTATTATTCACTGTCTATTAAAAGGATTTTATCCCTATTTGAACTTTTATTTATTGTCATGGAAAGGCAGTGTGGTCTCCGAAATTAACTGAAGGTCAGTAAATAATTCATTTGTTTTTTTTGTTAAACACGATTGGCTGAAATAAAAGCGGAACATTTAAAATCACAACAACTGAAGGTCAGTAAATAATTCCGTTTTTTTTTTTGTTAAACACGATTGGCTTAAATAAAAGCGGAACTTTTCAAATCAAAACAACTAAAGGTCAGTAAATGATTTCTTTTGTTTTTTTTTTTGCTAAACACGATTGGCTGAAATAAAAGTGGAAGTTTTAAAATAAAAACAAATAAAGGACAGTAAATGATTCCTTTGTTTTTTTTTTCTTAAACACGATTGGTTGAAACAAAAGAAGAACTTTTAAAATGACAACAACTGAAGGTCATTAAATAATTCCATTTTTTTTTTTTTTAAAAACGATTTTTTTAAATAAAAGATTAACTTTTAAAATCACAACTGAAGGTCATTAAATAATTAACTTGTTTTTTTTTTTAAAAACTTTTGGATTAAATAAAAGCGGAACTCTTAAAATCACAACAACTGACGGTAATTAAATAATTCCTTTTTTTTTTTTTTTAAACACGATTGGCTGAAATAAAAGCGGAACTTTTAAAATCACAACAACTGAAAGTATTTAAATAATTCCTTTGTTTTTTTTGTTAAACACGATTGGCTGAAACAAAAGTAGAACTTTTAAAATCACAACAACTGAAGGTCAGTAAATAATTCCGTCGGGCAGCCCCCCCCCCCCCCCAACGAGGAATTTTTGAGATTTTTCATTGGTCTCCGGCGCGCAGAGACCAATGGAAGGGGGGGGCGCCCAACGGAATTACTTACTGACCTTCAGTTGTTGTGATTTTAAAAGTTCTGCTTTTGTTTCAGCCAATCGTGTTTAACAAAAAAAAACAAAGAAATTATTTACTGACCTTCAGTTGTTGTGATTTTAAAAGTTCCCATTTTATTTCAGCCAATCGTGTTTAACAAAAAAAAAACAAAGGAATTATTTAATTACCTTCAGTTGTTTTTATTTTAAAATTTCAGCTTTTATTTCATCCAATAGTTTTTAACAAAAAAAAACAAAGGAATTATTTACTGACCTTCAGTTGTGATTTTAAAAGTTCCGCTTTTATTTCAACCAACCGTGTTTAACAAAAAAAAACAATGGAATTATTTACTGACCTTTGGTTGTTGTGATTTTAAAAGTTCTGCTTTTGTTTCAACCAATCGTGTTTAACAAAAAAAAAACAAACGAATAATTTACTGACCTTTAGTTTTTGTGTTTTAAGAGTTCCGCTTTTATTTCCGCCAATCGTGTTTAACAAAAAAAAAGGAATCATTTACTGACCTTCAGTTGTTGTGATTTTAAAAGTTCCGCTTTTATTTCAGCCAATCGTGTTTAAAAAAAAAAACAAGGGAATTATTTACTGACCTTCAGTTGTTGTGATTTTAAATGTTCTGCTTTTATTTCAGCCAATCGTGTTTAAAAAAAAAAAGAGGAATTATTTACGGACCTTCAGTTGTTGTGATTTTAAAAGTTCTGCTTTTTTTTCAGCCAATCGTGTTTAACCAAAAAAAAAACAAAGGAATTATTTACTGACCTTCAGTTGTTGTGATTTTAAAAGTTCCGCTTTTATTTAAGCCAATCGTTTTTAAAAAAAAAAAAAAGGAATCATTTACTGACCTTCAGTTGTTGTGATTTTAAAAGTTCCGCTTTTATTTCAGCCAATCGTGATTAACAAAAAAAAACAACGTTGTGATTTTAAAAGTTCTGCTATTATTTCAGCCAATCGTGTTTAAAAAAAAACAATGGAATTATTTACTGACCTTCAGTTGTTGTGATTTTAAAAGTTCCACTTTTATATCAGCCAATAGTGTTTAAAAAAAAAAAAAAAACGGAATTATTTACTGATCTTCAGTTGTTGTGATTTTATGAGTTCCGCTTTTATTTCAGCCAATCGTGTTTAACAATGAAACAAAAGGAATTATTTACTGACCTTCAGTTGTTGTGATTTTAAAAGTTCCGCTTTTATTTCAGCCAATTGTTTTTAACACAAAAAACAAAGGAATTATTTACTGACCTTCAGTTGTTGTGATTTTAAAAGTTCCGCTTTTGTTTCAGCCAATCTTTTTAAAAAAAAACAAAGGAATTATTTACTGACCTTGAGTTGTGATTTTAAGAGTTACGCTTTTATTTAAGCCAATCGTGTTTAACAAAAAAAACAAAGGAATTATTTACTGGACCTTCAGTTGTTGTGATTTTAAAAGCTCCGCTTTTATTTCAGCCAATCGTGTTTAACAAAAAAAGGAATTATTTTCTGACCTTCAGTTGTGATTTTAAAAGTTCTGCTTTTGTTTAATCCAATCGTGTTTAACAAAAAAAAAAAACGAATTATTTACTGACATGCATTTGTTGTGATTTTAAAAGTTCCACTTTTATTTCAGCCAATCGTGTTTAACCAAAAAAATCAAAGGAATTATTTACTGACCTTCAGTTGTTGTGATTTTAAAAGTTCTGCTTTTTTTTAAGCCAATCGTGTTTAACAAAAAAACACAGGAATTATTTACTGAACTTCATTTGTTGTTATTTTAAAATTTCCGCTTTTATTTAAGCCAATTGTGTTTAACAAAAAAAAAAAATGAATTATTTAATGACATTTAGTTGTTGTTATTTTAAAAGTTCCGCTTTTATTTCAGCCAATCGTGTTTAACAAAAAAAAAACAAAGGAATTATTTACTGACCTTCAGTTGTGATTTTAAAAGTTCCGCTTCTATTTCAACCAATCGTGTTTAACAAAAAAAACAATGGAATTATTTACTGACCTTCAGCTGTTGTGATTTTAAAAGTTCTGCTAATGTTTCAACCAATCGTGTTTAACCAAAAAAACAAAGGAATTATTTACTGGCCTTTATTTGTTTTGATTTTATAAGTTCCGCTTTTATTTAATCCAATATTTTTTAACAAAAAAAAACAAAGGAAATATTTACTTACCTTAAGTTTTGATTTTAAGAGTTAAGCTTTTATTTAAACCCATCGTTTTTAACAAAAAAAACAAAGGAATCATTTAATAACCTTAATGTTTTTTTATTTTAAAATTTACGCTTTTGTTTAAGCCAATCGTGTTTAACAAAAAAAAAACAAAGGCATCATTTAATGACCTACAGTTGTTGTGATTTTAAAAGTTCCGCTTTTGTTTCAGCCAATCGTGTTTAACAAAAAAAAAAAAAGGAATTATTTACTGACCTTCAGTTGTTGTTATTTTAAAAGTTCCGCTTTTATTTCAGCCAATCTTGTTTAAGAAAAAAACCAAGGAATTATTTACAGAACTTAAGGTGTTGTGATTTTAAAAGTTCTGATTTTTTTTAAGCCAATCGTGTTTAAAAAAAAAAAAAAAAGGATTTATTTACTGACCTTCAGTTGTTGTGATTTTAAAATTTCCGCTTTTATTTAATCCAATCGTGTTTAACAGAAAAAAAAAGAAATCACTTAATGACCTTCAGTTGTTGTGATTTTAAAATTTCCGCTTTTATTTCATCCAATCGTGTTTTAAAAAAAAAAACAACGTTTTGATTTTAAAAGTTCTGGTTTTATTTCAGCCAATCGTGTTTAAAAAAAAAATGGAATTATTTACTGACCTTCCTTTGTTGTGATTTTAAAAGTTCCGCTTTTATTTCATCCTTTCGTTGTTGAAAAAAAAAAAAACGAAATTATTTACTGACCTTCAGTTGTTGTGATTTTTAAATGTACACTTTTGTTTCAGCCAATCTTGTTTAAAAAAAAAAAAGGAATTATTTACTGACCTTGAGTTGTGATTTTAAGAGTTCCACTTTTATTTCAGCCAATCGTGTTTAACAAAAAAAAACAAATGAATTATTTACTGGAACTTCAGTTGTTGTTATTTTAAAATTTATCATTTTATTTAAGAAAATAGTTTTTAACAAAAAAAACAATTGAATAATTTACTGAACATCAGTTATTGTGATTTTAAAATTTATTCTTTTATTTCATCCAAACGTTTTTAACAAAAAAAAACAAAGGAATTATTTAATGACCTTAAGTTGTGATTTTAAAATTTCTGCTTTTGTATAAGCCAATCGTGTTTAAAAAAAAAAAAGGAATCATTTACTGACCTTCAGTTGTTGTGATTTTAAAATATCCGCTTTTATTTAACCCAATCGTTTTTAACAAAAAAAAACAAAGGAATAATTCAATGACCTTCAGTTTTTGTGATTTTAAGAATTCAGATTTTATTTCAACCAATCGTGTTTAACAAAAAAAACAATGGAATTGTTTACTGACCTTCAGTTGTTGTGATTTTAAATGTTCCGCTTTTATTTCAGCCAATCGTGTTTAACAAAAAAAACAAAGGAATTATTTACTGACCTTCAGTTGTTGTGATTTTAAAAGTTCCGCTTTTTTTTCAGCCAATCGTGTTTAACAAAAAAAAAACAAAGGAATTATTTACTGACCTTCAGTTGTGATTTTAAAAGTTCCGCTTCTATTTCAACCAATCGTGTTTAACAAAAAAAAACAATGGAATTATTTACTGACCTTCAGCTGTTGTGATTTTAAAAGTTCTGCTAATGTTTCAACCAATCGTGTTTAAAAAAAAAAACAAATGAATTATTTACTGTCCTTTAGTTGTTGTGATTTTATAAGTTCCTATTTTGTTTAAGTCCATATTTTTTAACAAAAAAAAACAAAAGAATTATTTACTGAAATTCAGTTTTTTTTTTAATATTTCAGATTTTTTTTAAACCAAATGTTTTTAAAAAAAAAAAAAATTAAACCATTTAATGACCTTAATTTGTTTTGATTTTAAAATTTCCGCTTTTTTTTCAGCCACTCGTGTTTAAAAAAAAAAAAACAAAGGAATTATTTACTGACCTTCAGTTGTTGTGATTTTAAAAGTTCCGCTTTTTTTTCAGCCAATCGTGTTTAACAAAAACAAAACACAGTAATTATTTACTGACCTTCAGTTGTTGTTATTTTAAAAGTTCCGCTTTTATTTAAGCCAATCGTGTTTAAAAAAAAAAAAAAGGAATTATTTAAGGACCTTAAGTTGTTGTGATTTTAAAATTTATGCTTTTTTTTAAGCCAATCGTGTTTAAAAAAAAAAAAAAAATGAGTTATTTACTGACCTTCAGTTTTTGTTATTTTAAAATTTCCGCTTTTATTTAAGCCAATCGTGTTTAAAAGTAAAAAAAAGGAATCACTTACTGACCTTCTGTTGTTGTTATTTTAAAAGTTCCGCTTTTATTTAATCCAATCTTTTTTTACAAAAAAAAAAAACGTTTTTATTTTAAATTTTCTGCTTTTATTTAAGCCACAAGTGTTTAAAAAAACAATGGAATTATTTACTGACCTTCAGTTGTTGTGATTTTAAAAGTTCCGCTTTTATTTCATCTAATCGTGTTTGAAAAAAAAAAAACGAAATTATTTAATGAGCTTAAGTTGTTTTTATTTATAAATTTCCGCTTTTTTTTAAGCCAATAGTGTTTAAAAAAAACAAAGTAATTATTTACTGACCTTAAGTTTTGAGTTTAAGAGTTAAACTTTTATTTCAGCCAATCAAACAAAGGAATTATTTTCTGACCTTCAGTTGTGATTTTAAAAGTTCTGCTTTTGTATCAGTCAATCGTGTTTAAAAAAAACAAAGGAATCATTTACTGACCTTCAGTTGTTGTGATTTTAAAAGTTCCGCTTTTATTTCAGCCAATCGTGTTTAACAAAAAAAAACAAAGGAATCATTTACTGACCTACAGTTGTTGTGATTTTAAAAGATCCGCTTTTATTTCAACCAATCGTGTTTAACAAAAAAAACAATGGAATTGTTTACTGACCTTCAGTTGTTGTGATTTTAAATGTTCCGCTTTTATTTCAGCCAATCGTATTTAACAAGAAAAACAAAGGAATTAATTAGTGACCTTCAGTTTTTGTGATTTCAAAAGTTCCGCTTTTATTTCAGCCAATCTTGTTTAACAAAAAAAAAAAAAATTAATCATTTAAGTAACTTCAGGTTTTTTTATCTAAAAAGTTACGATTTTATTTAAGACAATAGTTTTTAAAAAAAAAAACAACGGAATTATTTACTGACCTTAAGTTTTTGTGATTTTAAATGTTCCGCTTTTATTTCAGCCAATCGTGTTTAACAAAAAAAAAAAAAAGGAATTATTTACTGACCTTCAGTTTTTGGGATTTTAAAAGTTCTGCTTTTGTTTCAGCCAATCGTGTTTAAAAAAAAAAAAAAAAAGGAATCATTTACTGACATTCTGTTGTTGTTATTTTAAAATTTCAGGTTTTTTTTAAGCAAATGGTTTTTAACAAAAAAAAAACAAAGAAATTATTTACTTACCTTAATTTGTTGTTATTTTAAAAGTTCAGCTTTTTTTTAATCCATTAGTTTTTAACAAAAAAAAAAACAAAGGAATTATTTAATAAAATTCAGTTGTTTTGATTTTAAAATTTCAAATTTTATTTAAGCCAATAGTGTTTAACAAAAAAATGTATTATTTACTGAACTTCAGTTGTTTTTATTTTAAAAGTTCTGATTTTGTTTCAACAAATCGTGTTTAATAAAAAAAAACAATTGAATCATTTAATGACCTTTATCTGTTGTGATTTTAAAATCTCCACTTTTATTTCAGCCAATCGTGTTTAGCAAAAAAAAAAACAAAAGAAATCATTTACTGACCTTTAGTTGTTTTGATTTGAAAAGTTCCGCTTTTATTTCAGCCAATCGTGTTTAACAAAAAAAAAAAAAGGAATTATTTAATTACCATAATTTGTTGTGATTTTAAATTTTACGCTTTTATTTAAGCCAATCGTGTTTAACAAAAAAAAACAAACGGAATCATTTACTGACCTTCAGTTACTGTGATCTTAAAAGTTCCGATTTTTTTTCAGCAAATCGTTTATAACAAAAAAAAAAAAAGGAATCATTTAATTAACTTCAGTTGTTGTGATTTTAAATTTTACGATTTTATTTAAGCAAAGAGTGTTTAAGAAAAAAACAAAGGAATTATTTAATGACCTTCAGATGTCGTGATTTTAAGAGTTCCGCTTTTATTTAAGCAAAAACTGTGTAAAAAAAAAAAAAACTAAATAATTAATTAACGAAATTTTGTTTTTTTTTAAGATGTACGCATTTATTTAATAAAGTAGTGTTTACCAAAAAAAAACAACGTTGTGGTTTTAAAAGTTCTGCTTTTATTTCAGCCAATCGGGTTTAAAAAAAAACAAGTGAATTATTTACTGACCTTCAGTTGTTGTGATTTTAAAAGTTCCGCTTTTATTTCAGCTAATCGTGTTTGACAAATAAAAAAACGGAATTATTTAATGACCTTCAGTTGTTTTGATTTTTAAAGTTAAGCTTTTGTTTCAGCCAATCGTGTTTAAAAAAAAAGGAATTATTTACTGACCTTAAGTTTTGATTTTAAGAGTTCCACTTTTATTTCAGCCAATCGTGTTTAACAAAAAAAAACAAAGTATTTATTTAATGGAACTTCAGTTTTTTTGATTTTAAAAGTTATCCTTTTATTTAATCCAATAGTTTTTAACAAAAAAAAAAACAAAGGAATAATTTACTGACCTTAAGTTGTTGTGATTTTAAAAGTTCCTCTTTTATTTCAGACAATCGTGTTTAACCAAAAAAATCAAAGTAATTATTTACTTACCTTAAGATGTTGTGATTTTATAATTTCGTCCTTTTTTTCAGCCAATCGTGTTTAACAAAAAAAACAAATGAATTATTGACTGACCTTCAGTTGTTCTGATTTTAAAAGTCCATCATTTATTTAAACCAATCGTGTTTAACAAAAAAAACAAAGGAACCATTTAATGACCCTTAGTTGGTGTGATTTTAAAATATCCGTTTTTATTTAAGGCAATCGTGTTTAACAAAAAAAAAACAAGTAATTATTTACTTACCGTCAGTTGTGATTTTAAAAGTTCCGCTTCTATGTCAACCAATCGTGTTTAACAAAAAAAACAATGGAATTATTTACTGACCTTCAGCTGTTGTGATTTTAAAAGTTCTTCTAATTTTACAACCAATCGTTTTTAACCAAAAAAAAAAATGACTTATTTACTGGCCTTAAGTTGTGTTGATTTTATAAGTTCCGCTTTTATTTCAGACAATAGTGTTTAACAAAAAAAAACAAAGGAATTATTTACTGACCTTAAGTTGTGATTTTAAAAGTTACACTTTTATTTAAAAAAATAGTTTTTAAAAAAAAAAACAAAGGATTCATTTACTTACCTTAAGTTGTTGTTATTTTAAAATTTATGCTTTTGTTTCAACCAATCGTTTTTAACAAAAAAAAAACAACGGAATTATTTACTGACCGTCAGTTGTTTTGATTTTAATATTTATGCTTTTGTTTAAGCCCCTCGTTTTTAAAAAAAAAATCAAAGAACTTATTTAATGACCTTAAGTTGTTGTGTTTTTGAAATTTACGCTTTTGCTTAAGCCAATCGTGTTTAACAAAAAAAAAACAACGGAATTATTTACTTACCTTCAGTTGTTTTGATTTTAAAAGTTCCGCTTTTGTTTCAGCCAATCGTGTTTAAAAAAAAAAAAAAAAGGAATTATTTACTTACCTTCAGTTGTTGTTATTTTAAAATTTACGATTTTATTTAAGCCAATAGTGTTTAACAAAAAAAAAAATTAATTATTTAAAGAACTTCAGTTGTTGTGATTTTAAAAGTTCTGCTTTTTTTTCAGCCAATCGTGTTTAACAAAAAAAAAAAAAGGAATTATTTACTGACCTTCAGTTGTTGTGATTTTAAAAGGTCCAATTTTATTTCATACAATAGTGTTTAAAAAAAAAAAACAGTAATAATTTAATGACCTGCAGTTGTTTTTATTTTAACAGTTACGAGTTTGTTTAATACAATCTTTTTTAACAAAAAAAACAACTTTTTTATTTTAAAATTTATTGTTTTTTTTAATCCAATAATGTTTAAAAAAAACAAAGGAATTATTTAATGACCTTCAGTTGTTGTTATTTTAAAACTTCCGCTTTTATTTAAGACAATCGTGTTTTAAAAAAAAAAAAAAGAATTATTTAATGACCATAAGTTGTTGTGATTTTTAAAGTTCCACTTTTGTTTCAGCCAATCGTGTTTAAAAAAAACAAAGGAATTATTTACTGACCTTAAGTTTTGATTTTAAGAGTTCCACTTTTATTTCAGCCAATCGTGTTTAACAAAAAAAAACAAAGGTATTATTTACTGGAACTTCAGTTGTTGTGATTTTAAAAGTTCTAATTTTATTTCATACATTAGTGTTTAAAAAAAAAAAAAAATGAATCATTTACTGACCATCAGTTATTGTGATTTTAAAATTTCCTCTTTTATTTCATCCAATCGTTTTTAAAAAAAAAAAACAAATGAATTATTTTCTGACCTTCAGTTGTGATTTTAAAAGTTCTGCTTTTGTATCAGCCAATCGTTTTTAAAAAAAAAAAAGGAATAATTTACTGACCTTCAGTTGTTGTGATTTTAAAAGTTCCGCTTTTGTTTAAGCCAATCGTGTTTAAAAAAAAAAAAAAAATTAATAAATTAATGACCTTCAGTTGTTGTGATTTTAAAAGATAAGCTTTTATTTCAGCCAATCGTGTTTAACAAAAAAAACAATGGAATTGTTTACTGACCTTCAGTTGTTGTGATTTTAAATGTTCCGCTTTTATTTCAGCCAATCGTATTTAACAAGAAAAACAAAGGAATTATTTACTGACCTTCAGCTGTTGGGATTTTAAAAGTTCTGCTTTTGTTTCAGCCAATCGTGTTTAACAAAAAAAAACAAAAGGAATCATTTACTGACCTTCAGTTGCTGTGATTTTAAAAGTTCTGCTTTTATTTCAGTCAATCGTGTTCAAAAAAAAAAAAACAGAATTATTTACTGACCTTCAGTTGTTGTGATTTTAAATGTTCCGCTTTTATTTCAGCCAATCGTGTTTAACAAAAAAAAAACAAAGGAATTATTTAGTGACCTTCAGTTTTTGGGATTTTAAAATTTCTGCTTTTGTTTCAGCCAATCGTGTTTAACAAAAAAAAAAAAACGTAATAATTTACGGACCTGCAGTTGTTGTGATTTTAAAATTTCCGCTTTTATTTCAGCCAATCGTGTTTAACAAAAAAAAAAACGGAATTATTTACTGACCTTCAGTTGTTGTGATTTTAAATGTTCCGCTTTTATTTCAGCCAATCGTGTTTAACAAAAAAAAACAAAGGTATTATTTACTGACCTTCAGTTGTCGTGATGTTAAAAGTTCCGCTTTTATTTAAGCCAATCGTTTTTAAAAAAAAAATGGATTATTTACTGACCTTCAGTTGTTGTGATTTTAAAAGTTCTGCTTTTGTTTCAACCAATCGTGTTTAAAAAAAAAAAAACAAAGGAATCATTTACTGTCCTTTAGTTGTTTTGATTTTAAAACTTCCACTTTTATTTCAGCCAATCGTGTTTAGCAAAAAAAAAAACAAAAGAAATCATTTACTGACCTTTTTTTTTTTTTATTTTAAATTTTCCGCTTTTTTTTAAAAAAATCTTGTTTAACAAAAAAAAAAAAAAAGGAATTATTTAATGAACTTAAGTTTTTTTGATTTTAAATTTTACGCTTTTATTTCAGCCAATTGTGTTTAACAAAAAAAAACAAACGGAATCATTTACTGACCTTCAGTTGTTGTGATCTTAAAAGTTCCGCTTTTATTTCAGCCAATCGTGTTTAACAAAAAAAACAAAAGGAATCATTTAATGACCTTCAGTTGTTGTGATTTTAAATGTTCCGCTTTTATTTCAGCCAATCTTTATAAAGAAAAAAAAAAAGCAATCATTTACTGACCTTCAGTTGTTGTGATTTTAAAAGTTCCGCTTTTATTTCAGCCAATCGTGTTTAACAAAAAAAACAAATCAATCATTTAATGACCTTCAGTTGTTGTGATTTTAAAAGTTCCGCTTTTATTTCAGCCAATCGTGTTTAACAAAAAAAAACAACGTTGTGATTTTAAAAGTTCTGCTTTTATTTCAGCCAATCGGGTTTAAAAAAAACAATGGAATTATTTACTGACCTTCAGTTGTTGTGATTTTAAAAGTTCCGCTTTTATTTCAGCTAATCGTGTTTGACAAATAAAAAAACGGAATTATTTACTGACCTTCAGTTGTTTTTATTTTTAAAGTTCCGCTTTTGTTTCAGCCAAACGTGTTTAAAAAAAAAAAAAAAGGAATTATTTACTGACCTTCAGTTGTTGTGATCTTTAAAAGTTCCGCTTTTATTTACGCCAATCGTTTTTAAAAAAAAAAAAAAACGGAATTATTTAATGATCTTAAGTTGTTGTGATTTTAAGAGTTACGCTTTTATTTAAACCAATCGTGTTTAAAAAAAAAAAAAAAGGAATTATTTAATGACCTTCAGTTGTTGTGATTTTAAAAGTTTCGCTTTTATTTAACCCAATAGTGTTTAAAAAAAAAAAGGAATTATTTAATTACATTCAATTGTTGTGATTTTAAAAGTTCCGCTTTTGTTTCAGCCAATCGTTTTAAAAAAAAAACAAAGTTATTATTTACTGACCTTGAGATGTGATTTTAAGAGTTCCACTTATTTCAGCCAATCGTGTTTAACAAAAAAAACAACGTTGTTATTTTAAAAGTTCTGCTTTTATTTCAGCCAATCGTGTTTGACAAAAAAAACAAAGGAATCATGTACTGACCTTCATTTGTTGGGATTTTAAAAGTTCCGCTTTTATTTAAACAAATCGTGTTTAACAAAAAAAAAAAATAAACTATTTACTGACCCTTATTTGTTGAGATTTTAAAATCTTCGCTTTTGTTTAAGAAAATCGTTTTTAAAAAAAAAAAAAAATGAACTATTTAATTAACTTCAGTTGTGAGTTTTATAGTTACGCTTTTATTTAATCCAATAGTGTTTAACAAAAAAACAAAGCAATTATTTACTGACCTTCAGTTGTTGTGATTTTAAGAGTTCCGCTTTTATTTCAGCCAATCGTGTTTAACAAAAAAACAAAAGGAATAATTTACTAACCTTCAGTAGTGATTTTAAAAGTTCTGCTTTTGTTTCAGCCAGTCGTGTTTAAAAAAAACAAAGCAATTATTTACTGACCTTCAGTTGTTGTGATTTTAAAAGTTCTGCTTTTATTTAAGCCAATCGTGTTTAACAAAAAAAACAATTGAATTATTTACTGACCTGCAGTTGTGATTTTAATAGTTACTCTTTTATTTCAACCAATCGTGGTTAACAAAAAAAAACAATGTAATTATTTACTGACCTTCAGTTGTTGTGATTTTAAAAGTTCTGCTTTTGTTTCAACAATCGTGTTTAACAAAAAAAACAAAGGGATTATTTACTGACCTTCAGTTGTTGTGATTTTAAAAGTTCCGCTTTTATTTCAGCCAATCGTTTTTAAAAAAAAAAAGGATTAAATTAATTACCTTAAGTTTTTTTTATTTTAAAAGCTCCTCTTTTATTTAAGACATTAGTTGTTAAAAAAAAAAAAACGTTGTGATTTTAAAAGTTCTGCTTTTATTTCAGACAATCGTGTTTAACAAAAAAAAAGGAATTATTTATTGACCTTCAGTTGTTGTGATTTTAAGAGTTCCACTTTTTTTTTATGCCAATCGTGTTTAACAAAAAAAAACAAAGGAATTATTTACTGGACCTTCAGTTGTTGTGATTTTAAAAGTTCCGCTTTTATTTCAACCAATCGCGTTTAACAAAAAAAACAAAGGAATTATTTACTTACCTTCAGTTGTTGTTATTTTAAATTTTCCGCTTTTATTTCAGCCAATCGTGTTTAACAAAAAAAAAAAAAGGAATTAATTACTGACCTTCAGTTGTTTGGATTTCAAAAGTTCTGATTTTTTTTCAGCCAATCGTGTTTAACAAAAAAAAAACAAAATTAATAATTTACTGACCTTCTGTTGTTGTTATATTAAAAGTTCTTCTTTTATTTCAGCCAATCGTTTTTAACAAAAAAAACGACGGAATTATTTACTGACCTTCAGTTGTTGTGATTTTAAATGTTCCTCTTTTATTTCAGCCAATCGTGTTTAACAAAAAAAAACAAAGGGATTATTTACTGACCTTCAGTTGTTGTGATTTTAAAAGTTCCGCTTTTATTTCAGCCAATCGTGTTTAATAAAAAAAAGGATTCATTTACTGACCTTCAGTTGTTGTGATTTTAAAAGCTCCGCTTTTATTTCAGCCAATCGTGGTTAACAAAAAAAAAAAAGTTTTTATTTTAAAAGTTATGATTTTATTTAAGCCAAGCGTGTTTAACAAAAAAAAACAAAGGTATTATTTACTGACCTTCAGTTGTCGTGATGTTAAAAGTTCCACTTTTATTTCAGCCAATCGTGTTTAAAAAAAAAATGGATTATTTACTGACCTTCAGTTGTTGTGATTTTAAAAGTTCTGATTTTGTTTCAACCAATCGTGTTTAAGAAAAAAAAAACAAAGGAATCATTTACTGTCCTTTAGTTGTTTTGATTTTAAAACTTCCACTTTTATTTCAGCCAATCGTGTTTAACAAAAAAAAACAACGTAATTATTTACTTACATTCAGTTTTTGTTATTTTAAATGTTCCGATTTTATTTCAGCCAATCTTGTTTAACAAAAAAAAAACAAAGGAATTATTTACTGACCTTCAGTTGTTGGGATTTTAAAAGTTCTGCTTTTGTTTCAGCCAATCGTGTTTAACTAAAAAAAACAACGTTGTGATTTTAAAAGTTCCACTTTTTTTTCAGCCAATCGTGTTTAACAAAAAGAACAAAGGAATTATTTACTGGACCTTCAGTTGTTGTTATTTTAAAAGTTCCGCTTTTATTTCAACCAATCGCGTTTAACAAAAAAAACAAAGGAATTATTTACTGACCTTCAGTTGTTGTGATCTTTAAAAGTTCCGCTTTTATTTCTGCCAATCGTGTTTTAAAAAAAAACGGAATTATTTACTTATCTTCTGTTTTTGTGATTTTAAGTGTTACGCTTTTATTTAAACCAAATTTGTTTAAAAAAAAAAAAAAATGAATTATTTACTGACCTTAAGTTGTTGTGATTTTAAAAGTTACGATTTTATTTAAGCCAATCAAGTTTAACAAAAAAAAGGAATTATTTACTTACCTTAAGTTGTTGTTATTTTAAGAGTTACACTTTTTTTTCAGAAAATCGTGTTTAACAAAAAAAAACAAATGAATTATTTACTTGACCTTCAGTTGTTGTGATTTTAAAAGTTCCGCTTTTATTTCAACCAATCGTGTTTAACAAAAAAAACAAAGGAATTATTTACTGACCTTCAGTTGTTGTGATCTTTAAAAGTTCCGCTTTTATTTCCGCCAATCGTGTTTAACAAAAAAAACAACGGAATTATTTACTGATCTTCAGTTGTTGTGATTTTAAGAGTTCCGCTTTTATTTAACCCAAATGTGTTTAAAAAAAAAACAAAAGGAATTATTTAATGAACTTCAGTTGTTGTGATTTTAAAAGTTTCGCTTTTATTTCAGCCAATCGTGTTTAACAAAAATAAGGAATTATTTACTGACCTTCAGTTGTTGTGATTTTAAAAGTTCCGCTTTTGTTTCAGCCAATCGTTTTAAAAAAAAAAAAAAGGAATTATTTAATGACCTTGAGATGTGATTTTAAGAGTTCCACTTATTTCAGCCAATCGTGTTTAACAAAAAAAACAACGTTGTTATTTTAAAAGTTCTGATTTTATTTCAGCCAATCGTGTTTGACAAAAAAAACAAAGGAATCATGTACTGACCTTCATTTGTTGGGATTTTAAAAGTTCCGCTTTTATTTCAGCCAATCGTGTTTAACTAAAAAAAAAAAGGAAATATTTACTTACCTTCAGTTTTGTATTTTTTAAGAGTTCCTCTTTTATTTAATACAAACGTGTTTAAAAAAAAAAAAAAATGAACTATTTAATGAACTTTAGTTGTTAGTTTAATAGTTCCGCTTTTATTTAACCCAATAGTTATTAAAAAAAAAAAAAAGCAATTATTTACTGACCTTCAGTTGTTGTGATTTTAATAGTTCCGCTTTTATTTCAGCCAATCGTGTTTAACAAAAAAACAAAAGGAATAATTTACTAACCTTAAGTAGTGATTTTAAAAGTTCTGCTTTTGTTTCAGCCAGTCGTGTTTAAAAAAAAAAAATGAATTATTTACTGAACTTCAGTTGTTGTGATTTTAAAAGTTCCGCTTTTATTTCAGCCAATCGTGTTTAACAAAAAAAACAAAAGAATTATTTACTGACCTTCAGTTGTGATTTTAAAAGTTCCGATTTTATTTCAACCAATCGTGGTTAACAAAAAAAAACAATGTAATTATTTACTGACCTTCAGTTGTTTTTATTTTAAAAGTTATGCTTTTGTTTCAACAATCGTGTTTAACAAAAATAAAACAAAGGGATTATTTACTGACCTTCAGTTGTTGTGATTTTAAAAGTTCCGCTTTTGTTTCAGCCAATCGTGTTTAACAAAACAAAATGGAATCATTTACTGACCTTCAGTTGTTGTGATTTTAAAAGTTCTGCTTTTATTTCAGCCAATCGTGTTTAAAAAAAAAAAAAAAAGGAATTATTTTTTTACATTAAGTTGTGATTTTAAGAGTTCTGCTTTTGTTTCAGCCAGTCGTGTTTAAAAAAAAACAAAAGGAATCATTTACTGACCTTCAGTTGTTGTGATTTTAAAAGTTCCGCTTTTATTTCAGCCAATCGTATTTAACAATGTCTCAAACTGTTTCGCCCAAATAGGCTAATTCCCTAAAATGCCTATTACGGTTTCACCCAAATAATCGCTAAACGTAATTTCTACGTGTTCCTTTTGTTTTGGCATCACTGCGCTGTCACATTTGAAATTCCTAGGAAACCCTTTCCCCCGTTAATCTTTTCATCTCATAAATGTTCCTAGCTACACTATTAAAGTTTCGTTAGAATATCAATTTATCTCTCAGACTTAAAGATCAATGAACCCGTATTTAAAAATAGAATATTAATTTATCTCTTTAGAGTCCCGTATAATTCCTAGGGAACAAGTGATGTCATTTATAATTCCCTTTCGTGAATCAATAATTCCCCTTAGAAACAACAAATTAATTCCCCTTTCTTGAATCAATAATTCCCCTTAGAAACAACAAATTAATTCCCCTTTCTTGAATCAATAATTCCCCTTTGAAACAACAAATTAATTCCCCTTTCGTGAATCAAGAATTCCCCTTAGAAACAACAAATTAATTCCCCTTTCTTGAATCAATAATTCCCCTTAGAAACAACAAATTAATTCCCCTTTTTATCGTATATTGAGCAACCACCGATGTCCCTGATTGGCTCCTAAAAAACGGATGTTGGCTAAAAAAAAGTCTGGTTGAAAAACTTGGAGTTGAAATAAACTTGTGTGGGGAATCCCTCTTCATACTGCTATCTTTTTTGCAATGTTTAGGAACCGGAGGGGAATCCCCGCTCGTTTGGAAAGGTACCAACGGGACAAAAGCAAATAGCATGTAGTTTCAAAACGTGTTTAATCACGTGTAGAGGTCCCATAGAATAACAATGGAAGGAAAATAGCGCTATAGAATAGCATGGGAGGGAATATAATCCACCCAAATCCATAAGTACATGCTCTGGAAATGTTTTCCTATAGCTTCACGCAAATAGAATGGTAATTCCTACAGGACCGGCAGAAATGTCTTCCTATAGGACCGGTAGAAATGTCTTCCTATAGGACCGGTAGAAATATCTTCCTATAGGACCATTATAAATGTGTTCCTATAGGACAGGTAGAAATGTCTTCCTATAGGACCGGTAGAAATGTCTTCCTATAGGACCGGTAGAAATGTCTGCCTATAGGACATGTAGAAATGTCTTCCTATAGGACCGGTAGAAATGTCTTCCTATAGGACCGGTAGAGATGTCTTCCTATAGGACCGGTAGAAATGTCTTCCTATAGGACCGGTAGAAATGTCTTCCTATAGGACCGGTAGAAATGTCTTCCTATAGGACCGGTAGAAATGTCTTCCTATAGGACCGGTAGAAATGTCTTCCTATAGGACTGGTAGTATTCAATAGATACATTCTACTTTCGTATCCTGTTGTTGATTTTCTTTTTTCTTTTTTTTTATATCAGTTTTTTTATGCCGAAATACTAGGTCTTAGAATACTTGGAAATGTCAAATTTGAACGGAAGATACAAAATAAAGTGTTATTTTTAAGGAGCAATCGCCCTGTCAGATCTCAAATTTGGGCCATATTTGGTAAGCCTCAAATAGACCTGCAAATAACGCTTAGGTTCAAGCTTAGCATCTAGAGATGAGCATCTAGATTTAATAGTATTGTAAGTATGATTACTGATGTTACTGATATCCTTCTATTTCTCCTGGTAAAGCTTGACCTTGATATTTTAGAACACCGTCGTTCAGCATAGAAATTCTTTATTTATTAGTGGAATTGAACCAACTTGAATTGGCTCAGTGTGTTTGTTACACTTCATTAAATTGATGAATGAAAAATATTGAAAAATTTATCTTAACTCGAAGATTAGTATTGTAGTATATCTGATTAAAAGCAAACAGATCAACTGAATTCCATAATAAATAAAATTAGTCTTACCGACGGAGAAAACAGAAATGACAAATAAAGTGAAAAAAGCTGCGAATTTCATCATTATGTGTTGAAGTTTGGCTTATATTCTCACTTATAAATTCAAAGAATAACTGCTGAAATTAGAAAACTGCTCGGCGAATTTATACCGATTATCGGCTATGGAACTAGCTAGCAATAACATTGCGTTGGGTTTTTCACAAAATTGTATGGTTACATAAATTCCTTGGCAAAATTGCGCAGTACCTCAGGTTTTTTTTTTAATTACCTTTATGTCTATTATTGCACAATAGTTACGTACATTATCTTCAGAGCTATTTTGATTATTTACCCTCAATAATAAAATTGCTTTCAATAACATAACTGGGGTATAACAAAAATGCAATTTCTATTGTCTTCGACAAATAGTAGGTGAAAATTTGCCTGGTTTAAATTTTGTTAATTTCCTTCAGAAATAAAAAAAAGAAGTTTTCTTTTCAACTGAAAGTAAGGAGCAGCATTAAATCTTAAAATGAACAAAAATTATTACGTATATGAAAGAAGTAGCCTCCTCCTTATCGCCTCGCTCTTTACGCAAAAGTGTGAATTTTGTCCCAATTCTTCAATAACGACTCCTAAAACAGAATGGTTGTTTACTTAAAACAACAAGAAGATTTTTTTTAAGCACTAAAAAATTTTAGTGTGAAGAGCGACGTGTTGAGGATGAGGCAACCCCCTTCATATACATAATATTTTCTGTTGTTTTAATTTTTATTGTTGTTCCCTTCTTTCAGTTGAAAAACTTGTTTCTATAAAATTTAATCATAGGCAGCGTAATAGCGTTGCCAAAGTAAAGAGTGAGGCGGACACAATGTATTGTTTATAATTTTTTTTTTTTTTTAGACCAGGACATTTCGTATAGACGGAGTCGTCGTAGAAACTTCGAAAAGGGCTCATTCGATTGAAACTAAAGTGCCCTTTTTATTAGTCAAAAGGAATTGGAGGGCAACCAACTCGACTCCCAAGCCCATCATTTCCTCAAACGCATCCAGTCAACATTTTTAGATAGCCATTTTGTTCAGCATAGTTCAAAGGTCTGGAAATTATGTCTTTGAGGACAACAACCTCCGCACAGCCCGGGGACATAAAGATTTTTATAGAAAGAGTTGTTGTATACGCTTCAGAAGGGGCTTATTTGATTGGTAATCATAGGTCTTTGTGCCCTTCTTAAGAGTCAAAGTAATCAGAGGACAGACCCCCCCCCCAAATCGTCGTATTTTCCCGAAATATATCTGATAGAAATTTCGAGATGGCCATTTGTTGTCGTATAAAGATTCGATTGGAAATTGTAATGGTTTATGTCCTTATTAATAGCCAAAAATGATTGGAATGCAACATCCCCCCCCCGCCCATCATTTCCCAAAACACATATAATCAACTTTTAGAGATAACCGTTTTTATCAACGTAGTTGACAGGTTTGGAAATTAGGTCTTTGAGGATGACAAACCCCCACAGCAGTAGTAACCTATCTAGTACTTTGACACCTACATTCACGCCTACAAGAATATGCTCAAAAGTGTAATAGATACGAACCCTACATTCAAGCGTACATTCACGCCTAAAAGAATATGCAACATGGTTTCACGTGGACATTGCAAAAAAGTTGACAACCTAAAAAGTACTCAAACACGTTTTGAAACTATAGTCAAGGTTATATAAGACAACCAGACTGGTTTTTGAGGCAACATCTGTTTTATGAGCCAATCAGAGACAGCGGAGGTTTCTCAATATACGATAACTTGATTGGTGATTGGATTCAAATAAAAGGAATGGTTTTCATTACAATTCATATTAGTAGGAGAATTGAATTCAGAGAGAATAGTTTAATTGAGAGGATATTAGTAGAGAAAATGAGTGGTGCATTTACATTATTGGAGATTAATTGTGGAGCCGGTAGCAGCAGCAATGATATACGAGTACCCAATGTGGCTGTGGAAATAACCGGAGGCTGTAAACTATGCCTTAAATGGGACGATATGTATGATAGATACGTGATATCATTAAGCAAATTTAAGCAGGAGGAGCAACTATGTTTTGCTGCGAAACTGAATATTGTGCATAGAAATAAACTTCGGGCAGCATTAGATGTAGTAGCAAAATATAATGATGAGAAAAAAATACATCAGTGAATCTCATTGTTGTAATTATGCTCAATAAAATTGTTTCTAAATCAAAGGTATTTTTCTTTCTATAGTAGACTAGCGTATATTTTTTAGAATAGAAAAAATTCTGGTTAGTCTGAAGTTGGTTGTGAGAGAGTTATGATTCTAAAAAATGAATAGATTCTGGAAAGATCTAATAATGGGGAATCTAGTGTTTATGGACAAACTTTTGATTCTATATGAAGATTTTCTTGACTTGTCTATTCAAAGGAAGAAATTTTCTCGGGAAGTGGTTGTCAAATATAATGAAAACTGATTCCCCATCATAAAAGTATTGCATGAAGCTTTTACGTCGTGGTCCAAATGCATTTGCACAATTTATTGATATATTGATCACGACACGGCAAAATGATATTGTGGATATGCTTTTAAACATTAGTTTAGAAATTTAGAACTTTTTTCATGAGAAAGATTGGCGTTCAAGGATGATTTACTCCCCTCTCTCTCTCTCTCTATCCCAGTCAATTTTTTCCTGTTGGTAGCTCAGTTTCATTGTGGCAGTGAGAGTGTCAACACATGAAAAAATGTTCAATACATGCCCGCTATGTATGCGCACACTGGGCAGCTGGTCATCATGTGAGAATTGTACAATGATTGATGAGTATGATGAAAAGTGTAGATTATGCAACCCGTGTAAATTGCATAGAGGATACGCTGTACAAATTAAAGGTAGTAAATCCTGTCTTGAAGAGGAGTGTGACTCTCATCCTAGAGGGCACCTATGCTCCAATTGCCACTATGATAAAAATAATCAATGGGAGAATACATATCCCGGTATGATTGGAAAGAATCCTAACCGTGATTTTAGTTTATTGCTACGAGATTGGTATCGTCATGGTTTTAGATTGTTCTGGGAGGAGGAGCCGGGTCAACGATTCAACTGCTGGAACAACAAAAGAATATGGTTTCTACGTCATCGTTGTGAAGACAATGGGTGTTATGATTATAAGCCCACTGATTTTTATTTGGCTGTGACGGAGTGTCATTCGACACTTGAGAACACTGTTTGTGAAATTGCTTCAAATAAAAAAATTGAAACATGTGAATTCTATAGAATGAATGAGAATACTATCATTGACTATACAAAGACATATGACAAGAGTGAAGTTACACTCTATCGTAGAAAATGTGACCCTGACATTGCACTACATCAGGATCAGTACACTGTGAATTCAGATAATCTACCTGCATTAGTTGTTGTCGACAAATACCTATACCTAGTAGAAGATTGTTTGATTGACATTTGCAAAAAGGGGTAAGGGATTTGCGGATTGGAGTGTAACTCGAGAGTAGCTTGTTATTAAAAAATTGGATGCTACAATCAGAATTGTTTGATTGACATTTGCAAAAAAGGGTAAGGGATTTGCGAATCAGATTGTATGAAGGTGGAAAAAAAAGAAAAAAAAGATTTAAACTGATTATCAGTTAAGGTAACCCCTCGGGGTTGTTAACTCAGGAAATTTGTTATAAATTTGAGACAACATCAATCTATGAAAATGGTTAATGATGATAGAATGATATTGTGATTTGACCTAGCTTTACCTTTCCGATGTGTTCTGTATAATACACAAGTTGTGTTTGAACAGTGTTGTCAGTTTAAAATAGGGTCCAACGTTATAGTATACTAAAAAGTTGATACTAAGAGATATGTAGATGGCAAGAAAATAATTTTAATAAAGAAATTCAGGACAAACCTTAGAAATCCTTGCAAATCAAGTAGTAAGGTGTATGTGAGTACGAACCATCAAGGATTATAAGAACCAATGACCCTAACCATCAGAGACATCAACCCCCCAAAGGTCCCCACTCCCCAAACTCGAAGGGTGCCTCCTCCCCTCCAACTTTTTTGCCCCCAGTCCCCCCAATTTTTTTTTTTATTTTTGTTTTGGCAATTGACATTTTTTCTGATAACAAGTATCATTCATTACCATCATAGCTTTCAAATGTGAAACTTAAGTCCAATTTTGGATCGAAAAATAAATTATTTCTGTAAAATCTGTGTTAATAAGGGTTTTTGACCGTAAACTCTAGTTTTTTGTAAGAAAATTATGAAAAATACAATTCGTTGGCTCAAATGTGGAACTTAAGTCAATTTATGGATCGAAAAATAAAGATATTTCCTTAAAATCTGAGCTAATTAGGGTTTTTGACCGTAAACTATAGTTTTTTGTAAGAAAATAATGGAAAATACAATTCTCTGGTCAAAATTTGAGAATTAAGTTCCTTTATGGATCGAAAAAATAGATTATTTCTTTAAAATCTGAGCTAAAAAGAGTTTTTGATTGTAAAATCTATTTTTTTGTCAGAAAATTATGGAAAATACAATTTTCTGGTTCAAATGTGAATCTTAAATCCTTTTTTGGATCGAAAATCAAACTATTTCCGTAAAATCTGAGTTAATAAGGGTTCTTGACTGTAAACTCTAGTTTTTTGTAACAAAATTATGGAAAATACAATTCTCTGGTTCAAATGTGAAATTTAAGTCCATTTTTGGATCGAAAAATAAGCTATTTCTGTAAAATCTGAGTTAATAAGGGTTTTTGACCGTAAACTCTAGTTTTTTGTAAGAAAATTATGGAAAATACAATTCTCTGGTTCAAATGTGAAATTTAAGTCCATTTTCGGATCGAAAAATAAAACTATTTCTGTAAAATCTGAGCTAATAAGGGTTTTTGACCGTAAACTATAGTTTTTTGTAAGAAAATAATGGAAAATACAATTCTCTGGTTCAAATGTGAAATTTAAGTCCATTTTTGGATCGAAAAATAAAACTATTTCCGTAAAATCTCAGCTAATTAGGGTTTTTCACCGTAAACTATAGTTTTTTGTAAGAAAATTATGAAAAATACAATTCTCTGGTTCAAATGTGAGACTTAAGTCCATTTTTGGATCGAAAAAATAAACTATTTCTGTAAAATCTGAGCTAATAAGGGTTTTTGACCGTAAACTCTAGTTTGTTGTAAGAAAATTATGGAAAATACAATTCGTTGGCTCAAATGTGAAACTTAAGTCCATTTATGGATCGAAAAATAAAACTATTTCCGTAAAATCTGTGCTAATTAGGGTTTTTCACCGTAAACTATAGTTTTTTGTAAGAAAATTATGGAAAATACAATTCTCTGGCTCAAATGTGAAACTTAAGTCCATTTTCGGATCGTAAAATAAAACTATTTCTGTAAAATCTGAGCTAATAAGGGTTTTTGACCGTAAACTATAGTTTTTTGTAAGAAAATAATGGAAAATACAATTCTCTGGTTCAAATGTGAAACTTAAGTCCATTTTTGGATCGAAAAATAAAACTATTTCCGTAAAATCTCAGCTAATTAGGGTTTTTCACCGTAAACTCTAGTTTTTTGTAAGAAAATTATGAAAAATACAAGTCCCTGGTTCAAATGTGAGACATAAGTCCATTTTTGGATCGAAAAAATAAAATATTTCTGTAAAATCTGAGTTAATAAGGGTTTTTGACCGTAAACTCTAGTTTGTCGTGAGAAGATTATGGAAAATACTATTCTTTGGCTCAAATGTGAAAATTAAGTCCATTTATGGATCGAAAAATAAAACTATTTCCGTAAAATCTGTGCTAATTAGGGTTTTTCACCGTAAACTATAGTTTTTTGTAAGAAAATTATGGAAAATACAATTCTCTGGCTCAAATGTGAAACTTAAGTCCTTTTTTGGATCAAAAATAAAACTATTTCCGTAAAATCTGAGTTAATAAGGGTTTTTGACTGTAAACTCTAGTTTTTTTGTAAAAAAATTATGGAAAATACAATTCTCTGGTTCAAATGTGAAACTTAAGTCCATTTTTGGATCGAAAAATAAAACTTTTTCCGTAAAATCTGAGCTAATAAGGGTTTTTGACCGTAAACTCTAGTTTTTTGTAAAAAAATTATGGAAAATACAATTATCTGGTTCAAATGTGAAAATTAAGTCCAATTATGGATCTAAAAAAAAAACTATTTCTGTAAAATCTGAGCTAATAAGTGTTTTTACCGTAAACTCTAGTTTTTGTAAGAAAATTATGGAAAATACATTTTCTTGGCTGAAATGTGAAACTTAAGTCCATTTGTGGGTCGAAAAATAAAACTAATTCCATTAAATCTGGTCTAATGAGGGTCTTTGACAGTAAAATCTATTTGTTTTTTATGAAATCTATGGAAAATACAATTCTCTGGTTCAAATGTGAAAGTTGAGTCCATTTTTGGATCGAAAAAATAAACTATTTCTGTAAAATCTGAGTTAATAAGGGTTTTTGACCGTAAAATCTAGTTTTTTGTAAGAAAATTATGAAAAATACAATTCTCTGGTTCAAATGTGAAACTTAAGTCCTTTTTGGATCGAAAAATAAAACTATTTCCGTAAAATCTGAGTTAATAAGGGTTTTTACTGTAAACTAGTTTTTTGTAATAAAATTATGGAAAATACAATTTGTTGGCTCATAGGTGAAACTTAAATCCATTTTTCGTTGAGTCTCAGAATGAATAAATTCTTTATCAACAGCCTTTGTCAGATACATCAAATACAATTTAAAAAATCTAAATTTCAGAATGAATAAACTCTTTAACAACATCCTTTATCGCATATGTAGGATAAAAATGACAAAATCTTAGTATCAGAGTGAATATTTTTTAACAACATCCTTTGCCAGATACATCGAATAAAATTTATAAGATATAAGTGTGAGAGTGAATAAATTTTTCTATCAACATCCTTTTTCAGATACATCAAATAAAATTGACAAAATCTAAATTTCAGAATGAATAAATGCTTCAACAACATCCTTTATTGGATATTTCGGATAAAATTGACAAAATCTAAGCATCAGAGTGACTAAATTCTATATCAACATCCTTTTCTCGAATATATAGGATAAAATTTACAGAATCTAAGTGTCAGTGTAAATAAATTTTTTTTATCAGCATACTTTGTCAGATACATCAAATAAAATTGACAAAATCTAAATTTCAGAATGAATAAATTCATTATCAACATCCTTTGTCGGATATGTCCGATAAAATTGATCAAATATAAGTGTCAGAGTGAATAAATTTTATTTATCAACATCCATTGTCAGATACATCAAATAAAATTGACAAAATCTAAATTTCAGAATGAATAAATGCTTTAACAACATCTTTTATCGGATATGTGGGATAAAATAACAAAATCTAAGTATCAGAGTGACTAAATTCTTTATCAACATCCTTTTTTCGGATACATAGGATAAAATTGACAGAATCTAAGCGTCAGTGTGAATAATTTTTTTTTATCAACATCCTTTGTCAGATACATCAAATAAAATTGACAAAATCTAAATTTCAGAATGAATAAATTCATTATCAACATCACATGTCAGATATGTCGGATAAAATTGACAAAATATAAGTGACAGAGTGAATAAATTTTTTTTTATCAACATCCTTTTGTCAGATACATGAAATAAAATTTACAAAATCTAAAATTCAGACTGAAGAAATACTTTAACAACATCCTTTATGTTTGTCGTTATGTTTGTTGTCTTTATTTTATGTCGGATAAAATTTTATCCGACATATCAGATAAAGGATGTTGTTAAAGTATTTCTTCATTCTGAAATTTAGATTTTTTTTTCAATTTTATTTGATGTATCTGACAAAATGATGTTGATAAAAAAAAATTTATTCACTCTGTCACTTATATTTTGTCAATTTTATCCGACATATCCGACAAAGGATGTTGATAATGAATTTATTCATTATGAAATTTAGATTTTGTCAATTTTATTTGATTTATCTGACAAAGGATGTTGATAAAAAAATCATTCACTCTGACGCTTAGATTCTGTCAATTTTATCCTATGTATCCGAGAAAAGGATGTTGATATAGAATTTTGTCACTCTGATACTTAGATTTTGTCATTTTATCCGACATATCCGATAAAGGATGTTGTTAAAGCATTTATTCATTCTGAAATTTAGATTTTATCAATTTTATTTGATGTATCTGACAATGGATGTTGATAAGAAAAAATTATTCCCTGTGACACTTATATTTTATCAATTTTATCCAACATATCCGACAAAGGATGTTGATAATGAATTTATTCATTCTGAAATTTAGATTTTGTCAATTTTATTTGATGTATCTGACAAAGGATGCTGATAAAAAAAGATTATTCACACTGACACTTAGATTCTGTCAACTTTATCCTATGTATTCGAGAAAAGAATGTTGATATAGAATTTAGTCACTCTGATACTTAGATTTTTTCAATTTAATCCGACATATCCGACAAAGGATGTTGATAATAAATTTATTCATTCTAAAATTTAGATTTTGTCAATTTTATTTGATGTATCTGACAAAGGATGTTTATAAAAAAAAAATTATTCACACCGACACTTAGATTCTGTCAATTTTATCCTATGTATCTTAGAAAAGGATGTTGATAAAAAATTTTAGTCACTCTGATACTTAGATTTTGTCAACTTTATCCGACATATCCGATAAAGGATGTTGTTGAAGCATTTATTCATTCTGAAATTTATATTTTGTCAATTTTATTTGATGTATCTGACAAAGGATGTTGATAGAAAAATTTATTCACTCTGACACTTATATTTTATCAATTTTATTCGATGTATCTGGCAAAGGATGTTGTTAAAAAAAATATTCACTCTGATACTTAGATTTTGTCAATTTTATTTGATGTATCTGACAAAGGATGTTGATAGAAAAATTTATTCACTCTGACACTTATATTTTATCAATTTTATTCGATGTATCTGGCAAGGGATGTTGTAAAAAAAAAATATTCACTCTGATAGTTGGATTTTGTCAATTTTATCCGACATATCCGACAAAGGATGTTGATAATGAATTTATTCATTCTGACATTTAGATTTTGTTAATTTTATTTGATTTATCTGACAAAGGATGTTGATAACGAATTTATTCACTCTGAGACTTAACAAGAAATGGATTTAAGTTTCACCTATGAGCCAACGAATTATATTTTCCATAATTTTCTTGCAAAAAACTAGAGTTTACAGTCAAAAACCCTTATTAACTCAGATTTTAAGGAAATAGTTTATTTTTTCGATCCAAAAAAGGACTTAAGTTTCACATTTGAACCAAAGAATTGTATTCTCCATAATTTTCTTACAAAAAACTATAGTTTACGGTCAAAAACCCTAATTAGCTCAGATTTTACGGAAATAGTTTTATTTTTCGATCCATAAATGGACTTAAGTTTCTAGAGTTTACGGTCAGAAACCCTTATTAACTGAGATTCCACGGAAAAAGTTATATTTTTCGATCCAAAAATAGACTTAAGTTTCACATTTGAACCAGAGAATTGTATTTTCCATAATTTTCTTACAAAAAATTAGAGTTTACGGTCAAAAACCCTTATTAACTCAGATTTTACAGAAATAGTTTTATTTTTCGATCCAAAAAAGGACTTAAGTTTCAAATTTGAACCAGAGAATTGTATTTTCCATAATTTTCTTACAAAAAACTAGAGTTTACGGTCAAAAAACTTATTAGCTCAGATTTTACAGAAATAGTTTTATTTTTCGATCCAAAAATGGACTTAAGTTTCACATTTGAACCAGAGAAATGTATTTTTCATAATTTTCTTACAAAAAACTAGAGTTTACGGTCAAAAACCCTTATTAACACAGATTTTACAGAAATAATTTATTTTTCGATCCAAAATTGGACTTAAGTTTCACATTTTAAAGATATGATGGTAATGATTTATACTTGTTATCATAAAAAATGTCAATTGCCAAAAAAAAAATCAAAAAAAAAATTGGGGGAGGGGGGCCAAAAAGTTGGAGGGGAGGGGGCAACCGGCGAGTTTGGGGATAGGAGACCTTTGGGGGTTGATGTCTCTGCTGGTTAGGGTCATTGGTTCTTATGATCCTTGATGGTTCGTAGTCACATACACCTTACTACTTGATTTGCAAGGATTTCTAAGGTTTGTCCTGAATTTCTTTATTAAAATTATTTTCTTGCCATCTACATCTCTCTTGGTATCAAATTTTTAGTATACTATAACGTTGGACCCTATTTTAAACTGACAACACTGTTCAAACACAACTTACGTATTATACAGAATACATCGGAGAGGTAAAGCTAGGTCAACTCGCAAAGTCATTCTATCATCATTAACCATTTTCATAGATTGATGTTGTCTCAACTTTATAACCAATTGCCTGAGTTAACAACCCCGAGGGGTTACCTTAACTGATAATCAGTTTAACCCTTTTTTTCTTTTTTTTTTCACCTTCATACAATCCAATTCGCAAATCCCTTACCCCTTTTTGCAAATGTCAATCAAACAATTCTGATTGTAGTATCCAATTTTTTAATAACAAACTACTCTCGAGTTACACTCCAATCCGCAAATCCCTTACCCCTTTTTGCGAATGGCAATCAAACAATCTTCTACTAGGCATAGGTATTTGTCGACAACAACTAATACAGGTAGATTATCTGAATTCACAGTGTACTGATCCTGATGTACTGCAATGTCAGGGTCACATTTTCTACAGTAGAGTGTAACTTCACTCTTGTCATATCTCTTTGTATAGTCGATGATACTATTTTCATTCATTCTATAGAATTCACATGTTTCAATTTGTTTATTTGAAGCAATTACACAAAAAGCGTCCTCAAGCGTCGAATGACACTCCGTCACAACCAAATAAAAATCAGTGGGCTTATAATCATAACACCCATTGTCTTCACAACGATGACGTAGAAACCATATTCTTTTGTTGTTCCAACAGTTGAATCGTTGACCCGGCTCCTCCTCCCAGAACAATCTAAAACCACGACGATACCAATCTCTCAGCAATAAACTAAAATCACGGTTAGGATTCTTTCCGATCATACCGGGATATGTATTCTCCCATTAGTTACATTTATCATAGTTGCAATTGGAGCAAAGGTGACCTCTAGGATGAGATTCACACATCACTTCAAGACAGGAATTACAACCTTTAATTTGTACGGAATATCCTCTATGCAATTTACCCGGGTTGCATAATCTGCACTTTTCATCATACTCATCAATCATTGTACAATTCTCACATGATGACTAGCTGCCCAGTGTATACATACATAGCGGACATGTATGGAACATTTTTTCATGTGTTGACACTCTCACTACCACAATGAAACTGAGCTACCAACAGCAACAAATTGACTGGGATAGAGAGAGAGAGGAGTAAATCATCCTTGAACGCCATCTTTCTCGTGAAAAAAGTCCTAAATTCATAAACTAATGTTTAAAAGCATATCCACAATATCAGTTTGCCGTGTCGTGATCAATATATCAATAAATTGTGTAAATGTTTTTTGACCACGACGTAAAAGCTTCATACAATAGTTTAATGATGGAGAACAAGTTTTCATTATATCGAGAAGCATTCCCTGAGAAAATATCTTCCTTTGAATAGACAGCTCTAGAAAATCATCATCTAGAATCAAACGTTTTTCCATAAGCACTAGATTCCCCGTGATTTGCTCTTTTTCAAATCTATCCATTTTTTTAGAGTCCTAACACTCTCACAATCAACTTCAGACTAACAAGAATTTTTTTTACTCTAAAAAATATATGCTAGTCTACTATAGACAGAAAAATACCTTTGATTTAGAAACAATTTTATTGAGCAGAATTACAACAACAATATTCACTGATGCATTTTTTTCTCATCAATATATTTCGCTAGCACATCTAATGCTGCCCGAAGTCTATGTATATGCACAATATTCAGTTTCGCACCAAAACATAGTTGCTCCTCCTGCTTAAATTTGCTTAATGATATCACGTATCTAGCATACATATCGTCCCATTCAAGGCATAGTCTACAGCCTCCAGTTATTTCCACAGCCACATTGGATACTCGTATATCATTGCTGCTGCTGCCGGCTCGATCATTACTCTCCAATAATGTAAATGCACCACTCATTTTCTCAGCTAATATCCTCTCAAATAAACTATTCTCTCTGAATTCAATTCTCTTACTAATATGAATTGTAATGAAAACCATTCCTTTTATTTGAATCCAATCACCAATCAAGTTATCGTGTATTGAGCAACCTCCGCTGTCTCTGATTGGCTCATAAAACGGATGTTGCCTCAAAAACCACTCTGGTTGTCTTATATAACCTTGACTATAGTTTCAAAACGTGTTTGAGCACTTTGTAGGTTTGCCAGTTTTTTTGCAATGTCCACGTGAAACCATGCTGCATATTCTTGTAGGCGTGAATGTATGCTTGAATGTAGGGTTCGTATCTATTACACTTTTGAGCATATTCTTGTAGGCGTGAATGTAGGTGTCAAAGTAATAGATAGGTTACTAATGCTGTGGGGGTTTTTCATCCTCAAAGACCTAATTTCTAAACCTGTCAACTACGTTGATAAAAACGGTTATCTCTAAAATTTGATTATATATATTTTGGGAAATGATGGGTGGGGGGGGGGTTGTTGCATTCCAATCATTTTTTACTATTAATAAGGGCATAAACCCTTACAATTTGCAATCGAATCTTTTTACGAATACAAATGGCCATCTCGAAATTTCTTTCAGATATATTTCGGGAAAATACGACGTTTGGGGGGGGGGTCTGTCCTCTGATTACTTTGACTCTTAAGAAGGGCACAAAGACCTATGATTACCAATCAAATAAGCCCCTTCTGAAGCGTATACAACAACTCTTTCTATAAAAATCTTTATGTCCCTGGGCTATGCGGAGGTTGTTGTCCTCAAAGACATAATTTCCAGACCTTTGAACTATGCTTAACAAAATGGCTATCTAAATATGTTGACTGGATGCGTTTGAGGAAATGATGGGCTTGGGAGGCGAGTTGGTTGCCCTCCAATTACTTTTGACTATTAAAAAGGGCACTAGCCCCTTGACTTTCAATCGAATGAGCCCTTTTCGAAGTTTCTACGACGACTCCGTCTATACGAAACGTCCTGGTCTAAAAATCAAAAAAAAAATGATAAACAATGTATTGTGTCCGCCTCGCTCTTTACTTTGGCAACGCTATTACGCTGCCTATGATTAAATTTTATAGAAACAAGTCTTTCAACTGAAAGAAGGGAACAACAATAAAAATTAAAACAACAGAAAATATTATGTATATGAAGGGGGTTTCCTCATCCTCAACACGTCGCTCTTCATCCTAAAATTTTGTAGTGCTTAAAAAAAATCTTCTTGTTGTTTTAAGTAAACAACAATTCTGTTTTAGGAGTCTTTATTGAAGAATTGGGAAAAATTCAAACTTTTGCGTAAAGAGCGAGGCGATAAGGAGGAGGCGACTTCTTTCATATACGTATTGATTTTTGTTCATTTTAAGATTTAATGTTGCTCCTTACTTTCAGTTGAAAAGAAAACTTTTTTTTTATTTCTGAAGGAAATTAACAAAATTTAAACCAGGCAAATTTTCACCTACTATTTGTCGAAGACAATAGAAATTGCATTTTTGTTATACCCCAGTTATGTTATTGAAAGCAATTTTATTATTGAGGGTAAATAATCAAAATAGCTCTGAAGATAATGTACGTAACTATTGTGCAATAATAGACATAAAGGTAATTAAAAAAAAACCTGAGGTACTGCGCAATTTTGCCAAGGCATTTATGTAACCATATAATTTTGTGAAAAACCCAACGTAATGTTATTGCTAGCTAGTTCCATACCCGATAATCGGTATAAATTCGCCGAGCAGTTTTCTAATTTCAGCAGTTATTCTTTGAATTTATAAGTGAGAATATAAGCCAAACTTCAACACATAATGATGAAATTCGCAGCCTTTTTCACTTTATTTGTCATTTCTGTTTTCTCCGTCGGTAAGACTAATTTTATTTATTATGGAATTCAGTTGATCTGTTTGCTTTTAATCAGATATAATACAATACTAATCTTAAAGTTAAGATAAATTTTTCAATATTTTTCATTCATACATTTAATGAAGTGTAACAAACACACTGAGCCAATTTAAGTTGGTTCAATTCCACTAATAAATAAAGAATTTCTATGCTGAACGACGGTGTTCTAAAATATCAAGGTCAAGCTTTACCAGGAGAAATAGAAGGATATCAGTAACATCAGTAATCATACTTACAATACTATTAAATCTAGATGCTCATCTCTAGATGCTAAGCTTGAACCTAAGCGTTATTTTCAGGTCTATTTGAGGCTTACCAAACATGGCCCAAATTTGAGATCTGACAGGGCGATTGCTCCTTAAAAATAACACTTTATTTTGTATCTTCCGTTCAAATTTGACATTCCCAAGTATTCTAAGACCTAGTATTTCGGCATAAAAAAAAACCTGATCTAAAAAAAAAAAGAAAAAAGAAGATCAACAACAGCATACGAACACTCATCCACGACCATGCTTCTCGGGATCAAAATAAAAAAAAGTAGCACTTGTTAATTATTCAAAACATACTCAAGAATTTTGATCTTAATTTAATGTCTGAGAAAATCAGTTTCATAGCCGCAAAGACTGTTGACGAGTAGAAGAATGCATTGGGCTTATATAATTTTGGCTATATATTTGCACATTTGAAGTGGTGGGGGTAGAGTATAGCGGGTCTGCATGCAATATGTTTTAGCTACAATTATTTTGCATATTAAGAAGTAAAAATAGCTTTCAACTTCACGCTGTCCAAATACTTCACCAGCACCCCCCCCCTCTCCCTAATGTGCAAATATATAGGCCAAATTATATAAATCCAAAACATTCTGTCAAAATAAATAAGTCTTGTGGCTATGAAATGTGAAACCGGTTTTTTACTGATCTACAGATCAAAATTCTTGAGTGTGTTCTGAATAATTAACAAGTACCAAAAAAGATTTTCCGAATGAAAGTAAAGTTTTGCTAAGGCTATCTTCAAAAAATTTTGAAATGTAGCAACTGTAGCCAGCTGGTAAATACAAAGTTTTAATAGTCTTTTCCTTTTGATATACTAAAAAAAAACTTTCTGAAAAAAAAGTTTCCAAAGAAAAGTAAAGGCCATATTAAACTTGAGATCAGAAGAAATAAAACCTACAATAACTCAAACTCAAAACAACCAGACATAACTATTAAAGAATAAATTAAATCCAAAACGGACAGAAATTAAATAAACAATCATAGGAAAAAGAACATACAACAGGTACTAATATAAATGAATATATAAGTCTAAAAACGAGTAAAGCTTAAGTTGAATATATAAATCAAGCTTAAAACGAAAAAAAAAATTTTACTAATGAGGCACTAATGAAACCCAAAACGAACAGAAATTAAATAAACAATCATAGCTAGCAAACAAACGATAGTTATTAAAATAAATGAAAAAATAAATCTTAAAACGAATGAAACCTAAATTGAATATGCAAATTCAGCTTGAAATGAACAAAAATCTCTACAAAGAAGAGTTTGGGTGATGCCTCCTTCTTGTAGGGCTACTGTAAAAGTCTAAAACCTACTGCGTCATTGGCGCTTTACTGAAAGATATATGTGTCTTGAATAGCCTTGAAAAGTACACCAAAACCAAACATAATGTTTGATATATAATGCAATTAATTGTTGAAAGATCATCAGTTCAAGATTGTATTCACTGTACTTTTATTTTCGTTTTCAATGCTGCAATTACTGGAACAGAACATATTTGTAATATAATTCGTTTTCAATGAAGCACTAATGATGTAGTAGGCCTTAGACTTTTATAGTTAGGGAAGGGGACAGTATCCAAACTCTTGTTTGTAGTGAAGCTACATTTGTCTTGAACGATCCTGGAAAGAACTAATAAAAATAAACTAAATATTTTATCCATAATCACATTCATTACTGAAAGCTCATCAGTTCAAAATTTAAGTCAC